>NC_057861.1:555449710-555760391 GCF_019393635.1 Dromiciops gliroides
GTTTCCTTGGTGCCCAGCAAATGCATCATCCTTGGTGCCCAGCAAATGCATCTGCATCTGGAAAGGATCGCTGTGGTTTACAGGCCTCTCTTATCAGGGGCTAACTAAGAGCGCATATTTTCTGGAAGGGGGAGGCCTGTCTGTGAGCTCTGCTCTAACAGTAACAGGGGGACTTAGCTCCTAACAGTTCCCCCTTCTTTATTAACATGCGCTGAGAAAATATTTTTGAAAAAGACCTCATGTGTTGAGTAATGATTCCTGTGATGCAGTTGCAAATGCATGGGTCACATAGGATGATTACTAGGACAAGGATCATCAAAGGGACAAAATCACCAATTAGAGACCAAAGCCATTGGAGCCAAGAGCCTCCTTTTAAGGGGAAGAGCTGCTCCTGGGTGTCCTGCATCCAGGAAGAAACATCATGAAACTCCTAGACGCGTAGCTAGACTTTTCTAGAATTATTGATATACACACAGCAGGAGGTATTCTGAACCCTACACACCTCTCCTTCAGATGCTAATAGATAATCTAGGGCTATATGATTATCGAGAACAACATTGGCCAGTGAATTCAGGGATTCCTCAAGCTCCTGTAAACCCAGGGCTGTGGAGTTGGAGATTCTTTCGATGGCCAGGGAAAGATTAGTTAATACTGCTTCATGATCCAGATAGCCCACCCATGGGATGGTAAGGGCTACTGTTTTCCGGATCTACCATAGAAAATTTTCCCACCCACCACGTTTAACGCTATGGTGAGGGGGGGTGAGCGAATGGGTTAGAGTAAAGGCAGATTTTTGGGTCAATCATACCAATAGTACATTGTCCATAGTTAATATAAGGTGAAAGGCAGGTAGTAGTCAAAACAGTAGTCTTATGCTGAGATTCAGGGCTCCAGCTGCAAGAGAAGGGTAAGGGTAGAGTGGAAAAGCCACAAACATACATCCCTTGGGGGCGCAAAGGGAATTACTTTTCAGGCAGGGCAGGTGAGATGTTACATTATTCATCCAAGCAGAGGTAGAGTTACAAGAAAACAAAAGAGAAGAGGAGGGAGAGGGTTTTAACAGCAAATGAAAGGTGTGGTACAAATGAGGTGTTAGGATGGGCGATTTCTGGTCCTTAGGTAGAATCTTAAATGGAGAGTCAAGGTACCTGAAGTTCAAAGGAGGAAGCCACCGGGAACAGTTCATCGCATAGAAGGTGGTATTGTCCTTGAAGGTCCTAGATCCCAGGGAACAGTTCTGAATGTGCTCTTATGTGTCCCAGAAAAATAGGAGGATGGTCCCTGATTAAAAGTTGGAGCTCTAAAAAAAGATGATATAGTTGGGGGGAAGGTTAGATTTAATTAAGGCGGTTTCAATATGGTTTGCCACATAATACACATATTTACTATCAATGTAGATGTTAAGGGCATTGTCTGGGTAAAGCTTTAGTGCTTGAATGAGTGTGAAAAAGTTCTACCTTTTGTGGGGAAGAGAAAGAGGTCAGGACTGTGGTAGTATTGTCAAGTGAAACAATAGCTGCTTTTCCTGACTTTGAGCCATCTAAAAACACAGTGAGGGCTCCCTCTATAGGTTCATTCTGCAATGTTTTAGGAAAAACGAAAGGGTGATGAGCGCCTAATGTCAGCAGTTTGTCTTGAGGCGTGGATTAGCAGAATTGCACAGTAGAGTCTGCAAGCGCAATTTGCCAGTTTAAGGAGAATTGGAACAGAATATCTACCTGCTCTTTAGTGAGTGGTACGGTAATGAACACAGGGTCTTGGCCAATTAACTGTCTGGCTCTTTTTCTCCCTTTAGAAATGAGTGTAGTAATAAGGTCAGGGTATGGAATAATAGATTTGGGTTGGTTAGGAGGTGAGGTGGATCCATTCAATTGGCCCCTCATCATATAAAATGGCAGTAGGGATGGAAGGAGTGGGTAGGATAATAAGATTTAGCTTGTCCGGATTTTGAATGCCTGTAAGCTGTGTTTGTGAGATAGCATTTTCTACTATTTTAAGAGCTTTTTCAGCCTCTGCCGTCATAGAGCAGGCAGAAGTGGGGTCCAGGCTCCCCCAAGAATGGAAAAAAGAGGCTTTAAGTCTGCCGTAGGTAGTTTCAGATAGGGTTGAATGCAATTTATGTCCCCCAATAACTTTTGGAAATTATTAAGCGTTTTGAAATGATCTTTGCGAAAGGAAAGTTTTTGAGGAATTATTTTCGATCTTTCAATCTTTGCCCCTAAATAAAGGTAGGGGTTTGCTCTTTGTATTTTTTCCAGGGCTGTCATTAATCCCCAGCTTTGTAGGTGGGAGATGGCATATGAAAGGAGCTCAGACAGAACATCCATGGAGGAATGTGCTAACAGGATGTCATCCATATAATGTAGAATATAAGCACAGGGGAATTTAAACCCAACTTGTTGTAAAGCTTCCTCAACATATTTCTGACACAAAATGGGGCTGTTTGCCATTCCTTGGGGTAGGAATTTCCATTGATAATGTTTCAAAGGCGCTTGTTGTTTCAGAGAGGGAACACTGAATGCAAAGTATTTTTGGTCCTCAGGATGGAGTGGGATGGTAAAAAACCAATCTTTTAGATCTAGAATGGCAATATGGAAATTAGCAGGAATTGCTGCAAGGTTGGGCATACCAGGTTGTAAGGGACCCGTGGATTCCATAACTGCATTAACTGCCCTTAGATCCTGAAGAAATCTCCATTTCCCCGATTTCTTTTTTATAGCAAATATGAGAGTATTCCAGGGAGAGTTAGAGGAAACAATATGATCGAGAGACAATTGCTCCAAAACTAACTGTTGAACAGTCTCCAGTTTGTCATTTTTTAAGGGCCACTGATCTACCCATACAGGGTGGGTGGTAAGCCAAGTTATCTTATATGTTGTTTTTACATGAGAGGCCTTTGTTATCAGTGGCCCTGCTAAAAAGGCAGGTCTGGGGATTCTCTGTAGTCTGGTATGTGCATAGTTAAAGGTATTTGTGACAACACATCCCTTCCCCAAAGATTTAAAGGGATATGCTCCAGTACATAGGGCTGGAAAGTCCCGGTGTGATTGGAGCACTGCCAAGGCAAGAATGTAGAGCTTTGTCTAGGCATGGCAACAGAACCCACCCCCTCTAGTAAGGTATGGGTTGGCTTTGTAGGCCATTGTAAAGGCCACAAACCTTGTGAAATCAATGAAATATCTGCTCTGGTATCAATCAGCCCTTCCACAGATTTTCCCTGAACTAATAGGGTAAGCATTGGCCTTTGTGATGTAATCTTGGAGGTCCAATATATTCCAGTGGACCCAAATCCCTGTGTACCCCGGGAATATGATTGTATGGATTTCCCTAGGGGCAGGTAAGGAATTATTAAAATTTGAACAAAATGAGCCTCAGGCATCAGGATCAACTGGTGAGTGAGAGCATAGGCAATGACCATAATCTCTCCAGTAAAATCAGCATCAATGACACCAGGACCTTTAAGGCTGCTGGAACTTCTGCCTGTAAGAAGGCCAAAATGACCAATCAGAAGGGGGCCGCTAGTACCTGTTGGAATCTTAATAGGATTTTCTCCTGGGGAGAGGCATATCAATTTTGTGGTGGACAGATCAATCCCTGCACTTTGTGGTGTCTCTTTATATAGGGAGAGTACAGGAGTTAAGGAAAAACCTTTCCCATTATCTTTTACGGGGCCTGGGAGGGGCCCCTTTCCAAGTTTCCTGAAAGCGGAATTCCCTCCACCATCCCTCCACATCCCGTCTTGGATCTGCATTCATTTGCCCAGTGTCTCCCTCTTTTATAGCAGGGACACACAGTTCTAGGTCTAGATGGTGTTTGAGCCTTGGGTTGAATATCATTTTTTGTGGGACAGTTTCTAGCGAAATGTCCTGACTCCCCACATTTAAAATACCCTTCTTGATTTTTTTGTACTTAAAGGGCAGCTGCTATAGCAGCTCCTCGAATATGGGAGGGGCCTATGTCCCTGCAGATTCTAATATAAGTCTCCAAATCAGGATTGTGTTTATATGTTCTGAGTGCATTTTGGCAGAGTGAGTTAGCATTATCAAAGGCGAGCTGCTTGATGAGGATGTCAGCTGCCTCTTGATTTTGAATAGTTCGGTCAATAGCTTATTGTAAACACGCTACAAAATCCTGATACAGTTCCTCTGGCTTTTGTACTACTTTACTAAATTCCTCAGATCCTTTTGAGGCTGGGAGCTTTCTCCTCATATCCTAGTTGCATTTTTCTTTTTTTTTTGGTGAAGCAATTGGGGTTAAGTGACTTGCCCAGGGTCACACAGCTAGTAAGTGTTAAGTGTCTGAGGCTGAATTTGAACTCAGGTCCTCCTGACTCCAGGGCCGGTGCTCTATCTACTGTGCTACCTAGCTGCCCCTCCTAGTTACATATTAATGTCAATATATTTACCTTCTCCTACCAGCATGTCAAGAGTAATAGGAAAAGGTGCATTTGGGTGTTTCCTTACTTTGGCTCGGACAAGTTCTAGATATTCTGTTGTCCAAATTAAATAGTGCCCCCTCCCCGAGAGACAAGAACGGCGATATGCTGCCAATCTTCTGGAGGGAGGGGTCCCTTTGCAACACCCTCAAAGATGCCCAAGGAGAAAGGTGCAAGCGAGCCGTATTTAGAAACGGCCTCCTTCAGTTCTTTTAAAATCTTACAGGAAATGGGCTTATGCTCCCTAAAGCTAGTCCCATCAGGGTTCCATGTAGTAACAATTGGAAAAGCGAGAGGGCCAAATTCTCCTTCATAATTTGGGTCCATTTTTGCCTGTTGGAGAGGTGTTAGGCTTCGCTTTTCATTCTGAGGGGTGCCTGAGAAATTCTGGAATAATGACATGAAGGCTTGAGCAATTTGCATAGGGTCTATGGGAGGTGGGGGGTTTGGCACTGGGCTCTCTATGACTCTTTTATTAAGCATTAAGGTTTTTTATCCACATTTGCCCACCTCATAGTCTAATTCTGTTTTTCTTCCTCCTGAATTTTAAAAGGAGTATAATTTGGCACTGGTGGTGGTTCCCTAGGTAGAAAAGGATATAGTCTTGGGGTATTCAGGGGAAGGGCAGATGGGGGACCCAACAAAATGTTATTTGTTTCTTTGTTTTCCTTTTTCTCTGGCTGATCACTTTCTTTTAGTTCTATAAAATGAATGGAATTCAGGGAGTCCCTATCCCACAAGGAAAAGGTATCCACAGGGGTGTGCATAGGACCCTCTTTCTGATAGTATCTCCTAAGATTCTTACCAACTTGTTCCCAGCATTCCATATCCACGGTCCCTTCCTGAGGGAACCATGGACAAACTTTGAGTACATGTTCCAGGAATTTATGAAGTTTGGCTCAAGAAACCTTTGCTCCTCTCTACTTCAACTTGTGAAGGTGAATAGAGGTATATAACTGAACATCTATAGATACTGACTGTCCCATAATATTTGACTTCCAATGTGCTTTCCCTGCCACTCAATTACATGCCCTAGGAATAGCAGGGAAAGTCTTACCTGCTGGCAATTCTTCTGACAATGATGAAGGTCAGTGCAGGTCCCTGTTCGAGCGCCAGTTGACAGCTTAGGATCCAGGGGGCTGCTATAACAGGTTCGGTACTGCTACAGGTAAGATGTTAAGGAAAAAAGACACAGAGACATAGGATGGGCTTGAAAGGGCCCCATGCACTCGGGTGGAGGCAAAAGGCAAGGTTTATTTGGACAGTGTGACATATTTATACTTGAGGTAAGCCAAAGGAATATCTTTGTGTGAAATTTGTGCCAAAAAAGGATGAGAGGATTGGTTCCTATATGTTCCACAGTAGGTCACATAGACCTTGGGCCATGTTGGCCTTATCTAAGATGAAGAGCATGTTTCTGTCCTTTGAAGTTTCCTTGGTGCCTATGCAAATGCATCATCCTTGGTGCCCAGCAAATGCATCTGCATCTGGAAAGGATCATTGTGGTTTACAGGCCTCTTATCAGGGGCTAACTAAGAGTCAGCGCATATTTTCTGGAAGGGGGAGGCCTGTCTGTGAGCTCTTCTCGAACAGTAAAAGGGAGACTTAGTTAGCCCCTAACATATCCCATATAACAAATGATAACAAATATGCATTTCAGCAAAACTAACATCAAAAAAATCTAAAATTATAATCAGTGTTCTATACCCATTGTTGTTGTTCAATCTTTTACAATTCATGATCCTATTTGGGGTTTTCTTGGCAAAGATACTAGAGTGGCTTGTCATTTCCTTCTCCAGCTCATTTTACAGATGAAGCTGAGGTAAACAAGGTTAAGTTACTTCACCAGGGTCACAGAGATAGCAAGTGTCAGAGGATGATTTTAATTCAAGAAGATTAGTGTTCCTGACTTCAGGACCTGTACTCTATCCACTGTGCCATGTAGCTACCCCTCTATACCTATAGTTCCTCAATTCATCAAAGAAGATAGAGAGGTATCTTCTCAGACTTTGGGTGGGGGGTGGAGTTAGGCTTGGTCATAATTATATAATATTGAATACCAATGTCTTTTGCACAAATCTTATATAGCTCAAATTACAAGTGAAACAATTTAACTGGGGATAAATCTTTGCTGTTAAGTTTCTGTGATAAAAGTCTCATTTATAGATACATATGGAACTAATTCAAATGTATGAGAAAAATACTATTCATTGACTGAAAAATGGTTTTAGAACATAGAGAATTCTCAAGATAAGAAATCAAGGCTATCTATCATTATATTGGGGAAATTGTGCCAAATCTCTACTAATTAGAGAAATGAAAATTAAAGCAATTTGGAGATTCTACCTTACACACATCAGAGTGCCAAAGATGACAAAATAAGAAAATGACAAATGTTGGAAGGACTGTAGGAAAATGGGATTATTGTTATATTGATAATGGTCCTATGAATGGGTTCAAATATTTTGCAAAGCATTGTGGAATTATACACAAAATGTTTCTATACAATGCATGCCTTTTGACCCAGCTAGACCACTCTAGGTCTATACCCAAAAGAGATCCAACAAAAAGGAAAAGGACTTTTAGGTACAAAAGTTTTTACAAAAGGTTTTGATGAAATGACAAAAACTAGAAATTAAGAGGATGCCCAAGAATTAAGGAATGGCTGAATAAGCCAAACTTTATGAATGTGAGACAGTAGTTTTGATCTGTGGGAATGATTTCAAGAAGTCATGAAAAGACTTATGTGCACTGGTACAGAATGAAGCAAGAAGAACAAGAAGAATAATGTATAATATAACATCAATATTATAAAAATGAATAATTTTCAGGACTTTTATAATCAGATGAAAAACAAAATGAGCAAAACCAGTAAAACATTTTATAGAACACTATAAAAACAAACAACTTTGGAAGCTGTAAGAACCTTAATAAATAAAATGATCATCCATGATCCAGAGGACTAATGATGAATTGTGCAAGCTATTATAGAGACGTGACAGATTTAGGCTACAGAATGAGATATCTATATATTTTTTTGTTTGTTTTTGTTTTTTGTTTTTTGAGGGGCAATGAGGGTTAAGTGACTTGCCCAGGATCACACAGCTAGTAAGTGTCAAGTGTCTGAGGCTGAACTTGAACTCAGGTCCTCCTGAATCCAGGGCCGGTACTTTATCCACTGCGCCACCTAGCTGCCCCTATATATTTTTTTGTTATAAAATTACATTCACTGGAAGAATCTGTTCTTCTTAAGTATGCATATTTGTTAAAAAATACTTTTTTTTCCTTTTTTCATTTGAATGGGAAAACAGAGGGAGAGAAAATAGATTTCTATCAGAGGGGTGTCTCTAAATATGAAATGTTACAATTACTTTCAGGTGAGATTGTTCCGTTAACTGCTTTATTTTGTTACAAGAGATATCTCACAAAGTGGGAATAATATATAAATGTTTGAAATGTAAAAACAAAAACCTTCAATAAAGCTTAAAAAATACCTGTATTTTTGTATTGTGTATTGAAAAAAAAGCCAGCATACATTGTCAACAGGCAATTATAATGTCATGTGACATGTGAAAATTAAATTCCTTAAAAGAGAAATGAACATGCATGGGAGGCCAATGGATTCAACGTTTTTACAGAAGTTTACACTTTCGTAATAGCAGGACAAGGGGAAAAAGGGATACCAGGAAGGGGTATAATATGGGAGGGGGAACATTGTAGCACAGGTACAGGATACTAAAATCACTCCTCAGGGGGATGAGCAGAGTGATGGCAAAAGCCTCATTCTTTTCCCTTGAGAACTGCTTAACTAAGAAGAAAAGAGGGTCCCTTCAACTGTAGAAGACCCCAGTTGCACAAGCAGTATCCAAGCTTGACACAGATGGCTGGTGCCCGTCTTGTCTCCCAATGACACACATGGAGTCCAGCTTGGTGTACAACAACAGATTATGTCAGCTCAGGGTGGGCTTTGCCTTTTGCACATTCAGGGACTTCTGCATGTTCTGGGTTCAGTGTTTTTTTTTTGTTGTTGTTGTTGTTTTGGTGAGGCAGTTGGGGTTAAGTGACTTGCCCAGGGTCACACAGCTAGTAAGAGTCAAGTGTCTGAAGCCAGATTGGAACTCAGGTACTTGTAAATCCAGGGCTGGTGCTTTATCCAATGTACCACCTAGCTGCCCCCTTTTTTTGTTTTGTTTTGTGTGTTTTTGGGGTTCTGTGTTTCTGGAAAGTATGGCAACTCAAAAAGACAAATTCAGAGGATACCCTTAATAGCCATTAACAATATGTCAAAGGACAAATAAAGGGGTTGAAAGTAGCTCAGTTTGGTTTCATTTGGTTAAAGTCAGATGCTCTAAGTTAGCCTAGTGTTAACAGAAGCACATATGTGACTATTGCTGTTACAAAATGAAACCATGTCAAAATGATTACTATTCAAAGAAATTTATATGCCACCACCCTATCATTCCTCAGAAGTCTCCTTAAGTGTCCTTGAAGATTAAAAGGGTTGTTGGGGAAATGCTGAGGAAAAAGTTATGGGTTATAATACCATGAATATTAGAGGAAAGAAGAGTAGTGAAATAATATAATATTGCTTATAACTGGCTTGCAAGATGGTAAAATAACTGAAAAAGAAGTGGGGGAATAAGGGAGAAGAGTTCTAATGATGTTTTTTATATTAGGCAAAGAAAGTATGTAAGATAAAGTATAACTGTGAGAGTAAAATCAAAGAATTTAGAACTCCACTTAGCAAGGGTTAATATAATTTGTTCAGTAGTTTCCATAAATATTTAATGGGAAATATCTCTTGTAGTGAAAGGAAATTATCAGAAAAAAAATAAAATGCTTGTTGTCAAACAACAAGCATTTATTAAGTAGTTACTGTATTCCAGATGAGAAAGCTGGGTGGTACAGCTGATAGAGTATAGGGCCTAGAGTCAGGAAGAATCATCTTTCTGAGTTCAAATCTGGCCTCAGATATTAGCTGTATGACCCTGGGCAAGTCACTTAACCCTGTTTGCCTCAGTCTTCCCATCTATAAAATGAGCTGGAAAAAGGAAATGGCAAAGTACTCCAGTATCTTTGCCCAGAAAACCCCTTAAGGGGTCACAAAGAATCAGACAAGACTGAAAATGACTAAATAACATATTACATGGGGGCAGCTATGTGGTACAGTGGAAAAAGCACCAGTCCTGGATTCAGAAGGACCTGAGTTTCAATCCAGCTTCAGACACTTGACACTAGCTGTGTGAACCTGGGCAAGTCACTTAACCCTTATTGCCCTGCAAAAAACAAACAAACAAAAATCATCCTGTTGTACAAGTAGAGAATGAATTGGGGTGTGGAGGGACTCGAGCCTATTGAAGAGGTGAAAAAAATGTGGTTTAGAAGCAGTAACCCAGCTACATTCTCCTATTGTTCCCCTCCAAATAACTTTAAAACAATGCCTCAAATCACATTTTAAAGTGACAGAACCAACAAAAGGTCAAGATGTAACACTTTTCCAGCCTAAGAAGGTTTGCAGGTTGGCAGGAAAGATCTTGGATGAGGGTAGAGATTGTTCCAGAGCACATATAGGGTGGCACCAGCAGCAGGCATTGGGGTCACCTGAGATAGTGATGGCAGCAGCTTTGGGAACTCTTATTTCAGTTCTGGGTCATGATTGAAGGGGGGACCACTTTAGGTTGGTTATAAGAAAATAGAGGCCCTCACTGCAATTGCAAGGCAGAAAGGATTACTAGTGTCTGTTGTAGGAGAGAATGCAGGGGTCCTGGTCACAGTTCCAGGGATAAAAGGAGTACTAGCACTTGCTGCTGCAGCATAGCAGGCTCCCTTCCTGGGTAAAGACCCTAGAGCAGACCAGCAGAACAATGACCTCAGCTCTTCTCAGATTACACCACCTTGAAAACACTAAAAACTTGTAGACCCCGCCATAACTAACTCTGAAAATAGTACCACAAAAAAAGCCTGAAGCTTGAGACAGGACTTTCCCACCCCTAGGTGAGTAGGACCCAACTTCAACATAAACTTCAAAGTCAATAAATAAGCTGGAAAAATCATCAAACAACAAAAACAAAATCTGACCACAAAAAACTACTGTGGTGGCAGGAAAGACTAACCTATAATCTTAGAAGACAATAATATAAAAACAGTTATAAACAAAGTCTCAAAGAAAAGTACTGATTGGAACGAAGTCGAACAAGAATTTCTGGGAAGAGCTAAAGAAAGAGATAGAGACAAAATTGGAAAAAGAAATGAGAGTGATGTAAGAAGGGAAAAGAGAATTAACAACAGTAAAAGAGGCATCAATAATACTGAAGACAATAACACCTTAAAAAACAGAATAGGCCTAATGGTAAAAGAGGCACAAAAATACACTGAAGAGAAAAACTTAAAAAAAAAAAAAGCGTAATAGGTCAAATGGAAAAGGAAGTAAAAAAATTTCATTGAATAAAGGAATTCCTTAAAAAGAAGAAATGACCAAATCAAAAAAGAGGTACAAAGGCTTACTGAAATAAATCATTCCTCAAAACTTAGAAGTGGGCCAACAACTCCACAAGACATTAAAAACAAAGTAAAAAACTAAAAATTTTTTAATGAAAAAAACTAGATGAAAATATGAAATAACTCAACAGAAAAACCAATGACCTGGAAAAAAGATCAAGGAGAGATAATTTCAGAAGTATTGAACTACTTATCAGCCATGATCAAAAAAGTCCTTGGATATCATATTTCAATAAATTATACAGGAAAACTGTTGGAACATCTTAGATCCAGAGAGTAAAATATTAACTGAAATAATCCACTGATCACCTCCTGAAAGTCATCCCCTAAAGAAAAACTCCCCAGAATATTAAAGCCAAATTCCAGAGCTCTCATATCAAGGAGAAAAGAATGCAACCAGACAGACAGCAATAATTCAATATCATGGAGCCAAAGTCAATTTTCACAACAAAGGAATATGATATCCCGGAAGACAAAGGAGCTAAATTGTGATTAAGAATAACCTACCCAGCAAAACTATATATAATCTGTCATTTCAAATGGAGCATTTTCAATCATTCCTGATGAAAACATGAGAATGGAATAGAAAATTTGATATTCAAACACAAAACTCATGAGAAGCATAAAAAAGTAAATATGAAAGAGGAATCATTAGGGACTCAATAAGATTGAACTGTTTACATTCCTGTATGGGAAGATGATACACAGAACATCTAAGAACTTTATCATTTTTAAGATAGTTAGAAGGAGTATGCATAAACAGAGGGCATGTACAAACACAGATTATATTTTTTAAAAAGGAGTGAAAAAGAAGGAAGCACTAAAAGAAGGGTCAAAGGACAGGCAAGGGAAATTATTTCTCATACAAAAGAGGCATGCAAGGAAGAGCTTTTGCAGTGGAGATAGATGTGAGTGAGATTTCTCCCACCCTTTATATATGAGTGATTTAACTAAGGTAATAATCAGTATATAGGCTACAAACTGTGATTTAACATGTTCTGGTATTCATTAGTAACTTAAGGTAATAATGAAGGAAGTAAGACAGATACTAGTAAATAAAGCAAATCCAAATGCTATATGGCCATCAGGTATTTAAGAAGCCATTTAACTACATGCATTTGCACAATGGATTTTAATTCCACCTTAGCTGAAGCTTCTTAAGTGGAAAAATGAAATGCAAGTGGGTTGCAACTTGAATGATGAAAGACTGATTGTTTCATTCTCTTTACTTCACAACTTACTGTACATACACAGTTAATCAGAACTGTTAATGTGAATGGGATGAGCTCACTCATAAAATGGGAGCAAATAGCAGAATGGATTGGGAAAAATAACATTCTACATAATGGTTAAATCAGAAAAGAAGACTAGCCAAGTAGTCCAGGTGAGAGATGATGAGATACTGAACTGGGGTTGTCATTGAATTAATGGAGAAAAGTGGATATGTAGGAGAGGTGTCATGAAGGACAAAACAATAAAATTTGGCAACACATCAGATATGTGGAGTGAGTAAAAGTGAGACACCAAGGATGACACTGAGGTTGTAGATGTAGGAGAATGGTAGTGCCACCAACAGTGAAAAAGGGAAATTTGGAAGGAAAGAGAGTTTGAGGTGAAAGATAATGAAATCTGTTTGGGGTATGTTGAGTTTGAAATGGCCATGGAGATATGGCTCAAGATGTCTGAGACAGTTGGTCATATATGACTAGCTCAAGAGAAAAACCAGGGATGCATATAAAAATCTGGGAATCATATGTATAAAGTTCAAAGCTGCACTGATGCAAGAATGTGCTGGAACTAGGTCAAACCAGATCACAAGGCCCAACTGTTAAAGTTACAATGAGCATTTATATCTTGGAAATTGGTAAATGGTCCAATAAGAGCTTGATTTATTGATTTGTTGAATGTCTAGATCTAAGAAAGTGATTGATAAAATATATAATGCAGATTCATTTAAAAAATTTTTTTTAATTAAATTAAAAATTTTTTGATGGGGCAATGAGGCTTAAGTGACTTGTCCAGGGTCACACAGTTAGTAAATGTCAAGTGTCTCAGGCCAGATTTGAACTCCTGAATCCAGGGCCAGTGCCTTATGCACTGCTCCACCTAGCTGTCCCCAGACTAAATTTGAAAGGGTGTAACATATGCATTTTCCCCCAGAGTGCCAGTTGTTAAACACTTACAAAGATACTATTGAATCCATGGGGATCTGATTAACAGCAAATGAGATAATATAAAACATAAAGGTTTGGGTAGAGCATCAGGGGGGCCCATGGTTATTGGATATGATATGACTGATGTACCAGCAAAAGAGATTGAAAGCAGTCAGACAGATGAGAAGAAAACTAAGAGAAAGCAGTTGCACAAAAATCCAGGAGAAGTGATCAACAATGCAAATGCTGTAGAGAGATCAAGAAGGGTAAGTCTTGAAAAAAGGCTATTATATTAAAAAGATTATTGGTAACTTTGGAGAGCAGGGTTTCCAGTTGAGTGATGAGGTATAAAATCTCATGGAGTCTTTGGAAGAGAGTGAAAGGAAAGGAAGTGAAGGTAATTACCAAAAGTTTTCTCAAGCAGTTTAGTCACAGGGTGAGGAGACATACAATAAAACCAGGAGAACCATTTTCAAATGCTTTGTCATTTTTGAAAATCAGGTTTAAATTGTACAATTGCCTCCCTATGCCTTTTCCAAAGTGACTGTTTTTTCCTAAGGGAGCCATCAATAAATGCTGACTCACTGATTATCTAAATTGTTCTTCAAAACCCAATTCATTAAACAAGAATTTTATTTAAACAAGATGTTTGACTTAAAGGAAAAACTATCTAGGATCAATTTCTTTACAGTAATTTATCCCTACTGAGAGACAGAGATTGCCCTACATGTAATAGCTACATACAAAAAAGTTATAAAATAATCCTTTGTTTTACGATGATAAAAGAAACACATTGGAATTATCCAATCAAACAAGGTATGCAAGGATTTTTAGTGGGTTTTTGTTGTTGTTATTGCTAAACAGTGAGAACAAAATAACTTACTGGAATATAAAGATAAAAGTTGGATGAGCGTGCCACTAATGGAGAAAGGGAATATTTTCACAGAACCAGTTCATTTTTTCCCCTCCCCATCTCCATTTAATGTTGATCAAAACATACCATCAGCCATTTAGTTAAAAAATATGCATTATGCCTGTGCACATACACCAGTTACTTTATATACAATAAAGGAATGGGGGAAGGGAATCAAAGAAGAGAGAAAACTATACTGCAGTAGTCACGATGTGGATGAACCAAATCTTGGTTTTCTAATTGTGAATGTACTGTTTTCCTTGGGAGCACAGTTCTGGAGTAGATTTGCACATTCTCTTTTTAGTAAACACCACCTTTCTGCTGCTGGAATACATCAATTGTATCTTCATCCTCCATTTCCAACTGTGCAGGTGTGTCTGTTTCATTGATTGGTTGCCCATCAAATTGGAATCTGATCTGCCTCATTGACAAACCCTGTCATTCACAATAGGCTTCCATTAGTTTACTAAGTGGTATGTGCCTCTTAATCTTAAATTGCACCACCAAACCATCTTATTATTGTGGTCATTGTTTTCAGTCTTGCCTCCTTCCATCAGCTTTTCGTCAGCCATGGCAAGTCCAGGGGTCTCCTCAGCAGCCACTTCACAAAAGAGGCACCAGGATAGTCCACTCCAAGGGAACAGGAGGGAGAAGCATCAGAGGCAGGAGCAGGAGCAGGAGGAGGAGAAGGAAGAGGAGGAAGATGATGGTGGTGGTGGTGGTGGTGGTGGTGGTGATGGTGAGGAAGAGGAGGAGAAGAAGGAGGAGGAGGAGGCAGTGGTGCAGGTACTAAAACTCAATTCATTAAAAGGTTCTAATTGATGGCTTATTAAATTATCAATCAAATTTCCTTTTGCAATCTCTAGTATTACACTAGACATGGCAAAAAAAAAGAACATTTTCAAAAGTAAGCGTTCCATTGTTGGTAAAGTGGTGAACTGATCCAGTCATTTTGGAGAGCAATTTGGAATTATGCCCCAAGGGTTATAAATCTGTTCATACCCTTTGACCCAGCAATTCCACTACTAGGTCTATATCCCAAAGAAATCATAAATAAGGGATAAGGTTCCACATGTAAAAATATTTATAGCACCTCTTTCTGTGGTGGTATAGAATTGGAAATTGAGGAGATGACCATCAATTGGGGAATGGCTGAACAAGTTGCAGCATATGAGTGTAATGGAATACTATATTGTGCTATAAGAAATAAACAAGCATATTTCAGAAAAACCTGGAAAGACTTACATGAACTGATGCTTAGTGAAATGAGCAGAACCAGGAGAGCATTGTACATAATAACAGCAATATTGTATGATGATCAATTATGATAGGCTTATCTCTTCTTAGCAATTCAATGATACAGGACAATTCCAAAAGATTTATGATGGAAAATGCTATCCCTTTCAGAAAAAAAGAACTATGTAGTCTGAATGAAGATCGAAGCATATCATTTTCAAATTTTTTTGGTTTTGTTTCTTCTTTCTTGTGGCCTTTTGTTAATATTCTTCTTTCACAACATGACTAATGAGGAAATATTTTTAAGATAATAGTACCATATAAACTATATCAGATGCATGGTGTTGGGGAAAGTGGGGGAGGGCAGGGAGAGAAGGAGAAAAATTTGGAACTCAAAATCTTACAAAAATGGATATTGAAAACTATCTTTACATTTAATTGGAAAAACTAAAATAAAATACTTTTTTTTTAAAAATGGGCTTTCAGAGTGGATTATTGAAAAATGAGTATAATTTCTCATGGGCACCAGAATCAGTTATTAAAATTTTATCTAATTAAAAAAATCTAATTTGACTATAAATGGGACAAGTCTCAAAATGATTTATTTGCCCAAGGGGTACCAAGTGAGACACTTTAAAATTAGCACATAAAGAGCTTCTCTTTGAAGAAATTGTTTATTTCCCACACAAGTATTTGAAGCAACATGTATCCTACTTTGAAATATAAAGTAGATAAAAAGAAGGAAGTTAGAAGGATAAAGAGATATTAGGGATGACTGATATAAGGCAGCTGAATTTTTAAGACGTTAAACCCCAAAGTTAAACATCCAAATCAATGTTGCCCCCTTCAAAGTAGTCACTTTGTGCTAATCCACTGTTGGTGGAGTTGTGAAAAGATCCAAACATTCTGGAGAGCAATTTGGAAATATACCCAAGGGCTATAGAACTGTGCATACACTTTGATCCAGCAATACCACTGCTAGGTTTATATCACAAAGATATCACCAAAAAGAGGAAAAGAACTATGTGTACAAAAATCTTCATAGCAGCTCTTTTTGTAGTGGCTAATAATTGGAAATCAAAGGATTGCCTATCAATTGGGGAATGGCTAAACAAGCTGTGGTATATAATGGTGATGGAATATTATTGTGCTATAAGAAATGACAAGCAGGATGATTTCAGAAAAGTCTGGAAAGAATTGTATGAACTGATTTATAGTTAAGTGACCAGAACCAAGAGAACATTATGCACAGAGACAGTGATATTGTTTAATGAAGAACTATGAAAGACTTAACTATTCTCAACAATATAATGATCCAACACAATCCCAAAGGACTAATGATGAAACATACTATCCACCTCCAAAAAAAGAACTGATAGTGATGGAAAACAGACTGGAGCAAGCTATTTTTCATTTTCTTTCATTTTTTTCTTTTATTTGTTTTCTTATACAAAATTACTAACATGGTAATGTTGTACATAATTATACATGTATAACCTATATCTGATTGCTTACTGCTTCAGGGAGAGGGGAGGGGAGGGAAGGAAGGAGAGATAAAAATTAGAACCCAAAACAATAAACAAAAATGTCTATTCCTTAAAAAAATAAAATGTAAAAAAGTATGAAATATTAAAAAAATAAAAAAATAAATTTGGGAAAAACAAAATAGTCACTTTGAAGATGATACACTTATTTTTAGAATAACTGCTATTTTTGTTTTTACTTTCTTTTTTGTGAAACAAAATAATTTATTTTTTGGTGTCGTACTGAAACCAGGACAAAATATGATTTTGAAGGAGTCCAAAAAATATTTTGAGCAACAAAATATTTTTGTCTAGTGTACTGGGACCAGTTTGGATACATTCAGCATCCTTTGACTAAGTCAGATGTGTAAGTATATTTAGCATAATCCATCAGTCAATTCATTAAACAATTCATTTCCTTTCTGTATAATCATACCTGATTGCAAATGGAAAAAGCTAAATGAGGATATGCCAAACTAATTAGCCAGGTGGCTTTACTTCCTCCAACTAAACTTTCCATAGTTAATAAAAATGTATTAAGCACTTATTGTGTGCCAGGCACTGTAATAAACACTAGGGATACAAATATGAAAAAAGAACGGGAACCTCAGCCCTCTAGTGGGGAAGACAACATAGAAAGTGAAGTTGGTCAAGTCAGAGATGTCCCATAGTAGTGCAGCCAGGTATGAATGGAGATGTTCTAAGCTGAGTTTTCTCCTTAAATGAAGGTCTGGAATTCATGGAATTCAGGGGGTAATCATGAGGTAGACCAAGGATCATGAATCTTGTATGATGATAATAAACTGCAATTTATTCTTTTGAACAGTTATAAAAATTAAAACACAACCAAGACTTGGTCCTTAAATTTCAAAAGCAATTTTTTTTCCACTGGAAATGTTAGACAAAAGAAATTTGACCTTTATTATCCAAATGCTTATTGTAGTAGTGGAATCTAAGCACTTAATAATAAAATTTTTAATTTATATATTCAAACTAAAACAGGCATTTTTGAAGATGTGGGCTATAGGAAAGATAAAACACCACAGATATGTTTGGAATAAAACAGAAACATATCAACAAAATAGTGGCTTTGCTGTAATGGCCATTAACCATTTTCTTTAAAAATAGAGAATTCTGGCTTATTGAACTACTATAGTCATGGTTTTATTTCTCTAATCATGGTGACATTTTTATAGTTCAATGTGATCCCCAAGTAAGGCAAATCTAAGTATGGCAGCCATTTATTAAAATAATTATTGGCAATGTAAATATAGAAATTAACTTTATGCCTCTAGACTCTACAATTTACTCATAAATCTAGGAGCTGGACTATTTCATAGAATGGGTGTCAACTTAGTTGAGTCTTCTGACAATGCCACATTCTTTATTCTTGAAAATGCTCTCACTGCTATTATTCAGATGGGTGCCCCCCGAAATTTCAGTTTTAGAACTAAACCAATCTTGTTTTAGTGACTCTGTAGAGATGCAACCTGAATAGCAAGTGAACAGAGATAGAAAGGTAGGTAGATTATAGATGGACAGATGAACAATAGAGATTACTTATTAATTGCTTGTTATTTGGTGCCAGACATTTTGCTAAGCACTGAGGATATGCATACATATAAAAGCAAGCAAGAGCGTTCTTATACTCAAAGAGGATACAACACATAAAGAAGTATTGGGACAGAAGGAGGGTACTAATGAGTTGGGGCATGGTTGATGAGATTGTAGGAAGTTGAGTGAAGACCAGGGCCCCAATAAGATAAGGCTAAAATCTCACCTACCAGAACTGGGGAAAACCAGCAGTATAGTCCAGGTTGGAGAATAAAGCCATGAAGCAGAAAATGGAGTCCTGGGTTGACTGACACCTATTGATCTTGGATAACTTCAGAAGAAAGAATAGTTGGTATATACCTAAGATATAGAATAAATAAACAACACAGCTTTCATTTGCAATGATTCTCTCTTAACTTTGGATACTAGACTGAAATGATGGAATTGTGTATGGCCTAGAATTTGTGGAATTATAAAGATATCTACCAATATCTATCTATAGCTATTTTGATATGTACCTATACCTATAAATATCTATATGTAGATATCTATGTAGCTGTCTGTCTCTGTCAAGATAATTCTTTTTCAGATGTTTAAACTTTTTTTTTTCTAAATGAATGTTCAATGTAAGGTGATGTAGGTATGAGGGGAGATTAATAGCTATTTGGAGACTTTGGTCCAGGCTTATAATCTCACTGGTACAGGGAACTCCCAGTGAGGAAATTCCCTCTACCCATCTAAATTAGCACCTATTTTGCAATTTAAGGTCTTATACTTACAAGTTGCCCACAGCAATTCTGTGAGTTTAAGTAACTTGTCCAATGTCATGTAGCCTATATGTGGCAAAATAAGTCAGGCAATATAATTGTGCTATAAGAAATGATAAAGGAGAAGGTTTCAGAAAAAAAATCTGGGAAGACATATGAAATGATGCAAAGTGAAGTGAGAAGAAGTAGGGGATCATTGTACACAGTAATGGCAATATTGTAACAATAATCAACCATGAAAGATTTAGCTATTTTGATCAATAAATGATCCCAAATAATTCCAAAGGACTCATGAAGAAAAATGCTATTTATCTTTAGAGAGATTTTATTTACTATGAGTGCGGAATGAAGGATATTTTTTCTTTTACTTTACTTACCTTGCTTTTTTTCCCCACAACATGACTGATGTGGAAATGCATTTTCACTACTTTACATGCATAATGGGAACCATATTTCTTGTTTTCACAATGGGTGAGGGAAGAGCTAGAGGGAGGGAAAGAATTCAGAATGGAAAATGATTTTCTTAAAGAAGAAAAAAAGGAGTTGCTGCCCTCAAGGAACTCACAATCAAATGGGGGAGACAAAAAACAAATATGTGCAAAAAAGCTATATGGGGGGCAGCTAGGTGGCACAGTGGCCCTGGATTCAGGAGGACCTTAGTTCAAATCCAACCTTAGACACTTGACACTTACTAGCTGTGGGACCCTGAGCAAGTGACTCAGCCCTCATCCCCCCACAAAACCTCCAAAACAAACAAAAACAAAAGAAAAAAAAAACAACAACAAAGCTATATGCAGGATAATTAAGAAATAATTAAAAGAGATAAGGCACTCAAATTAAGAGGGGTTGGGAAAGGCTTTCTAGAGAAGATAAAATTTCAGTTGGGACTTAAAAGAAACCAGGAAAGCCAAGAGGTGGAGATGAGGAAGGAGAGCATTCCAGGAGTGGAGGACAGACAGCAAAAATGTCCAGAGGCAAGAGGAGTGTCTTGTTCATGGAAGAACAAAGAGTCCAGTGACACTGGATTAAAAAGTACATGGTGAAGATTAAGTGGGAGAAGTCTAAGAAGATTAGAAAAGTAGGAAGAAGGGCAGCTAGGTGGCACAGTGGATAGAACACTAGCCCTGGAGTCAGGAGTACCCGGGTTCAAATCCGGCCTCAGTCACTTGACACTTAGTAGCTGTGTGACCCTGGGCAAGTCACTTAACCCCAATCGCCTCACACAAAAGAAAAAAAACAGTTAAAAAAAAAAAGGTAGGAAGAAGCTCAGTTATGAAGGGCTCTGCCACTCAGCCTCTCAATTATAGATTCACTTCTTTTTTAAAATGATGATAATTATTATAATTATATGAAACCTAGGTTTAAACAAGGCCACATTTTTATGACTGGAGAAAACAGCATAATAAGCTAATTGAGGAACAAGATGTTTTCTTTATCCCTTGCTCCTTTTCCTCTCCCTTCCTTAATGTTCCTTCCTTCCTATGCCATTCAATCATTCTATTAATTTTCTAAAGTAGCACACTGAACAATGCAGTGTGCCCAGGGGTGAAACAACAGCAGTACCCCCACATCTACCAAAAGAGATTTCTCCGGAACAGAGTACAATATGCACAAAAAAGAAACATTCTCTGTTCTCAGGTCCTCCCATTTTGGACTCCCCCTGCTTTATGTTCTCCATGACATCTTCATCCCCTTCTGTCCTCTGATGCTGCCATCCCCTGGTGCAGCCCCCCCATCCCCTCCCCCCTATATTACTGCCTGAGCCTGTAGCTGGCTCTGTCTACCTCTGATCTCTCCCCACTTTGGGCCCTTCTCCACTCAACTATCACAGAAATCTTTCTGAAGTGTGGATCTGACCATCGGTTAAGTGTGGAATGTCCTCTCTCCCCACTTCCACCCTTGGAATCCTAAGATTCCTAGAATACTCAGCTCCCAAGTCATTTCTTCCAGGAAGTCTTTCCACCTCTGCCAATCAAGGCTTCTCGTCTAAAGATCATCTTCCACCTACTCAGTTTTTACCTTGTAAGCATTGATTTATTTATGTTGTCTCCCTTTGAGGTCAGGGACTGTTACACTTTTCTGTTTCTATATAGATTCACTTCTTCAAAATGAGATACACTATAGCATAGTGGCATAGTGGTGGGTGGAAGCCTTGAAGACAGCAAGATGATATATACTAACTGTGGAACATCAGCAAGTCACTTAATTGCCCAGGATCCAAGAAACTAAAGTAAAGATGGGCAGCTAATCTTCACCACAATTTTTCAGTTAGATGAAATCATAGGTCTAGACATATGCCCCCTCTCAAGTAATAATAATCCTTCAAAGAAAAATCTGTTCTATTTTATCTTCCAGGAAATCCACAATGTTATTATTGCTGTTGCAAAACACTCACTTTCATATAAAAAGTATGCAATGTTTTATTAACATAGGATTTGGTATTCAATTAAAATTAAATTATGTCCCTATCTTTGGCAAAATAGAATGGGCTTACAGAAAATGAGATGGTATGTCCCATGCTTCTGGGGAACCTGTAATAGTATTAATAAGAGACATATAGTAAGTTAAAACTGCATATATTTACGTGCATAAAACAGAGGAAAACATGTCTAGGCATATATCTTTATGTGTATGTCTGTGTATATGTAGAAGACAGAGTGAGGAAAAAAAGAGGAAAATAGAGAGAGACAGAGAGATAAGGAGGAGACTACAGGAGGTGAAAAGAGAAGTAATGTGCTTAAAAGGAGAGAAGCATTTCAGCTAGACAAGCTGAATGGAGAGAGCAAAAGCCTATGTTAAAAATATATATTTTCTGTACAGCTTTGACCTGAGATTTTCCAAATTAGATTCTCCTTATATTGGCCCTACAATTTAGTTATTCTTTCTTTTTTTTTATTTTCTTTTTGGTAGAAGAAACACCTTTGGCTGTAGCATTTTCACAGCATCTGGGTTGAAATAGGGAATTTATTAAAGTGAAAGGGAGGTTTTTACCTGAGGCTTTTTGACCTAGAGTTGCAGGAAAAATGAAAAATTCACGGCCAACTACATCAAGGGCCAAATTATCAAGGCTTGGGGCAAAAGTGCAGATACCTAGCTCACTGGAGATCTGATATCACTGCACTCAGACACAAAGCCTTACATACTAGGAAAGAGAAGGAGAGAGTGCATTTTTTCTCTCTTAACCTTTTGGCCCCAATTTCTTTCCTTCGTCCTTTAGGTCTCTTTTAGCTATGTGGAGACATGCTGGTGTATTTTGTTCAGTGTGCTCCTCCAGGTAGAGATAGGTCCATGAGAGACAATGAGATGGAAGGAACATGGAATGTTTATGATGAGCAAAAGAAGTTAGGTCCCAAAGACTGAATTCTGAAAGTCACTTAGGCACTAAGCTGAATAACTTCTGGGTTCCCAAATTTATAATGGCCATTTCTGATTCTTTCTTCTCATCTCCTCCCTTTTGGATAAAAGACCTATAATTATATTTATGGGACACACAGGTACTATCTTATGGTAAAAATCTCAACACAGGTAATTTATGGTTCTAGTTCCTCTTCATTTTCCTTAATTATTATACTCTCAAAATTATTTTATTCCTTACTATATGATGAAAAGCAACTATGGGCTAAAATTGGATTTGAAATAGAGTGAGAAAGTGCTACTTCTGTTAATGGAATGAATGGAATCTGAGATATTGTTGAAGAATTTTGTAGAGTCTTTTCAACAGCATATTCATGCCCATGGGACTACTGGAATTATCTGCCGAAATTCAATAAACCATTTAGAGTCCTTCAATACTGACTATAATTTCAAACACCCTGAACAGCAGCATAGTAGCTTTGAAAAAGTCAAAGCCGCTTCTGATTTGGATAACCAAAGCAAGGAATGCATTAGAAGAGCTTGTCCAAGATCATGCTCAAAAGTAGGTAGATCAAAAATCTATTATGGATAGGAGCTATATAGATTTTTATTTCCACAGTTTCAAGAAAGAGGATTCCTTTTACAGCGCTAGGCAGACACAAACAGCATCTAAAATAGGTACTTCCCCCCCACCCCCAGAAATTCCAAGTGTTTGGGCCCTGCTGGACAAATAATTCACATGGGTTAAATGAAATACTTTGATGTTTCATTTGGTCTGTTTGCTCATTTGTGTAAATAGAACTTTTACTGATACAGATTGCCACCCATTTATGCCTTGTGATCTTATGTGATACACACATTCTTCCATAAAGTAACTGACCAACAGCTTAGGAATTATGATATTTTATGGAGACTAACAGCATTTGGATTTGTATCTGTGATTGTAGGCTCATTTTGTGACTGCTGTACTTCCTTTTCCAAATACACAGTTCTTTGATAATGTTTTATGCTACTTCAGATGTAAATACATATATAGTATGTATATATGTATATTTGTATATGTATATATGTATTTTTCCAGGTTCCATGAGTAATACAGTATAACACATTTATAGTTCCTCTATAACTTCCTTTGGGTTACCAAAGTTTTGACTTTTTTTAGGTTATGATGTTCCATAAATTCATAATTTTTAGCAGCAGCAGAGAAATACTAATGCTATCAAAATGTGCTTAAAAAGCATTAAACAGTTTGAGAATCACTGAAATTACTTTATAATTTCCCAATTGCAATCCAACACATCCCAGCCCTCTGATTCAACCTCTAGCTGAGTTGTAATGTCTTCCCAAGACATATGTATTGGTCAATTAGCTAAACAGGCTGCCAATCAAACTATAAAACTGGACAAAGCAAACAAGTAAGCAAAACTTGAACAATATGCACTGTTCATTTAATTGTTTTATTATATAAATTTCTGTCATTTTTAGTGGCTATGAATCTAATTGAGAAAGCTCTATGATATTTTAGGGCTTGATGTAATGAGTAAAATATCATCCACAAACATGGTTATCTGGTGAACCATTGTTCTCGTTATATCAAGCCTGAGAACATCACAGATCCTTCTTTTTTTAAATCACTATTATTTTTTTTTATTGATGAGGCAATTGGGGTTAAGTGACTTGCCTAGGGTCACACAGCTAGTAATTGTTAAGTGTCTGAGGCCGGATTTGAACTTAGGGCCAGTGCTCTAACCACTGCGCCACCTAGCTGCCCCCACAGATCCTTCTTAATGTGCTTCACAGTTACTGAAGAGTTTGGCCTAACTGGGCACACAGGAATATTAACTGAATAAAGAATGCTTATTCTTTCAGCTCTAACTTTTATTTGAAATGACAACCCTTGGTGCACCGTCATCCATACACATGTCTTGGACAAGCACTGCAAGTAGTGAAATGGACTTGGAATTTGAATAGGAGGAGGACAGTAAGTTGGATTGCTTTTGAGAAATGGGACAATATTTCCAATGACCTCAAGTAATGACTGTGAAATAACTCCATTAAATAAAATCCCTCCTTTTTAACATCAATATATAAGGAGGATGATCTCCAGAATGTTGGGGATATCCCCAAGAAGATTATGATGGAATGATAACATTTTCAGATGAGAAATCATTTCACATTTACAATCTTCATGATGGAAGGAATGTTTGTTTGTATTGATGACATCCTAGGTCCACTAAAGTGCTATAATACTGTATAAAATAATATGCATGGTTGAAAAAGACCTTTATTTAGGTGCATGTATGTGTGTGTATATATATATATATTTGTATATATATATGTATATATATACACACATATACACAAACACATATATAGTGTATATATTGAATAGTTGCTGTCTGTAATTCAAGCTAGACTGTCTAAAAATCTAATGAGTGGTCACCAATAAATTAGAAGCTTTAGCAAGAGTTTAGACTTTTAAACATATATTAAAGAGCATAAGAATTTGGTGAGGAGAGAGAAAGAGGCCTAGATGCCTTCATCTATCTATCTAAGAGAGCCAGCATCTCAGCTCCCCTCCACACAAGGTCCTGGCAAAAAAGAGACCCAGCCTCCCCCTTCTTCTTTCCACAAGCCTCCTGTGAAACTGGAAACATCCCATCCACACACCCACAGCTCCAAGCTAATTGGCTGGTAGCTTTGATCAACATTACCCACGAGCAAGCATCACTTCCTGATGCTAAGGAACTGACCTTCCAAGCCACATGGCTTGTCCTCAGATGCCTTCTCCTCACAGTGGAGCTTTCCTCCACTGTATCTCTCCAGCAGGGGGTGTCACTTCAATTCTCACAATATGTATGTTCATATGTATGTCTAGAAGAATCACAATGAAGAGACACTGGCTGTCATTCTTGAATAAGATAATAAAACCTTTTTGATGATGATGATGATGATAAAAGAGAAAAGTATCAAATAAAATGAAGAGATGAAAGATAAATTATTGCCAAACCCAGAGGTTCACAGTTCTTCAGGTGATTTGGGAGTCCATAGGTTTCTGTTGTTATATTTCATAGACCAAGCAATTATTTCACAGACTAGAACATTTTTTTTCAAAGAACAAAAGCCAACATAACTATTATATTCTATCAGGAATAAAAATAAAGAAGAATGCAGGTTTTGTCTAGTCAAACCCCAGAAGTAAAATCCCATTTAAAATTATAATTATGCTGTTAATTAAAAGCTTATATTAATTAATTCTTCAGTATTTCTTGGGGCTGATTTTAGATTGTCAAGTGAAGTGATACTATCATAATAGATAACCCAACTTCCCTCAATAAATTGAAGGAACCAGGCTTACTTGAAGCACATCATATAGTACAGGACAAACTTGCCAAAGTGATTATTGAGTTGCTATCAATAAAAAATGAAGTGAACAGGAGAGGTGATGGAGAATTGGAAATAAGTAAATAGTATGCTCAGGGTTAGCTTTTTCCCACAGGCTACTTGTTATGATTGGAAACTATGAAGGAGAAACATCCAGAGAGAGCTAGACAAAGGGAAACACTGAGAGACAGAAACAGGGACTCTCAAATAAATGAGATTTTTGCCCTGGGAAAAATAAAAATTTTAGATCAAATAGAATGAGAAACTGTTACATGTGACTGGTATATATTTTTTTTTGCTATTTATTTACCTAATTAGTTTAAACTGACTAAAAAAACTATATGCCTTAGAGACTGAATTGGCATTACCTGCTGTAAGGAGCTAAAATTCTAGCTAGTCTGTCTAAAATATCTAATGAGTGGTGTGAGACTAAAATTGGATATTAGATCATAAATCTACCCTACTTAACCTTTCCCTTAATTTATCTCCCAGACTAGTAAATGGAAGAAGCTTCTGGTTTTCTAGATAGGGTCTTTATTGTATGGTAGTCACAAGGTGATGTTGATTAGAAGGATAGGAAAGTAGAAATACAATACAAATTGTCTTAAGTCTAGGCTTAGTCTATATTCTGTATAAAACTCACCAAAAGCGGAAGGCCACCTTTGGGGTGAGAGACCGAGTCAAGCGCGTGCTATTAACCGAGATCCGGGCGGAGTCAAACGCCAGTCCGCGCCTGTCTGTGCAGCGCAGCCAGGAGACCAGCGGAGCAGGAAAAAAGCCCCCACTTCCGTTCTCCCCTTGCCTTTTAAGCTCGCACCCCGGAAGTCGAGTGCTCAGCAGGCAATCTGGCGTGCGTCGCAGGCGGACTGGTGTGTGTAGCTCATGCTGTTGGTCTCCTCCCCAAAAGGGTGGTCCTAAAAAAAACTGGCGTCTCTCCATTATCTAATCGACTGTTAAAACTTTTTACCACAGTGGTCACCAATAAATTAAGCATTAGCAAGAGTTAGACTTTTAATCATTTATTAAGGAGAATAAGATTTTGAAGAGAGAGAGAAAAAGGCCTAGATTCATCTATCTATCAAAGGGAGAACACATTTAGCTCATAAAAGAGGCAAAAAACAGCTTCTACAGTGGAGGTGAAGATTGGGGAGGTGATGGGGAATACTTGAACCTAACTCTCATCAGCATTGGCTCAAAGAGGGAATAACACATACTCAGTTGGGTACAGAAATCTATCTTATCCTACAGGAAAGTAAAAAAGGAAGGGGATAAATGAATCTGGGATGGGTGGGGGGAAGGGCTGATTCAGGGAGGGGGTACTCAAAAGCAAAATACTTTTGAGGAGAGACAGGGTGAAAGGAGGGAGAGAATAGAATACACAAGGCAAATGGGATGGAAAGAAATCCAGTTAGCAATCATAAATGTGAAAAATTTTTGAAGCATATTTTTCCAATAAAGGCCTCATCTCTCATATAAATAAGTCAAATTTATAAAAATAAAAGTCATTCCACGATGGATAAATGATCAAAAGATTTGAACAGTTTTCAGATGAAGTAATCAAAGCTATCCATAGCCATAAGAAAAAATGCTCTAAATCACTGGAGAAATGCAAATTAAAACAATGCTGAGGTACTATCTCACACCTATTAGATTGACCAATAGAAAAAGGAAAATGACAAATGCTGGAGGTTGTGTGGGAAAATCATCTTCCTTCATATGTCCTTTGTAGTTAATTCGGGCATGTATGATAATCAAAGTGAATGACGGAAGGGTAACCAGATAAATTCTTATATATATATATTTCTATAAAAGTAATTCTTTGGTAGTTTGTTTGGAATGGCCCTAAATAAGTAAATTAATTTAGGCAATATTGTAATTTTTACCTTATTGGTTAAGCCTACCCAGTGAACAATGAATACTTCTCTAATTATTTAGATCTGTTGTTATTTTTATAAAGAGTATTTTATAATTGTGTTCATAGAGTTCCTATGTGTGTTTTGGAGAATAGACTACCAGGTCTGTCTACTTTCTGCAGTCATTTTAAATGGAATTTCTGTTTCTATCTCTTCCTACTGAATTTTGTTGGTAATATACAGAATTCTTGATGATTTTTGTAGGTTTATTTTATATCTTGAAACTTTGCTGAATTTGTTCATGGTTTCAATTAATGTTTTAGTTGGCTGTATAGGGTTGTCTATCACATCGTCTACAAAAATGGATGTAAGAAACAGATAAACTGTGGCCGGACCCCCGGGTCTAGTGCAAAGCAGGAAGGCCTTTATTTTCAATCTTGCAAGAATAGGGGCACACTCAATAGCAGTTGTGTGCACGCCTATGCTTGTTATACACCCAGTTTATATAGGTCCCTAATGCAAAAATTCCCTGCCCCCTTTCACCTAAACTAGTTACTCAGGGTTCACATTCTTCAGGATATTTCTAAAAATGTAGACCCTGTCCCCCTTTCCCCCAAGATGTGGTTGCCCCCACCCCAAGAGAAGACCAGACCCTGAAAATTTATGATTCTTTGTTAACCAACTTTAACTCAGGAAAGGGAAATAAGTCCCTAGGGTTTGAATAATGTATGGATTCTATTTTAATTTGAGGGGAAGAATCCCTTTTCTGCTTAACTGTTAATTTAGCAGGAAAAAGGAAATAATGGTGGGAGAAAGGAAAAGAGGACCCCTTTGAATTTTTGTGTGGAGAACACATTGGATTCTTTCAATGGATAATTTTGTTACCTCTTAGTCTATGCTTATTCTGTGGCCCACATATTTTCAATGTGTTAAAAATTAGGAAAGTTTAATATATTTCTTAGCCATTGTTGATATGTGGCACGATGCTGCTGTAATATAGTTTTCTGTCTCATTTTGTGAATTTTTGTAATGCCAGAATAATTCTGCTTCTAAGTATATTGATATCAGTGTCCATCTTTCCCTTAAGAGAGAAGATTTCCAGCCCTTGTGGAAGAAAAAGAATCGCTAAAACATTTTTGGAGATGTGTTACAATTTCAGTTAGGTGATATAGTACTTAAAGAGCTGGACCTGGAATCAAGAAAACCTGAGTTCAGATGTGACTTCAGACACTCACTAGTTGTATGAACCTCAACAAGTCATTTAACCTCTTTTTGACTTAGTTTCCTCAGCTACTAAATGGGATCATAACAGTACCTACTTCCCTGTGTTGATGTGAGGATAAGCTAAGAGTTGCAAAGTGTTTAGCACAGTATGTAGAACACTGTTGAAGATACCCTCATCATATAGGATCACCTGAACTTTTTCTGATAATGGTTTTGCTATAGTTTTTAATTTAAAAAATGAATATCAACAGAAAAAAAATGATTTTTTCCCCCATCTTCAGCACTTCAGTCTTTGTATTGATTTCTTGCTCATAACAAGCATTTCCCCCCTTCTTGTGTGTTTCTTTTACTGGTGTCTTTGTTGTTTTAAATTCCAGGAGCCCATGTTACATTATAAATGAATCAATTACAATCCCTCCTATAGCCACCTCCCTCTAAATGTCTTTGCTAGTTTTCTTAGGATCAACTAGTCTGTTTTAGAACAATTGTTTGTCAGTTCTCTTTTGTTTTCAACTATACTTTCCTTTGCATTTCAGTGCAACTAATCCTGCTTCATTGTGTGCTTGAATTGTCCTTGAAAAGTCCATATTCAATGAACAACTACTGTAATATCTCTAATAGTCACTGAAGCTTACTCTTTAAGAGCTATACCATTTACCTGTTTTCTTTATTTTATTGGGTTTTTTTGGGGGTGAGGCAATTGGGGTTAAATGACTTGCCCAGGGTCACATAGCTAGCTAGTATGTGTCAAGTGTCTGAGGCTGAATTTGAACTCAGGTCTTCCCTGACTCCAGGGCTGGTGCTCTATCCACTGTGCCACCTAGCTGCCCCAATGTCTATTCTTTTAAAGAATTTTTTAAAAAATTATATACTACTACAACTACTAAAATTTCCCCTCATTTACATGTTAAAAACTTTAACAATTGTTTTCTAAAAAATTTTGTGTTCCAAATTCTATCTTTCTCTGCCTCTCTCCAACACTCCCTCCTCCAGCCCCTGCTCCCTGAAATGGTAAGCAATCAAATATAAATTATACATATCTGATCATTCTTAAAAACCATAGAAATGAAAAAAATAACAAAAGAGAACAATGATATATATTACTGTTATGTAATCCAATATTCAACTGAGAATTAAATCATGGGGAAAACAGATCAATCTGGTTTTATCTGATAAATCAGTTATTTATCTAATCTGAGTCAATGCAGTATAGAAGCCTACATGGATGACCATTATTGCCACAAAATGAAACTATCAAAATTATTTCATGTCTCCCACAACTCATACATAATTGTATGCATGTCACCAGAGAGATAGAGAGGAGAGCTGGTCCTAGAGGAAAAGCAACAAATAATCAAAGAAAAGCCCATTGGTTCCAATTGTATCTAAAATTTTCAGGAGAGCTAGAATAAGGAAATTAGAAGATCATTGAGCATTTATAGAAAGACATAAATAAGAGTTACATAGAATTAGAAGGTGCGGACAGTCTATATCATCACAGATAATGTTCATATCAATGAAATCACAAAACCAATGAAGTATCTATTTTATGTAACATAACATGGTTTATGTAATCATTCTACTATTTTTCTATTCAATTACTGTGAGAAATCGGTAGTTTTCTCCTCTCAATGTGGATATAACAGTCACTCATACTCCTCCTAACCTGTTTGTAGGACAAAGGTCTCAGATCCCCTCCTCCCCCTCAGGTTAGCCAGGTCACATGGTTCAAGGAACCCTGGTCTCAATAAGGTCTGCTCCAGAGTTGTGTCTATATAAGAAAGTATAAGGTCCACTCCTGAGTTATGCCCATACTAGGAAGAATGGTGGGAATACTGCATTCCGATTAGCTAGTTTTTGCACGTAGATTGTAACCCCACCAGTGATGAAAAAGGGGAGGGTCCATTCACGTTAGGGACTAGGGTATAAAACAGGGCCTGAGAGCCCCCTTTCTAGGGACCCACTAGCTGCACACTAGGGTGCCTCCTTCTCATGAGAAGAAAATAATGCCTTTGTCACTTCGTTGCTGAGTTCCTGAGAATTATTGAGAAGAGGATGGATTTTTCCCTCACAATTACTTTTAAAGATTTTGCAATAAAAACAATATTCATTTTAATATATTTGAAAAGATATCTCTTTCTTGTTGTTGCTATTGTTGCTCTAAACATTTTCTAGGGAAATTAGTGACAATGGAATTATTATGTCAAAGAGTGTGGATACTGTTATAATGTTTACTGTGCTTTAAAGATTGCTTTCCTTAAAGATTCTACAAATTTATGATTTTACTATCAATGAATCTAACTTCATCCAAAAGCCCAAAAGCATTGCTTTTAATTATTTTTGCTAACTTGATAACTGTGAGGTGTCACTTCAGTTATTTTAATTTGCATATCTGATTATTAGCAAAGTAATTTTTTCAGTATTAATGGTTTCTTTTTTGGAAATTTTTCAGATCCTTTGATCTTTTATGTATTGTGAGCTGAGAGTTCCTTCATAAATTTTTAATGTTCCCTTATACATTTTAGATGTCAAGTTTTTATCTGTCACATCTGCTATAGATGGTTCTTCCATCTGCTATTTAATTTAAATATAATCAAGTACCTCTTTCTTGTTTCAAATAATTTGTTCTTTTTTAAAAGAGAAAAAAATCACTTCTACACAATTGAGGTACACCTTCTTCCATTTCCTTCTCTATTTTATATTTTTAAAAAAATTTGCATCTATCATATATAGAATTTACTGAGGCATTATGATATGAATTATGGATACAAATTCACTACTAGAAAATGGCAAGTCAATAGCCCCCAAATACACTTGAGGGGGTCATAAAGGTCAGAGTAGAGTATATCTCATACCTCTGCCACAGGGCAAAAAGTGAAACAGTTCCTTTATTCTTTGGTGTTGGAGCAGTGAGTACTTAGAATATGATCCCTCTGCATCTCCTATCTACTTTTTAGTTTAGGTTATATTTTTAATTGCATTTTTTTGAGAAATTTTCATTTACTTTGTCCATTCTCTGTTTATCCCTTTGTGTAGTTTAAATGATCCTGTATCATTTATGAGCTATACCCTTACTTGTTGCTTCTCAATTCTATTTATGTCCCTCATGAAAGGCAAAGTTTCTCAAGCACCCTCCTCAATCTCTTTTCTTTGTTATTGAATTTATAGGTCTTTACTCAATCCTCCCTCTCCTAGTGTATTCATTTTATTTTGTTATTTCTTTGAGGAGTTTATTTTTATACCTTGTTTCATTCTTTAGAAATAGCAATTCATGAAGGAAATTGTGTGATATGGTAGAAATTACTCTGAGTCCTGGGTCATTAGTTCTGGACCCACACTCTGCCCTTCTCATGCCCTCCCATGCCCTTCTCAGATCATCTAAGGCAGATAATCTTCTTTCTGGTTCTATATATGCTCTACCACCTTGGGTGTTAGTTACCTCTAGCAACCAACTTCTTGGATGAAATTCAATCTTGGGAAGCACAAATCTTGTTTAGAGAAGAAGACCTCTTATTTTGTCCATTCTTTAATTCAAGTTGATCTCTGATTTTCATCAAGACATAGGAAGGAACCCCAAGCCTCATCCTAGGAACATCCTTACCTGATAATCCTTCCATCCCAGACCTCCATTGTTTTCCTTTTGGTTTGTTTTTTTGTTGGGGGGGGCGGTGAGGGTTAAGTGACTTTCCCAGGTGTCTGAGGCCACATTTGAACTCAGGTCTTCCTGAATCTGGGACCGGTACTCTATCCACTGCACCACCTAGCTAACCCCTTTTTAAAAGTCCTATTGTTACATTTTTTTATTATTATTTTTTATTCTGATCATTTATTTCCTGAGATTCTTTTTTGGGGGGGGCCAGAGGTTGGGGCAGTGACTTGCCCAGGGTCACACATCTAGTGTCACGTGTCTGAAACTGGATTTGAACTCAGGTCCTCCTGAATCCAAGACTGGTGCTTTATCCATTGTGCCACCTAGCTGTACCCCTCCATTGTTTTTATGTGACTCCCTCATAGCCCTTTACTCTCAATGAGAGATTAATGGAATCAAGATACTTCACAATTTACTTCTAAGATAGAAGGCTTATATCCCCAGCTCCCTTTTGTATCTCCCCTCCAGCAATGTTCCTTCTATAAAAGATATTGATTTCCTTATAGCAGTATAGTGGTAATCCATGGAATATTAATTTAGCTTTCCCTTATTTTCTTCTGGTTCTTTAAAAATTCCCTTAAATCTTTAGCTTCTTAGATCTTTCTGTCTCTTTTTGTTGTTCTTCTTGTTCCCTCCTTACTTTTATTTCCCAATTTTTTTCTTTTATAATGTGAGAGAATTCGTTTCATTGTTCAGAGGATTTTTTTCTTTAGAATTGTTCCTATTTGCTTCTGCTCCTCTTATTGCAATATTTGAAAGTTGGATATTTTGTTTACTTTTGTATTTCAGTTTGCTTTGCTTTTGTGGGTTGATTCAAATGTCACTTTCTTTTTGAAAGCACATCTTTTCTCATCAATTATCTTCTTTGCAGACTATATGATCTTGGGTTACAGTTAGTGTTCCTTTGCTTTTTGCACTCCGTTATTTAATGATTTTGCATAAATTCTCTTGGCTGAAAAATAATCCTGAGTTATTCATGTTGTCTTTCCTTCTTAGGTGAAGTTTGTCCTTCTGGTTACATAAAAAAATCTGTTCTGCAGCATTGAAATTTTAAATTCTCATAATAAATTTAGAATTGGAAGAAACTTTAGAGACTATGTAGTCTAACCAACACCTTTATTTTACAAATAAGAAGACTGGGACCCAAAGAAATAAACTAATTTGCTAAAAATCATACAGGTAATAATCAGAGATTTCAGTTGCTGTCCTCTGACTCCAAATTCAGTGCTTTCCCTAGTGTACCAAATTGCTGCCCTTGAGCTTTATTCTTTAGAGTTTAAAGCATAGAGTTTATCTATTGTTGCAATGTATGAATTCAATAAATCAGTATATTGTTGTGTGTTCTAGGCAATTCTCCTATGTAGTACAGTATTCAGATTCTTTGTTTTATTATGAACTAAAGTACCTATGATTCTTAAGTTACCTCTGGGTATTCTGCCTCCAATATCAGTCACTTTGGAATAATTAATTTATATCTTAATATATTCCCCCAATTCTATAATTTGAGTTCTGAATTTTTTAGTCTTTATTTTGAAATGTCTGTTTCTTTGGAAAGATTCTCCATTGTGTGTTCTATTTTTTATAAACTTTCTTTCTTCATTTTATATTAGGATCACTGATTTCTGACCCAATTTCAAATCTAATATCTTATAAAAGTTATATTCCTGTTGAGAATCATTCTGAAGTTTCTTACCTTTTTTTCCATAATCTCTAAGGGATCCAGAGGATTTCCTCCCTTTCTTCCTTTTCCTTCCTTCCTTCCTTCCTTCCTTCATCTGATCGTCTGTTTCTCCTGTGTCACTATTTTTATCGCCCTCTCTTTGAGATTGCCTTCCATTCTCACCCACACTGAACATATGAAGGCCACTCATGGATCTGATCCCAATACTGACTGGCACAGAAATTTTGACCTGCTTTATCTTTTCAGTGTTGGTCAGTTCATCTATTCTTAAGTTGTTTGGTGGTCTTCCACTTTGAAAAGGTATTCTATATTGGTACTAGATTTAATATGGTCACCCAGGTGACTTTAGCCTTTTTCACTCTTCACCTTTCCTTCTGCCAGTACTCCATGGAAAACAGGGGCTGGGTAACCTCAGCCTAATCATGTTGTTGTGGGAGAGTGGGGGTGGCAGGAAAAGGTAATCTCAGTTGACACTCAGCCTGGAATAAATTCCATGGAAAGAAAATTGGTCTAAGCTGGGTCCAGGCCTCCTTTCCCTCTGGCTGGCTCTGCTATTCTGTTATTAACCTCCTTCTTCCACAGTTGTACTATTTTTCCTGTCTGTGTTTGGGCAAAATCAGTGTCTTCTGAATTTTATATAGTTGAAAACAATGGGCATGAGGCTGAGGCCCTGTCATGGGTGTAGGAAGGTGGGCAGCAATTAGCCTTTTAGCCCTGTAGTACCTCTTCACAGAAGAGGTAAAAAGTGGGTAGGATTCACTGTGGAGAGGCTTTCATTCACTCTGGATGCCACTTTCTAGAAAATGGGAAAGGAAAGGGATAGGGCCAAACCGCAAGGATGGCTTTGAATTTCAATAGAAGTCCAAGAGGGTGATGAAACTAGGTCACCACTGGGGGTTTCCTTTCTGTGAGTGGAGGAGAGTAGATATGAGGTTTACAAAAGAGACTTGCTTCTATTTTTAGCTCAAGGAAATTTGGGAGTATCCTGTCTTCAGTAAGTAAAAGGAAGAGCAAGTTGGGGAAGATGACTTTAAGCAGTTGTGACTGTGGGCAGGGGGATCCAGAGGAAGTCCCCACAGCTCTGGTATATTTTCGGACAGCTCTCAGGAGTTTTGATCAGGTCCTAGAGTCAATCAGAACCACAGATTTAGTGCCGGAAGGGTACTAAGAGACCATCAAGTCTAGCCACCTCATTTTATAGATCAGAAAACTGAGGTACACTTTACTTACATAACTTGTATAACTTACAGCCAGTAAGTGTCAGAGGCAGTATGAGAATTCTCCTCAGCTAAGACATATATTGTTGTTAAGAAACTCTCTAGGATGGAGGGATCTGGGGGATCAGGAAGTCTTCCTGCTAACCCCTACAGCTCATTGCTGAATAATATGGTAAAGCCTCAGCAATTCATAGCCTCTTCACCCAAACTTGTAGGAAATGGTAAAGTGGTAGATGGTATCATTTGGCTTATTCTGTGGAGTGCTAATCTCAGGGCAATAAACTGAAGTTCAGTGCCTCTTTGGAACTCTAGGGAATTTGGCACTGCTTGTTTCCATTGGTGGAAGCTATAGTACCACTATTTCCCCCTCCTTGAGATAATTTTATCTTTTTTCTTTTCTTTACTACTTTTCTCCACTTGGGGGGAGGGTAGGGCTAGAGGGAAAATGAGCAGAGCTTGAACCCTTGGCTTTTATCTCTCTGTCATCTTATAGGAAGTCCCTTGGCAGCAAGTTAATATTAATAATTTAGAAAGAGTGCAAAAAGTTTTCACAGGGCCTCTAAACTCAGAATTGGATTTCCTTAGTTAAAATTAGGGATACTATTTAGATGAGTGATGAATTTTTTAAAACAACATTAATGACTATGTGAAATATCCCCTGTAGTCATTTAGTAACTAAGGCAAACTTCAAATGACAATTTACAATAAAGATGTATTTGGTGCCTTTTAAAGTTAATTAACTGTATAGATCCCCCTCTCCCTTCCTTTTTGAAAAAAAATTATTTTCAGAAAATTTATTAGATATACTTATTATGTAGAGAAATTTGTTCTACCTCCTCCTTCTAGGTGCTTTCTTCTCTCCCAGTTTTCATAAAATGCTCTCTCCTGGTTCTCCTCTGACCCTTGTTTTCCTTTTACCTTAATTCTCCTTCCATTCAGTACTGAAGAATAACAACCAGTATGTCTGCAACTGCTGTAGACAGATGGAACCCTAGAAAACTGTATTCAAATCATCCTTCCTTACCACAAGAAAACTGGGTACACCAATAATTCCAGGGAAATCATGCATGAAGATGCATGGAGTCTGTATTAAGAATAACGTCTACTAGGTTTGGCTCACATTGGTTGGGCTAGTTTTTTGCTTGGACAATGAACAAGGACATAGTTTTTTGGATATTGGGTTAATTTCCTGGTGGGCTTGGTCAAGCACAGTGCTCCTTAAGGCTGGCTCCTCATCAGACTTGGCCACTAGGGCTGTTGCTTCCAGTTGTGGAGGGGCTCTTCTGATGTTTTGAAGGTTGTAGTACAGCCTGTTCTGTTTCTTCTTCTCATTTCCTTTTTCAAGAAAAAAAATAATAAGAACAAAAACCCCAGAGGTACCATGCGTTGATATTTACATATCAAATGAGTGGTAGATAGGGCCCTCCCTGACGTGGAGGCCCAAAGGAGTTCTTACCTCATGAGAGACAGAGAGACTGAGATGGAGGAGGAGGAGGAGAAGAAGAAGAAGAAGAAAAAGAAAGAGAGAGAGGAGAGAACAGAGAAAGAGAAGAGAATTCATTAGAATTCATCAAGCCCTTTGTACACAATTAAAAGGTTTTTCACAGTGTGTCAACAGGGATGAATTAGAGGATAACTGTGCATTCTATGAAGTAGGGAGAGAAAAAGTGTCTCCATCATGCATTTCCAGAAGCAGGATCATCAAGCTATTCTGTGGATTGACAGCAGGATTGGGATATCATTGAATATCCTCCTGGTTCTACACATTTTATTCTACGGCAGTTCATATAAATTTTCAGATGTTTCTCTAAAAACCATCTCTTTTACCATTTCTTATGGCACGATAGTGTATTTCAAAAGTTGCCAAAGGTAACAAAGAAAGAGTAAAAAAAAATTCTTCAATAAAATATATATGCATGTGTATACATACATATATACACATACATGTATATATTTACTATGTACAATATGTAATATATTGTGTATATATATATATATATATATATGTGTGTGTGTGTGTGTGTGTGTGTGTGTGTGTATGTATTATATTGTAAAGCTTAAAATTCTAGCTGTGATCTTTAAAATCTAATGTGTGGTTGGCTGACCTGACCCCAGTGTGGGGGAGAAATGAGCTAAGATTTACTGATCAGTTCAGCAAGAGTTTAGGCTTTTAAGTATTTATTAAAGTGTATTAGAAGTTAGTGAAGAGAGACAATGGAAAACCCTAATTTAGATCTATCTGTTATAGCCAGAGAGAAACCCTTGCTTTTCCTAGCAGTCCATGTGAAGTCCCCCACCACGCCAAAGTCCTGGACGAAAAGCCCCAGATCCTAAGCCGCTTCTCCCAGAAGCTCTCTATAAAATGGGAAGCAGGGCCATACACACACACACACACACACACACACACACACACACACACACAGCTCCAAGCTAATTGGCCGGTAACTTTGATTGACATGACCCACAGGCATTAGACACAACTTCCAGATGCCAATCCGACCTTCATAAACCCCAGAAAGGTAACTTCCAGATGCCAAAGTCACATGTTTTCTTTTCAGGCCTGATTCTCACAATGTCCCTCTCAGCAGGGGGTGTGCTTCCAATTCTTACAATATGTATGCATGTGTGTATACACATACATATATACACATATACATACATGCGTATACATACGTGTGTATGTGTATACACTGTAAGGTGGTAAAATTCTAGCTATACTGCCTAAAATATCTAATGAGTGTTAGCCAATAAATTATAAGCTTTAGCAACAGTTTAGACTTTTAAGAATTTATTAAGGAGAATAAGAATTTGGTGAAGAGAGAGAGAAAGGCCTAGATTCATCTACCTCAGGGAGCTACAGTTCTGCTCTGCTCTCCACGAGAGTCCTGGTGAAAGAGAGCGAGAGAGCCAGCTTCGTCCCTTCTTCCACCCACAAGCAAATGTCACTTCCTGACGCCAAAGAAAAGCCACATGGCTTGCCCTCAGATGTCTTTTCCTCATGGCAGAGATTTCCTACAGTAGCTCTCCAGCAGGTGGCATCATTCCAATCTTTACAACACACATACACATATCTTTTTGTGGTGGGAAAGAACTGCAAACTTAGGGAGCATCCAATTGGAGTTTAGCTGAGCTAATTATATTATATCAATCAGCACTTTATATTTGTGAATATCATTTTTTTGTTGTTATTTAATGTTAGATGGTCTGTGGGTGTCTCATTTTGTTCCAATCCCAAGCCTGAGGGACTAGACCTACATGAGACAATACTGGCATACAACAGAAGCCAATGGCAGTTTCTTGTTTTCCTTGCTGAATTTATTCCCCTACCCCCAACCCCCGCCCAACCCTATCACTTCCATTACCTATCACTAATACATGGGAAGGCTCTCTGACAGTTAATAGTACAACTGACCTTTTTTCAGTAGCCAAGGCAGCAAAGGGAGACATTTTTTATTTCCTTAAAAACAAAAGTCAACCAGGTTCTATGTCTCTAATACTCCTGCTTTTCACTCTATTTTCTAGCAATTAGCTATTTCAATAGCTTTTATTACTGAGCATTCTCTTCTCTTAAGCTTAATTTCACTGTCAATTTTTAGGATGTGACCTCTACAAGCTTGGTTCTACCATTTATTATATCCTAGATGGAGTTTTTCTTAGTCTCCCTATGCAATTTCAAGATATAGTGATGGACAGACTGGCCTTTCAATGTGAACTCCTTATGAGGTGGCAAATGAATCTTCTTTATAACAATCACCATAGACAACACAAAATCACTGTCAATAATTCCTGGTTCTAGGGGCAGAGCCAAGATGGTGGAGAGAAGCCAGGAAGTTGCCTGAGCTTTCCTGTGTTTCCCTCAAAAACAACATTAAATCAAGACTCTAAACAGATTCTTGAACTACAGAACACACAAAAAGACAGAGAGGGACACAATCTTCCTAATTGAGATAATATAGAGGACTTCAGGAAAGGTCTGTCTCACCTGGGTGAAAGGGGAGGGCAGCTCGGCTCAGCACTGCTTAGCTCAAGGGGCAGCTCAACACAGCTGCAGCTCAACACAACAGCTGAGAGTGGGGCAGCTCAGAGCTGTAAGAAGCTGTCAACAGTGACCCCTGTGCCTCAGGAGTAGACTTCAACTTTATAAGTTTAAAAACAAAAAAGAGACCCTCACCATTGACAGGTTGTTCAATGAGGTCAAACTACTTACATCCCTATGAGGGAGGATAATAGTTTTAACTCTTGGAATCTGTATCTCTATTAAGGAATTATTATTAAATTGACTTTGATATGATGATATAAAGACACTTAAGGGGCAGAATAAAAGGAGACTAAGGGGTGGAGAGGAAGGTGGAGGTGGAATGGGGTTAATTACATCATATGAAGAGGCACAAAAAGAACCCATTACAATAGAGAGAAAGAAGGGAGGTGTGGGCATTGTTGCAACCTTACTCTCATCAGATTTGGTTCAGGGAGAGAATAAAATATACTCCCATTTTTATAAAGAAACTGAGCTTACTCTTTAAGGAAACAAAAGGGGAAGGGAGAAAAGGGTGGTATTGATAGAAGGGAGGGCACAAGTGGAGGAAAAGGGGGCAAGAAAAAGAAGGGCAGCTGATAAAAGGGAGGGCAGATTGAGGTAGGCAGTGGTCAGAAGCAAAACACTGGTCAAGTGGAACAGGGTGAAAGAAAGGAAAAAAGAGTACAGACAAAGGGGAAAAGAAGATGGAGGGAAATAAACAGTTAATAGTTTTAACTGTGAATGTGAGTGGGATGAACTCTCCCATAAAACAGAAGCAAATAGCATAGTGGATTAAAAACCAGAATCCTACAATATGTTGTTTACAAGAAACACATTTGAAGCAGAGAGTTACACAGAGAATAAAGGTAAAAGCTTGGAGCAGAATATATTATGCTTCAGCTGAAGTCAAAAAAGCAGGGGTGGGGCAGCTAGGTGGCACAGTGGATAAAGCACTGATCCTGGATTCAGGAGGACCTGAGTTCCAATCTGGTATCAGACCCTTGACACTTACTAGCTGTGTGACCCTGGGCAAGTCACACATTGCCCTGGGGGGGAAAAAGCAGGGGTAACAATTCTTATTCAGACAAAACAAAAGCAAAAATAGATCTAATTAAAAGAGATAAAGCGGGCAGCTAGGTGGCTCAGTGGATAGAGCACCAGCCCTAAAGTCAGGAGGACCTGAGTTCAAATCTGACTTCAGACACTTAACATTTACTAGCTGAGTGACCCTGGGCAAGTCACTTAACCCCAATTGCCCTGCAAAAACCAAAACAAAACAAAACAAAAAACAAAAAAAAAGAGAATGACAATAATGAGACAACATTCCAAAGCCTATGGGATGCAGCCAAAGCAGTGCTTATGGGAAATTTTATATCTCTAAATGCTTACATGAATAAAAAAGAGAAAGAGGAGATCAATGAACTGGGCATGCAAAAAAAAAGCTAGAAAAAGAACAAATTAAATATCCCCAATTAAATACTAAATTAGAAATCCTGAAAATCAAAGAAGAAATTAATAAAATTAAAAGCAAAAAAAGCCTATAGAATTAATCAATAAGACTAAGAGCCAATTTTATGAAAAAAACAATAAAATTGATAAATCTTTGGTTAATTTGATTTAAAAAAGAAAGAAGAAAACTAAATTACCAGTATCAAAAATGAAAGTATGAATTCACCACCAATGAAGTAGAAATTAAAGCAATAATTAGGAGCTATTTTGCCCAACTCTATGCCAATAAATTTGACAATCTAAATGAAATGGATGTATATTTACAAAAATACAAAGTGCCCAGGTTAATTGAAAAGGAAATAAAATCTTCAAATAGGCCCATTTTGGAAAAAGAAATTGAACAAGCCATCAATGAACTCCCTAAGAAAAAATTTCCAGGGCCAGATGGGTTTACAAGTAAATTCTACCAAACATTTAAAGAACAATTAATTCCAATACTATACAAACTATTTAGAAAAATAGGTGAAGGAGTTCTACCAAATTCTTTTTATGACACAAATATGGTGTTGATACCAAAACCAGGCAGAGCCAAAACAGAAAAAGGAAATTACAGATCAATTTCCCTAATGAATATTGATGCAAATATATTAAACAAAATATTAGCAAGTGATCACCAAGATAATAAACTATGACCAGGTGGGATTTATACCAGGAATGCAGGGCTAGTTCAACATTAGAAGAACCATTAACATAATCAATGACATCAATAACAAAATTAACCAAAATCATGTGATTATCTCAATAGGTGCAGAGAAAACATTTGACAAAATACAACACTCATTCCTATTAAAAACACTAGAGAGCATAGGAATAGGTAGAGGTTTCCTTAAAATAATAAGTAGTATCTACCTAAACCCATCAGCAAACATTATATGTAATGGGGATAAGTTAGAGGCATTCCCAATAAGATCAGGGGTGAAACAGGGATGTCCATTATCACCTGTATTATTTACTATTGTATTAGAAATGTTAGCTATAGCAATAAGAGAAGAAAAAATAATTAAAGGAATTAGAATAGGCAAGGAGGAAACAAAACTTTCACTCTTTGCAGATGATATGATGGTATACTTAGAGAATCCTAGAGAACCAACTAAAAAACTTCTTAAAACAATTAAGAACTTTGCTAAAGTTGCAGGATATAAAATAAACCCATATAAATCATCAGCATTTCTATACAAGATCAACAAAGTCCAGCAGCAAAAGATAGAAAGAGAAATTCCATTTAAAGTAATGGTAGACAATATGAAATACTTGGGGGAGTCTACATGCCAAGACAAACCCAAGAATTCTATGAACACTATTACAAAACACTTCACACAAATAAAATCAGATCTATGTTATTGGAAAAATATCAACTGCTCATGGATAGGCCAAGTTAATATAATAATAATGGCAATTCTACCCAAATTAATTTACTTATTCAGTGCCTTACCAATTAGACTACCTAAAATTATTTTATAGAGTTAGAAAAAAATAATGACAAAATTCATATGAAAGAACAAAAAGTCAAGAATATTACAAGAACTAATGAAAAAAAATGCACAGGATGGTGGGCTAGCCATACCAAATTTGAAGCTATGTTATAAAGTGGCAGTCATCAAAACCATTTGGTACTAGCTAAGCAATAGAGTGGTAGATCCATGGAATAGGTTAGGCAAAGGACACATAGTAGTAAATGACTATAGTAATATACTGTTTGACAAACACAAGGAATCCAGGTTCTGGGATAGGAACTCAGTATCTGACAAAAACTGCAGGGAAACAGAAGAAATTATGGCAGAAACTAGGCATAGACCAACATCTTACACCTTATACCAAAGTAAGGTCAAAATGGGTTCAAGATTTAGACATAAAGGTTGCTACCATAGATAAATTAGGAGAGGAAGGAATAGTTTACCTCTCAGATCTATGGAGAGGAAAATGATTTATGTCCAAACAAGAGATAGAGAATATTATGAAATGCAAGATGGAAGACTTTTATTAAATTAAAAAAGGTTTGTACAAACAGAAGCAATACAGCCAAAATTAGAAGGGAGGCAGAAAACTGCGAAACAATTTTTACAGCCAGCATTTCTGATTAAGGCCTCATTTTTGAAATATATAGGGAACCAAATATAATTTACAAGAATATAAGTCATTCCCTAATTAAGAAATGGTCAAGGGATATGAACAGGCAGTTTTCTGATGAAGAAATCAAAGGTATCTATTGCCATATGAAAAAATGTTCTAAATCACTATTGATCAGAGAAATGCACATTAAAACAACTCTGAAGTACTACCTCACACCTATCAGATTGGCTAATATGACAAAAAAGGAAAATAATGAATGTTGGAGAAGCTGTGGGAAAATTGGAACACTAATGCATTGTTGGTGGAGCTATGAACTGATCCAACCATTCTGGAGAGCAATTTGGAATTATGCCCAAAGGACTATGGGGTTGTTCATACCATTTCACTCAGTGGTACCACTGCTAGGTCTGTATCCCAAAGAGATCATAGAAGAGGGAAAAGGACCCACATGTACAAAAATATTTATAGCAGCTCTTTCTTGGTGTCAAAGAATTAGAAATTGAGGGAATGCCCATCAATTAGGGAAATGGCTAAACAAATTGTGGTATATGAATGTAATGGAATACTATTGTGCTGTAAGAAACGATGAGCAGGAGGAGTTCAGAGAAACCTGGAAGGACTTATATGAACTGTTACTGACTAAGAGGAGAAGAACCAGGAGAACATTGTACACAGCAACAGCAACATTGTGTGATGAACAATGGCGATAGACTTGGCTCTTCTCAGCAGTGCAAGGATCCAAAACAGTTTAAAACACTCATGATGGAAAATGTTCTCAACCTACAGAAAGAAGAACTGTGAGGGGCAGCTAGGTGGCGCAGTGGATAGAGCACCAGCCCTGGAGTCAGGAGTACCCGAGTTCAAATTCAGCCTCAGACACTTAACACTTACTAGCTGTGTGACGCTGGGCAAGTCACTTAACCCCAATTGTCTAACTAAAAAAAAAAAAAAAAAGAACTGTGGATTATGAGTGCAGACTGAAGCATACTGTTTCTACTTTGGGGCTGGTTTTTTACTTCTTTTTTGAGGTTTTCCCCTTGTGCTCTGATTCTTCTTTCACAGATGACTAATGCAGAAATATGTTTAATGTTGTCGTACATATATAACCTATATCAGACTGCTTTACATATTGGGGAGGAGGGAGGGAAGGGAGGGTGAGAGAAAAATTTGGAACTAAAAACCCTATGAAAACAAATGTTGAAAACTATCCTTATATGTAACTGGAAAATAATAAAATACTTTTATTTATTTAAAAAAATTCCTAAATATCCACTGAAGCCCCAATTCTAAAAAAAATATATAGCTCATAAAAGTCTCTGAAAGTGCAAAGCAAACCCTTCCCCTTATATTAGTCCTAGCAATACCCCTATTCCCCCAGTCAGGAGGATAACTGCTAAGGAATAGAGTTTTGAACAAGATCTCTGTGAAAGTGACTGAATTATAATACTCAAAGTTCTAATTATAGCTTACTAGCCTGAAAACCACATAAACCTGGATTCAGGTCCTACCTCAGGCACATTGGCTAGGTAGCACTGTATAAGTCAATTAATTTCTCAGTAATCTAGGCAATTCTCCAAGACCATGTAAGTTTTAGAAAAGATGCTGACCTGCACTAGTAAAAGGAGTTTCCTTATCTTAGAATTCCCTGCAGCAAAAAAAAAAAATTCACAATTCCAGTCTCTACTATATCTCTAACTATCTGTCACTGTTCCTGTCTGTATTTCTCTAGTAAATCCTCCTTTCTCCATGGCACAGCTCTGTACTACTTTCTTCAGTGACCCTCTTCACCAGGACAAAGGCAACTGACATGGACCTCTCTGCCCCAGGGCTTTTATGAAAGTCAAATTTATTTTGTCACAGGCATTGAAGGAAGACTTAGCAGATGATATATCCCTCCATAAATACACTTGTGTCCAAGTATGCAGATGACTTCCTCTTATCCAGGGGTACTTCTAGAGATAACTGTTACATTATTGAATGTTCTATTGAAAAACAGTATAATTGTCCCAAAGATGGTCCCAATAATGGTCCCAAAGAAGAAAATCCAAACCTAGCCTCAGCATCATGAACTCTCATGCAAAATGCAATGCAAAGTTATTTTCTCTTTTAGGAGATGGAAAGGGAGGGTTCACATGATCCTCCACTTCCTAAGATGCATAATATCTTAGGAAGAGAACTTTCCTGAGGGCATTTGATTATTGAAGATAGTAGATTCTAGGTTTCATTGACATAAACAATTCCCTGTAGGAAATAACTCACACATATGATATGGCAGGATCCATAAATCTTTACCTCCTACAATGCTTTCAATTATGTCCCTGTAGTTTCTGTACCCCAGACCTTTGATAGGCAACCTACATCCTGCTCTATAATCTCATATGGATAGAGAATCTCAAAGAATGCCTGAGGTGGCAAGGGAAATATCCATTTAGGCCAGTGATTTCTTTGTTCTATGAACACTTAGAAAAGTCCCACCATGGTGTCCTATGTGAGACAACCATCCACTACTAAAAAATTCCCTTTTCATATTTGGAGTTGGTTGACAAACATCTCAGGCAAGATAAAAAAATGTTTAAGTAATATGTAATAGACCATTTAAGATGCTCAGTCAACAAGACTGATATGAGAGGAGATGAGTCAAAGGACTGAATAATGTTGCTCTGATTTTATCAAGAAGATGCATCACTGAAATGGTGCCAGAGTATTGACATGAATTATCTCAAGAGGAGAGGTTATAAAAGTCATTAAGGCAGGAGGCCATTTTAGATAGAATGCCTGCCAGAGGGCAATGTCTGTTTACATGTGCCTTGTGCCAACTTATAAGAAATGTAATATTAATAAGCATTCAAATCACTGCATCCTGAACTGTGGTTCTCTAAGTGTGGTTTTGATTCTTCAATCAGTGAATCTCTCTGCACAGGGAGAGTGCCTCTGACCTATGGAATAAACTTAGGACCTGACAAGTTCTTGCTTTTCAGAGTGAGAATTTGACAACAGTTACCTGTGACTTAAAATTCCACAAGGGAACTCATCCTAAAATAAAGAGGAAACTCTCAAAAGTGAACTGAAGCCACAAAGAACTAGTTCTAAGGAGGAAGAAAGGAAAGTATTGCGTACTCCATGGAATTAATGATAGAACACTGATTTTTTTTTTTTTTTGCAGGGCAGTGAGGGTTAAGTGACTTGCCCAGGGTCACACAGCTAGTAAGTGTCAAGTGTCTGAGGCCAGAATTGAACCCAGGTCCTCCTGAATGCAGGGCCAGTGCTCTATCCACTGCAGCACCTAGCTGCCCCTAGAACACTGACTTTTTTTTTTTTCAACAAACATTTATTTTTTATTTTCCATTTACATGTACGGGTAGTTTTCAACATTCAATTTCATAAGATTTAGACTTCTAAATTTTTCTCCCTCCCTCCCTCCCTTTCCTCACCCCTCCACAAGATCGCAATCAGGTTATGTATGTACAATCCACAAGTGTTCTTTTTATCAGTTCTTTCTATAGGGGTGCATAGTAAGCTTCCTCATTAGTTCCTTGGGACTGTCTTGGATCATTGCACTGCTGAGAGTAGTTAAGTCATTCACAATTACTCATTGAACAATATTGCTGTCACTACACACAATGTCCTCTCAGCTCTGCTCACTTCACTATACATCAATCTTCATTAGTCTTTCAAGGTTTTTCAGGGATCATCCTGTTTGTCATTTCCTGTAGCACAAGTCCATTCCACTACAATCATATAACACAGCTTTTTCCATCATTCCTCAATTGATGGACATTCCCTTGATTCTCAATTCTTAGCCTCCACCAAGAGTTGCTATAAATATTTTTTGTACAATTTTTCCCCCTTTTCTCTTTTTCATGATTACTATTGTTAACTGTTTCCCTTCCATCCTATTCCCTTCCCCATAATATTTATTCTATTATCCATCTTCTTTCATCCTATCACTCTTCAAAAGGGATTTGCTTTTGTCTGTCCCCTCCCCCACTCTGCCTTTCCTTCTTTTGCCCCTCTCTCTTTATCCCCTTCCCCTCCTATTTTCCTGTGGGGTTAGAGAGATTACTCCACCCAATTGAGTGTGTACATTAATCCCTCCTTGAGCCAATTCTAATGAGATTGAGGTCTTTGAGCCAATTCTGATGAGTGTTAGGCTCATTTACTGCCCAGATTAAATAGATTACTCTACCCAGTTGGGTGTGTCTGTTAGTCCCTCCTTGAGGCAGCTCTGATGACTTTAAGGTCTTTGAGCCTTTTCTGATGAGTGTAAAATTCATTTACTTCCCTGCTCCTCTCCCATCTCTTCCCCCACTCCATAAGCCTTTTCCTGTTACTTTCATGTAGGATTTCGCTTCTGCCCTTCCCCCTCCCCCAATGAATTCCCTTCACCCTTCAATTTAACCCTAAAGATGTTATCATCTAGCTAAGTGACACAGTGGACAAATCATCACCCCTGGACCCAGGGGGATCCCAGCCAAAACCAGGCCTCAGACACAAGACAGTCACCCACTGTACAACCCCAGGTATGTCCCCCAGCTCTAATTTTTTTTTTTATGGTTCTCTAGGGTCTTGTATTTGAAAGTCAAATTTGCCATTCAGTTCAGGTCTTTTCATCACAAATATCTGAAAGTCTTCTTTTTCATTAAAGTCTCATTTTTTCCACTGAAAGATAATGCGGAGTTTTGCTGGGTAGGTGATTCTTGGTTGTAATCCCATTTCCTTTGCCCTTTGGAATATCATATTCCATGCCCTCCAGTCATTTAACGTAGAAGCTGCTAGATCTTGTGCTATACTGACTGGGGCTCCACAGTACTTGAATTCTTTCTTTTTGGCAGCTTGCAATATTTTCTCCTTGACCTGAGAGCTCTGGAATTTGGCTATAATATTCCTAGGAGTTTTCTTTTTGGGATCTCTTTCTGGAGGTGATCAGTGGATTCTTTCAATTTCTATTTTAGCTTCTTCTTCTAGAATTTCAGGGCAATTTTCCCTGAGAATATCTTGGAAGATGGTGTCTAAGCTCTTTCCTTGATCATGGTTTTCAGGTAGACCAATAATTTTCAAATTATCTCTCTTGGACCTGTTTTCCAGGTCAGTAGTTTTTCCCAGAAGATATTTCACATTGCCCTCTATTTTTGTATTCATTTGGATTTGCTTTATTGTGTCTTGGTTTCTCATAAAGTCACTGGCTTCCATTTGTTCAATCCTAATTCTTAGGCAATTATTTTCATCAGAGAGCTTTCGTACCTCCTTTTCCATTTGACTTTTCAAGCTGTTGACTTTTTTCTCATGTCTTTCCTGCATTACTCTCATTTCTCTTTCCATTTTTTCCTCTACCTCTCTAATTTTATCTTCAAAGTCCTTTTTGAGCACCTCTATGACCTGAGACTAATTCGTATTTTTCTTGGAAGCTTTAGATATAGGGACCTTGATGTTGACATCTTCCTCTGACTGTGCCCCTTGGTCTTCCTTGTTACTGAAGAAACTTTCTATGGTCCTCACCTTTCTCTGTTGGCTCATCTTGCCTTTTTTTTACTAGACTTTTAGCTCCTTAAAGTGGGGCACTGTTTCCAGGCTACAGTATCCCAAGCTTAAGAAGTCCCAGGTGGTATGATTTAAGGAAAATCAGGTTCTTCCCTCACCTGGCCTGTTTCCTGGTCCTAGATGACCCCAGACCAACTTGCCAATCAACCAGCTTTGTGTATTGTGGTTGTTAGTTCCGACGAGCCTGTGCCCCTCCCCCACCTGGGCCACTTCTACTCGAGCCTAACACCTAGTTCTCAGTAGGGGTGTAGAATCCATGTTCTGCCTTAGGACCAGCATAGCCCCCTGTAGTCTCTCCCCTGTCAAGGGCTCAGCCCACTCACCAGACTGTGAGCTTAGTTCCAGATGACACTGGTGCTTCAGCTGATTCAGAGGCTCTGGGGGTCTGCTTCTCTGGTGAGGACTTCCTGAGACTGGATCTGTGAGGGGGTGACTATGGGGTTGGGCCCGACTCCTGTATCAGCACAGCAGCTCCCTCCTTCTGACCTTCTAAGCTGTTCTTGGTTAGAAGATGATTTCAGCACATTCTTCTGTGAGTTTTGCTGCTCCAGGCATTTTCCTATGACCTTATTTGGATGTTTTTGGAGTGATCGTGTCATGAGTTCAGGAGCTCACTGCCTTTCTTCTGTCATCTTGGTTCTGCCCTGGAAGTGGAGAACAGATTTCTTATAGCCTGGAAATCCTCACCTTCCTAAACCTCTCACTTCTGAAGTTCCCTGACACCAAGCCGATGTCTCCCACCAAAAGATAGAAAGATAGACTTTTAAAAGACATATACAGAAGGTAAAAAGGAAGGTAATTAATTAGTGCAATAGCATGACATTGTGCTCTATGACTGGTGTCAAAGTTGATAAAGCTCAAAATGAGTTGGAACTATCAAGAAACACAAGATTGGCTGTTTTTATTGTTGTGTTGTTGAAAAGAGGAGGATAAATGAAGGACAGGAAGTCAAAAGCCAAAGTAAGTAAAGGAAAAATAATCCAGCACCAATTTGCTCTTATCAAGTATGAACAGGCATGCTAAGCTAAAGAAGAAGCTAGGGCAATAAATGGACTGGTAAATCTGATTGCTGAATCAATGGAATGGAACCAAAAATGGAAGAAATATAAAACTGAATAAGAACAAATATTGTCCTAATCGTTTTAAGTGATGAGAGTATAATATTGCAAACTATAATCCAGTGAACTTGACTTTGATTCCTGGCAAAATTATAGAATATAATATTAAAGGATACTTAGTGAACAACCAGAAAATGAAGTGATGATCATAAGACAACATCAAGGCTTTAATAAAAAGAGCTTATGCCAGCCTAATGTTATTTCCTTTGTAAGAAAGGGTTACTAAATTTATATGGGAAATGCTATAGATACAATTTATCTAGATTTTTACCAAAATATTTCACAACACCTCTCATTGCTATGTTTGTGGACAAGATGAAGAAATATGGGTAAGTTTAGTTGAGTGGATTCAAAATTTGATGAATAACTAGACCATAAATAAATAGACTAGATCAGTCATTGTCAATGTGAACTTGGAAAAAGATAGGTAGTAGAGTGTTCCAGGTATATTTTACTTTGTCCTACTTAGACATTAATTATCAATTCCTTGGACATAAGCATAGATGATATGCTTATCAAATTTGTAGGTGAAATGAAACTTGGATAGCCAACAAATAAGATGATAGAACTGGGATGTAAAAAGATTGCAAACTAAAATAATAGACCACATCAAATAATATGAAATTTAATAGGGTTAAATGTAGATTCAGCATGTTTGAAACTGAAGTTCAGTTTCACAAATAAAATATGAGGGAAGGCAGAGCCAAAATGATGGATTAGAGGCAGTAATCCAGCTGAATTCTTCCAACATTCCCCTCCAGACAACTTTAAAATAATACCTTAAATAAATTTTGGAGCTGCAGAAAAAAGAAAAAAGTGAGGATGAGTCATTTTTTTCTGCCTACCAAAACTTAGGAGGTTGGCAGAAAAAATCTGTAATATTTGGGTGGAGGGCTGCCCAGAACACAAACACACACCATGACAGTAACAGGAGACACAGTTGTAGACACAGCCACAGCAGCAGCTTAAGGATGTCTTGGCCTAGTGATGATAAAGGGGTTCAATAAATAGGTCACAAACAGATTACAGGCGAACCTTTGCTGCTACTAGGTATATCTGGTACTGATTATCAACTCTGTTCTGAGTCACAGTTCCATGGCAGAGAGGCCTGATGGTAGTTGATCACAAAGGAGCAGGGGGCTCAGTCACAATTTGAAGGCAAAGCAGAGTATGAACACTTGTGTCTACAGACAAGCAGAGGAACTTCCTGGGTAAAGATAGCACAGACCAGGATAGCAGTGAACACAGCTCTCCCTGGATTATACCACCTTGGAAGTACCAAAAGCTTACAGACACCCAGAATTAGCTCTGAAAACAGTAGTGCAAAAAGACTGAAGCTAGGGTTACTGTCTCTCTACCCCCAAGAGAGCAGAACCCAATTTTAACATAAAGTTCAAAGTAAATAAATATGGTAGGAAAATGAGTGAACAACAACAACAAAAAGAACTTGACCATAAAAAGGTACTAGGGTAGCAGGGAAGACCAAGACATAAACTCAGAAGAAGATAACAATGTGAATAGCTACAAACAAAGCCTCAAAGAAAAATGCTAATTGGACCCAAGCCCAATAAGAATTCCTTGAAAAGTTAAAGTGATAAGATTGGTAGAGGAGAAAGTGGAGAAAGAAATGAGAGTGATGTAAGAAGAGAATTAACAACTTGGTAAAAAAAGGCACTAAAATACTGAAGAAAGAAGACCTCCAAAACCAGAATTGACCTAATGGTAAATGAGGCACAAAAATTCACTAAAGAAAATAACTCCTTAAAAGCAAAATTATCCATATACATACATACATAAGTACAAACATGCACATGTGTGTATGTTGTGGTGCTTAATATACAAATGTGGGTCCTAACCTGCCCTCCCCCCCGTTTTGGGGGGGAAACTGGCTAAAAATTACTGATAAATTCAGTAAGAGTTTAGGCTTTTAAGGATTTGTTAAAGAGTAAAGAACACATGGGATCCCATAATGCCAGAAAAGTCTATATACTTTCCTCTCTTTTTCTCTGTCTGCCTTTTCTCTGTCTCCCACCAAGCCAAAGTCCTGGAAAAAAAGAGGGACCTCTCTTTTTCTCTGTCTCTGCCGCCATGTGCCGGTTCCTGAATGAAAAAATGAAGATCCAGTGAGCCAGCCTCAGCTACGTACTTCCTATTTCCCTCCCCAAAAGGGGAGGTCCTTCAAGCTGATTGGCTGATAGTGGTCTCCTGTTGATGGAGTAGTCCATAGCCTCTGAGAAAAACACACCACTCAGGGCCATCCAGGTGTGGTCTCAGTTTGATCATTCTTAAGTAGTGTGGGGACCAATTTTTAATTGGGTAGTGTTAGCTAAGTGGCTTGCTGCAATATTGGGGCAAGGAAGGAGACCGGCAGCCTCCCTCAAAACAGAACAGGATTTATTTTAACAAGAACACACTTTAAAAAAAAACACAAACAGGATCAGTAGGATCAAGGGAAAGGAAATAAAATGGGGAAAGGGAAATTATACAACCTTAAAAGATACCACCGCCCAAGAATCAGCTGAGAATATGCAGCAGACCTCCTGTTGTTCCCTAGAATGCCCAAATCTCCTCCCCCAATCCCAGAACCCCCCCCCCCCCGCACAGCCCCAGCCAATGGGATGGCTGCTCTGACAGTCACATGACTGCCCTTACTAGGCTTCCAATCATTATAATTTTGCCAGGCCCATGTAGGCATCAGCAAGTGGTGATGACGTGAGGTGCCAGCACCATGGCAATGGCTACCACCAGTGGGTGGAGCACGGTGCAGTTTGCGGAGTCCCAGGCCAGTGTGTGCCAAGGCATAAAAACCTCAAATAACAATTAATTCTTTACAGTAGGTTCTCAGCTAGTTTCTCAGTCTCACCCAATTCAATCAATTCCAAATCAGTCTTTAGGTGGGGACCCTGGGCGTCAGCTAGATTCCATTATTTTATCACAATGTACATATGTGTGTCTGCCCATGGGTGTATATGTGCATATACACCCATGCATATATATGTATGTATACACATGTACACATTTGTATATTTATGCACACACATTATGTGCATATATACATATTATATATGACACGTGTTTGTATACACACACTTAGTTGTATAGATATTTAACTTACCCAAGAGGGAAACAGGAGGGCAAGGGAATAAGAGGAAGGAATTGGGATGGATAAGGGAGGCAGTAGTTAGAAGCAAAATAGATCGTTCAAGAGAGACAGGATAAAAAGGAATAAAGAAGAAGAAACAGAAGAAAATGTGATGGAGAAAAATACAGTTAGTAATCATAACTGTGAATGTGAATAGGATGAGCTCATCCCAACAAAAAGGAAGCAGATAGAAGAATGGAATAGAAACTAGAATCTAACAATATCTTGTTCACAAGAGACATACCTAAAACAGAAAGACACATGCAGAGTTAAAATAAAGATTCTGTAGCAGAATCTAATGGGCTTCCTCTGAAATAAAATAAGTCAGAGGTGGCAATCATGATCTTATACAAATCAAAAGCAAAAATATACCTAATTAATAGAGATAATCAGAGAAATTATATTTTGCTGAAAGGTATCATAGACAATGAAGTAATATTAACACATTTTAGAGTAAATTTCTTTAATAAGGGCTTCATTTCTCAAACATGTACTGAGTATAGAAGTGAGTAAAATTTATAAAAATAAGAGTCATAGGGGGGGGCAGTTAGGTGGCGCAGTGGATAAAGCACCAGCCCTTGATTCAGGAGTACCTGAGTTCAAATCCGACCTCAGACACTTGACACTTACTAGCTGTGTGACCCTTGGCAAGTCACTTAACCCCCATTGCCCTGCAAAAAATAAAAATAAGAGCCATAACCCAATTGATAAATGGTCAAAGGATATAAAGAAGCAGTGCTCAATCAAAGAAAGCAAAGCTATATATAATAATGTGAAAAATGCTCAAAATGATTACTGATTAGAGAAATGTAAATTAAAACAACTCTGGGGTACCACCTCATACCTATCAAAAATTACAAATGCTGGAAGTGATGTCAAAAAATAGATACAATGACACACTGTTGGTGAAGTTGTGAACTGGTCCAGCCATTCTGGAGAATAATTTGAAATTTTGCTCAAGGTGCTCCAAAACTGTACATTCTCTTTAACCCAAAAATATCACTCCTAGGTCTGTGTCCCAAAGAGATCAAAGAAAAATAAAATAACCTATATGTATATATTTATAGCAACTCTTTTTGAGGTGGCAAAGACTTGGAAATCGAGGGGATTCCCATCAATTTGACAATGGCTGAACAAGTTGTGACATATGATTGTGATGAAATACTACTGTACTATAAGAAAGGATGAATCAGGTGGCTTCAGAAAAAAAATGGCAAGACATAAACTACAATGTTAAATGAGAAGAACCAGGAGATTATTGTGCACAGTAACAGCAATATTGTAATGATAAATAACTATGAAAGACATGACTGCTCTGTTCAATACAGTGATCCAAGGCAATTCCAAAGGGGTCACAATGAACCAATGCTGTCCACCTCCAGAGAGAGAAAAAGTGAACTCTGAGTGCAAATTGAAATATAATTTTCTTATTTTATTTTTATTTCTTTTAAAAATATGGCTGATATGGAATTGTGTTTTGCATGGCTTCTCAGTGATTGGGGAAGGGTATTGGAGGGAGGGAATTAATTCAAAATTCAAAATTTCAATAGAAAAAATGTTAAAAATTAACAATAAAATAAAAGGGAGACATAATTATATAACATATTGCTTAATATATGTGTGTATACATATACACACATACTTACACACATATTTATATGATACACACAAAGTTTTATTTATATATGTATGCATACATACACACATATAGTGTCTAGTGGATTGAAAACACAATGAATTAACTGGAGCAGCCAATAACATTAAAATAATTTTAGACAGTATTGAGAGGTAGAGCATCTAGAAATACAGAGTTGATAGGCCCACAGGACTGTGCTCTTGTCAGACCATATCTGGAATATTATATCAAGCACTGGGCACCACAGGTTAAGGAAGATATTGATGAGCTTTTAGAGGGTCTAGAGAACAACCAAGATGGTGAATGGAATCACATTCATGCCCTAAAAGCACTGGTTGCAAGAAATAGGGATGGTTAGCCTGGCAAATAGATGACATGAGAGACATGATAACCATAGCAAGACTCATTTTGCTTAGGCTCAGAGGACAGAGTTAGGAGCAATGAATAGAGGTTTAAGAAAGGGGGAAAAAAAACTGAGTTGAGAAAAGAAAATTTCCTTTAATAGAATAAAATTCTAATAAAAGTAGGATGGTGCTAGATCTCTTCAAACAAGTCTTTTGTCAGGATTGTTATAGAGGCAATACAAGTACAGGTATACCTTTCACCTATAGGTTGAACTACATGGCTTCTGAGACCTCGTCCAATTTTATGACTCTGTGATTTTATGACCAGCATAAATAAATTTAGAGAAGCTCATGAAAAAATCAGCTAGAGGGTAATGAATTTTTCAGTCATGGCAAATTTCCAAGATAGAGGGTTGTAATCTGACATCAGTAAAGGAAATATTCACTCTGATGAAATGATGGATAATTTAACGTGAAGAACAGAATGAGAGCAAGGTAGAAGAGAGGTGAAAAGATTACCCTTATACAAACTAGGCTTGTTAGAATGGTTAAAAAAAACAACACAAAAAACAGTGACTTGCTTTAAGTTCTAAAAGCATATTTTTTAAAAAGATCACTACTAGTTAAGAATAAAGAATACATATTTATTAAGTCTCTATTATATCCCCAACACATAAACAGAAAAGAGAGACTATCTCTGCTTTGAAGAAGCTAGTTACATGGCACAAGGCCCAAGTACCTTACCAAAAATGCTTTCAAAATAAGGTCAATATAGGCAAGGCTATGCCTTTAAACATATGGCTTGTAATACAGAAATTTAAAATCACTATAAAATTGATTTGTCAAACTAACTGAAGTTCAGGAAACTGAATTTTACTTTATTGATACTTTGCATTATTCTAGGATTAGGACTGTAAACTTAAAGGCGGGCAAAATTTCATGCTTTACTTGGGATAAGGGCAAGAAATAAGATGTTTGAATTTAATCTTGACCTTCACATCAAGTACATAATCCACTCTAATACATTCTTTGAGATTTTGATGACATCTGTTCTTCCTGTAGTTTCACTTGTGAAAAATATACTTCCCCCCAAAAAAGTATTTTTATCTTAATTTTAGGAGTTTGAGTCAAAATCAAATAGAATCAGTAGACAGATATTATTAATTTTTACTGAGTAATACGAAAATTCCCCAGATATCAGATAGTATCAATAAAAAGCTTATGGTCTCTAAAATTATCATTTTATAAGTACATTAGGAATTACTCTCAAGCTATACTCAATGTATTACAAGCACATGAGCAATACCTCTGTGTTCAAGAGGCAGATGCCTGGTCTCTTGTCTCAAGTCTGTTTCTATTTTAGTACAACCTCTACTCAGTTATTAAGTGATCATTCTAAAGCACCGGTATCACCACATCCCCCTTACATTCAACAAATCCCAGGGACTCCCTACTAACTATTCCCAAGTTCAAATATAAAATCATCTCTTTGGCTTTTAAAGCCCTTCATAATCTAGCCACTTCCTACCATCCAGACCCTTCTAGTCACCTTGATGTCATAGTCAAGATAGCTCCATTGGTTTTATAATTAAAAATATCCATAAACTAATATATTTACAAGTAAACAAAAAGGAAACTCTATAGAGTTATATAGAATTATAATTCTTAAAGCACGGAGATTTTTCTCCAAACCCCTAATGGTAATTTTATTTTTCTTCCAAAAAAATGTACCTGCAAACAAAATATATTAAACTAAAAGTGAGAAAACCCAGAATTCAAGGCCACAGCAAGAATATCTTTGTGATGCCTTCAACATTTCAGGGAATTCAGATGGGAGAATTATGCATTAGACTCTTGAGATAACTATACCACAAACTTTCCCCATTCACTCCATTCACATAAAAGTTAAATGAAAAAACTCCCAGCAGCTCCTCCAAAAGATTCCTATAATAATGCTTCAGTGGAAGAGAAATGACAACTTGATTCTACTGTGCAACACAAGATTTGCTCTGGCAAATTCTACATAGGTAGTCAACTTTTGAATATATTGTAGGATCTATGCCACATATATTGTCTGAAGATAAACCTCTCTAAGTATAGAGAGTCATATCATTAGTTATTTGGTCATTAATGGAAGTAATACAAAGGGAGAAAATATAATTTGACCCTGATTGTAAGAATAATTTCTGCTACTTAGGAAGAGTGCATAATGATTATAAAATGGGCAAGGGGGTACTATGATTCACACTGTTTTTAGACCATTTGGAAATATTTATTTGACTGTAGATGTCCTAAATGTGTGGTCATAGGCAAGTCAATTAACTTCTCAGTGCTCCCACATAATTCTCTAAAATTTGGGACAGTTTGCAATTGTTTGTTTTAACTCCTATCAAGGTTATTGGTACAACTAAACAAAAACATTGCCTATAATTGTCTGTAAGCCAAGAAGAAGAGATGCATGGGTTTGTAAGCAAATGGGCTATCTACCAGCCCTTCTCATCAATTAATGAAGTTTCACAGCAGCTATTCATTCAGTTCTAATTCTTTCTATTCCACACAGCTTGAGTCTCTGGCCTCAGGTTCGGTTCGATGTCCCTATTGCATCACTAGCATCAAATTTATTGTTATGGCAGATAATAGGGTGCTACAAACATAGTAACAACATGGCCCTGAGCCATTCTCTATCTCTCTCTGTGTTCCCATTCCCCCATCTTCTTCCAAAGGGAAGGTGGTCAGAAAAGGAAAGAGTTGAATATCAGGATAAAAGAGAAGGCATTTTTTTAAATTATAAAAGTATTTTATTATTTTCCAGTTACCATGTAGAGATAGTTTTCAACATTTGTTTTTATAAGATTTCTAGTTTCAAATTTTTCTCCCTCCCTCCCCTCCCCAAGACAGCAAGTAATCTGATATAGGTTATATATGTACAATAACATTAAACATATTTCTGCATTAGTCATGTTATCAGAGCAAAAATGAACAACCTCAAAAAAGAAAAACAATAGCACCAAAAACAAAAGAAATAGTATGGTTCAATCTGCATCCATATTCCACAGTTCTTTTTTTCTGGATTTGGAGAGCATTTTCCATCATGCATCCTTTGGAACTTTCTTGGACCAGTATATTGCTGAGAAGAATTAAGTCTATCATAGTTGATCAACACATAATGTTGATGATACTGTATACAATGTTCTTCTGGTTCTGCTCATCTCACTCATCATCAGTTCATGCAAGTCCTTCTAGGTTTCTCTGAAATTCGGAGAAGGCATTTTTAAAAAGCAAATATAGCACACCTACATCCTAGATACATTATGGTTGTATCTACAGGCTACCCACCTTCACATTTTTTTCACCTCCCTTTTTTTCACTTTTTTTTTGTATGGCCCACACCAGAGTGATCAGAAAGAAATGATATGATAATATTTAGAGACAAAAATAGATGAAGTGGGAACATGGCAATTCTCAACACCCACATCAATTTTAAATAATCTTTATTTTACTTTGGGCCAAGATGGAAAGCAATACTAATTCAAATAAATAAGGGGTCAATTTATGGGCACCAGTTACACTAATTGGTAACAGGAGTGGGCCCAGGAGAAAGTGAATACCTCTACTAAGGAAAAGAAGAAGAGCCAGTGTTATTTTACCAATCAAGGAGAAGAAAGAAGAAATAGAAGAAGGATACTGCTAATTTAGCCTAAGAGGAAGGAGGAAGGAAGGGAAGAAGGGAGGAACAGAGAGAGAAAAAGAGAGAGAGGAAGGGATAGAGAGAGGGAGAGAGAGAGAAGACAAACACGATGAAGATGAAGAAGACGAAGGTGAAGAAGAACAAGAACAAGAAGAAGAATCTATTCTTTTCTGCCTACCATGAAGAGAAAAAAAGAGTAAGGGTTTTTGGAAGGCCTATTGTCTTTTAATTTTGCTTACTATTTCTAATCCATGTTGGGCAGTGAGGTGGTGCAGTGGACAGAGCACTGGCCCTGAAATTTGGAAGACCTGAGTTCAAATCTGACCTCAGACACTTAGCTTACTTAGTTGTATGACTCTGGGCAAGTCACTTAACTCTAATTACCTCAAACATCCGGGGCCATCTCCATTCATCCTGAACTATATCTTGCCACTAGGCCCAGATGGCTTTGAAGGAGAGAGTGAGGCTGGTAAGTTTGTATAGCCCTCCCTCACTTAAATCCAATTCACTGAAAGTCATGACAGCACTCCCAATGTCATGGTGCTCTTCAAGAACAAAGGCCAAACAACAACTATTTCCATTAAAGTTGTGGTAAATAAAGTTCCCAGGCCATCATTCCTTCCATATTCTAAGCATTAGATCTGAAGATCAATGAAACTGTCCTTTTGCAAGGATAAGATAAGATCCTCCCACCATTCCAAACAACTAGAAGGCAAGTTGTTGTCAGTGATAATTATGATATTGTCAAAAATAGCTAAACAAGCAGCTTCTAGCACAGTGGTCAGCATAGGGGAAAATGTATAAATTAATGAATACTGAGAGCAGCATTAAAAAGGTATAGGTGGGGAGGTGGGGTGGCTGCAAATGAAATTCCACCCAGTTTGTAGCAGTTGTGCTGAAAATCTCTCTGGGATATACAGAATGAGGAATTGTATTCATGAAGTGGTATCAATATCATGAGGAATATGTAAGAATAAAAAAGACAGGGTCCAGTTATGTAGCAGGTATGTGGGACAGCTAATCAGCTATCCTATTTTCTGCATTATTACCCATATAACATAAAGATGTAATGGAGGTTTGAGAACTGACTTCCATGCTAGGATTTTTCGTTTCAGAGAGACAAATTTGTTTCTCAGCCCTGAAAGCAATCTGGAACTATTGGGTTTCTTTAGAATCTTGGAAATCAGAAGGCATACTGCAGTGATGCTCAGGAATTCTTAATTGAACAGACACCCCCTTGGAGAGAGTGACTAGTATCAAGGAGCGGGGGCTTCAAAAGCTGAACAGAAACAGAAATTGGGGTAAGGATCTCCAACCCCACATAGGACTTTATAAACTGATCCAGAAAGATGCAGGAACATAAGAGCAACAGGCAAGCAAAAGGGAAAACCGAGAAAAAGAAGTTAAAAGGAGAATACAAAAAGAGGGCTAAGTTTTGGCAAAGAAGGGAGAAATTGAGGAGGATCACTGGCTCCTATAGGCAAAGTAGAATACTGATCACGAAGCTATCAGCTATACTCACTTCTAGAAAGACTGAGAGTGAATAAAAGGCCAATTCTTTCTCTAACTTCCCCTCCCTGTGGCTATCTAGTAATAGGCACTGTAATGTGTTCTAAGTTTTAGAAACACAACTAACCACTCTTCGTGTTACACAGCTCTAGTGGTGGCAGTTTGAGTGTCAGCAGCTCAAATGTTGGCAGCCTTAGTGTTGCTAGCAGGTTGCTGTTCAAAAATCCAAAGCAGGCAGCAGTCGGTGAGTGAAGGCTTTATTCATCTTCACAAAGATGGGCACTCTTCTGAATGTGCCGGAGAGTGTGCTGAAGTGAGGTCTCTCACCTATATTTATACCCCTAAAGGGGTCCCCTCTGACCAATCACATTAAAGCCTTTTGATAGCCCTCATTTACATTTATTACAGTTATTACAGTTGCTGTTTATACAGAATAACAGTAACAGCCTCAGAACCCATAAGGTGGTACCAGTTAACCAATCAGATTTTACAAACTACAATACCAGGCCTGAACCTATTCTGGGTAAGAATGTGGGCTCCCCCTCAGAACAATACTGTGTTAACATACATAACTCTTCAAGAAAGAAAATCTGTCTTGGGGTTTGACCAATCAGATTGTGGCCTTAGGCCCCAACTCTATGCTGGAGTAAGAATGTCCTCATTCCCCACTAAACAGTGCTTGTGTAAACATAACTTTTCATAGCAGCACTTTTTGTTTATTTGTTTTTTGGTGGGGCAATGAGGGTTAAGTGACTTGCCTAGGATCACACAGCTAGTAAGCATCAAGTGTCTGAAGCTGGATTTGAACTGAGGTCCTCCTGAATCCAGGCCCGGTGCTTTATCCATCTAGCTGCCCCTAAACATAACTTTTCAAAACAAAACTCGAGACAGGGCTTGAGCTTGGAGTCACGTGGGGATCACCTCGGGCACCTCAAGGTGAACTCCTAGCCCAGCCCAACTCCCACAAAACCCAGGCTCTTCTTCACACCCTGCTCAGGCCTAAGGCCCAGGAGCCTTAGCTGCAAGCCTCCTCTGATGATCGGACCCTGCTAGGAGGTTGGGGGGAGTGGGGGGAACAAAGCTGTTGGGCCTGAAACTGGACTCACTCTCTGCCTTTAGGTATCTGAGAAGAGTCCAAATATAGTATTTTCTCTCATAACATATTTTACTTAAACATTCTTGGTAAACTGATTTTTTTTTTGCCTCAAATATAAAGTGGGAAGCGGTAATATAGAAATAGACAGAAATTTAAATGACCTCAGTCAAACTTCTGCCCAAATATTAGAAATTTTCTTATTCAGAGGCTGTAAGTTGTTGTTGTTGTTGTTGTTGTTGTTATTATTATTATCCTAACTTTTCTTTTAACATAAACTCCATAAATAAGCAGAGGGGACCACATATACTGAGGGTCATCATATTGTCTTAGTCCAAAACCTTAACAGTTACAACAGGGTGTAGCTAATTAAATCTCTGATCAAGGGCATAAAGAGGAGAAGGTGGTGATGAGTATCAAAAGGTCAATTGTACCCTCAATAGAAATATTTAAAACATCTGGTGCTGCAAGATCATTAGAGCTGGACTTGTTTGGCAAATGCCTATAATGACACCTGGGGCATTGAGGCTATGGGATCTCAAGCTTTGGAATTCTGAACTGCAGTGGGCTAAGCCAATCAGATATGTACACTAAGTTTAACATTATATGGGACTATGGGAAGGTAAGGGGGGAAGGGAGCAGTGCTGAAGGATGGGCAAACGAGCCCAGATGAGAAATGAAAATAGAACAGGTCAAAGTTCCCATGTCAATCACATTCCAGTTTGGGTGAGATAGGGAGACCTAGGAAAAGAGAGAAGAGAGGGGAAAGGAGGAGAATAAAGGAGAGGATGGCAGAGGAAATAAGAGGAGGGGAGAGAAAAGGGATAGAGGAGAGAAGAAGGGATTAGAAGGAAGGAGGGCATGGGAGAGAAGAGGAGACAGATGGAAGGAAGGAAAGAAGGACAGAAGGAAGGAAGGAAGGAAGGGAGAAAAAGAGAAAAGAAAAAAGATACTGACCACATTAGAACTATAAGCCCAAATCTATTTTTATTTAATGCCTACTGTATGAAATAACTTTTCATGATTGAGTGACCAATAGGGAATTGTACTACTTGTGGCAAAAAGCATAGCTGTTAGTGGTAGATAATAAAGAATTTTTAATTAAACCATTGTAGCCAATTAAGAATAGCTACAAATCAAGAGGCAAGGTTAACATCCCCCTTGCCTTTGATGTCAACCTAGAGCACATGCCAACAATTGCCCCTGATATGCTCTAAGATAATGCATGCTTAATCATAAAACTGTCTTACTCTACTTTAAGCTACAAAGCCTTTCATCCTACTATACCAGGAGCTATCTTCCTTTAAAATATTTATGCTTGTTCCAAATGCTTACAGATTCCTTCCAAAATATCTCATTTATCAAAGCAATTAAAGGCTAGAATTTGTTCCTTTAGAAACCAAGGATTAAAGTGATCATTAAGTAGCTAGAATCTTTGTGTTGAATATCAAAGACGATGATTCTATCAAGCATTGGAAAATAATTGATATTTCTAGGGCTTGTGACCTAATTAGGCCAGGTAAAAGGTAAATAAAATGGCTTTAACGATTGAAATATAAGTTAGACTGGAGTCCTGAAATACCAAATTAATCCGTAGAATAAGAAAAATAGTGGGGTTTTTTATACTCATTGAAATTTAGAGTTGATATAATGAAGAGAAAGGAATGCCTTATGGATATAAAATGGTATACTTGAATAAATGAGATTTGAAAGGCAGACCAACTTAACCTAACAAAGTGAGGATGCCCTTGAGCATATAAGAAATAATCTGCATCCAGTATATGGGGGAATGTTTTTATTTCTTCCACACACATCACTACTGCTAAGAATCTGATGTACAAATGGGGCAGGGCAGGGTTGGAGGAAGGGAAATGACAAACAGGAATAATGTGTGATTAGGATATCTGTGGGGCAAAGGTATTAGTAGAAATCCCATTTGTTAGCAATACTCCATTCCTTCAACATCTCTTTGTCCTCATTTTTTTCCAGGCTGTTGCTACCACTGTTCTAGGAAGGGATTTGTGGACTCAAAGGTGAAACATCCCCAGTTCCTTCAACCACTTCTCATATGACATGGACTCAAGACCTTTCCACATCCTTCTTCTGGCTACTCCAGTTTATCAGTCCTTAAACTGCAGGGACTGAACACAACAGGGATGGAATAATTGTGAAGGTGGTTTGACAAAGGTAAAATAACAGAGGAATTGTTGCTTCCTTTCTGAGGAGCTATCCCTGGACTGGCCCAACTTCTTTTCTTTTTCTTTTTTTTTTTTTTCTTTTTTTAGTGAGGCAATTGGGGTCAAGTGACTTGCCCAGGGTCATACACCTAAGAAAGTGTTAAGTGTCTGAGGCCGGATCTGAACCCAGGTACTCCTGACTCCAGGGCCGGTGCTTTATCCACTGCGCCACCTAGCTGCCCCTTTTTTTTTCTTTTTTTTTTTCTTTTTCTTTTTTTTAGTGAGGCAATTGGGGTCAAGCCAACTTCTTTTCTAATCATAAATTTCCTTTAGTGACAGTACTTATTTCACATCTTGTATATAGGTCATCACTCGAAGTTAATCAATGCCTACTTACACCCATCATAGGAGTCTCCATTGATCTTTCGGTTATGTACAACGTTGATCCACAGAAGATTATTAAGATTCACAACTATAGAGAAACTAGATAAAATTGTATTGGTAATTCTTTAGTGCTTCTAAGACAAATTCGTTAGTGCTTCTAACAAAAATGTTCATCTTTTTAAAAAATTACAAATGATACTAGTACTGCTAGTATAACCACACTTGGATGAGGAATAAAAATTTAAGTCTAGCCAGATATCTGTAAACCAAGTATTTCAGACCCTTGATTTATGCTAATGCAATTGATAAAAATTTATCTAAAAAGAGATTAAAGAGGAAAGGCCACTAGATTAAAAATATAACATCTTTATTTTTGAAAAATGGCAATTATTAATTTTCAAATTTTCCAATAATATATGTATATATATGGACACAGATTTTCATGACAATTACCAAAATATTATTCTGATAAGCAAGAAGAAGGAAACTTTTACCTTACTAATGCTTTCATGTAGTCCTTTATTTTTATTATTATTATTTGGGGGGGGGGCAGGGCAATGAGGGTTAAGTAACTTGCCCAGGGTCACCCAGCTAGTAAGTATCAACTGTCTGAGGCCGAATTTGAACTCTGGTCCTCTTGAATCCAAGGCCAGTGCTTTATCCACTGCGCCACCTAGCTGCCCCCCCCTTTATTTTTTATATGAAATATGTTATATAAATCTTTGTTAATCTCTGCCCTTTGAACTTTGAGAAGCAAAGGTAAAACATGGGGGAAAATACAATATAAGCTATTACTTTCTTCCCAGAAATACTGCAACAATCCTAATTTGGGTCATTAATAATGATGATAACTGTATTTTATAGCATTTTGTTTTTCATAATTGTTCACATATGCATTATTTTCATTTCAGCCACTTGTAGAAACTTGGGAAATAATAATGCCTATATCACATCATGTAGAGAAAAAAATTGAAGTGTTACATAAACACCCACAAGTTGTAGAGTAATAGAATCCAGTAATTATTTATTTGAATCCTCAATTTTGCTGGACAAATCAACTCAATTAAAAATAATATGTAATATATTTGTGGTTATATAATTATATCTTTATGTATACATCTATACATGCATATTTGTATATTTATGTGTATATCCATATACAATTCATACATGTATGTATCTATTTTATGTATACATGTGCATATATATGCATGCATGCATATACACACATACACATATATTTTTTTCCTACTATGCACAGGGCACTGTGCTTTGGCTAGGGATAACAATTACAAAAATGCTCTCAAGGAATGCATATTATGTTGCAGAAGGGTGGGAGAATAGCAAGTCAGGGTATAGATAACTAAAACTGCACAAGGCGATGGCATAGATTTTCCCCAAATTCCTTGGTATGTATTTCAATCTAACATACTAAGATGGATGAGGTATAAAATTAACATTGCACTAGATATACAATATCAATGGTACTGTAGGTATCTTGATATTTACACAGATTCACTGGCTTCCATTAGACAATTAGAATTGCTATTGTGCAATACAAAATGTGCTGAATGATATTTAAGGGCTCATATTTAAAGATTTCTGTAATCATATGTCATATGATCTTTCTGGAATAATGTTATACTGCCTATATCCATGCTTTGTTGTCCTTTGTATATTGGTCCCTTAATTCTGTGCCCTTTCTCAAATTTATTGAAAGCAGCATGAAGGAATGGAATGACTCAATGATTTGAAATCAGGAACCTAAATTCTAATCCCAACTCTGCCATTTACTACCTATGTGACTCTGTGTAAGTCAGTTAATTTCTCTGGATCTAAGATTTTTTTTCCCACTGTAACATGATGTAACATGATGGACTAGATATTGCTATGGTCTTTTCCAACTCTAGGCCCGTGTATTATTCCTATACTTGGAATGCCATCCTGCTTTTATTGAAATTTTAGTCATCCTTTGAAACCCAATTCAAACATCACCTTCTCCATGACTATCCTAAGATCACTAGTCAGCAACAGTATTCCCATTTTCAACTTCATATAGCACTGTTTGCTTTGTTTTTTTAAACAAACTTTTGTTTTATTTTCTATTATGATTGTAATGTCTTTTTTGACATTTCTTTTAAAATTTTGAATTCCAAATTCTCACCCTCCCTTTACCCCTTCCCCACCCATTAGGTTATAATGTGTTGACTCCATATTCCTTACAGCAAGATCATCAAATTTGATATACAGGAAGTATCTCTTTGCCTACCTAGAACAGGCATTTTAACTAGAGTGCTGTAGGTTCCTATTGTCTTGCTCTTTACTGTGAGTCTGATAGACTCAAGTAAAGGCAGGGAAGCCCAAGGTATGGCAAGGAAAGATATAGATTACAGAAAACTTCAAGTTGAATAAGGTGAGGTGGTGACCAGGCACAAGTCTAAAGTAGAAAGATCGATAGCTTCACAGGCATGTGAAGATTATCAGCTTAATAACACTCGTCTTTCCCCCATGCTATCTTTCTAAGGAGAAGATATTTTCTTCTCCTAAATATGAAATATCAAATTATAGTCAATCTCTTTTCTTTTCCCTCCCCAATTCCCTTCTAGTTCCCATTAGTTTTGGATAATCCCTCATGCCTGGATGCTTTTGCTTCCTACAGAGCCCTGATTCACTTTAACCCTCTGGTCCACTACTCCCCTCCCAACAGTTGCTATTCAGAGGCATTGTTTGGATGAGCCAGGATTCAAGATGGTTGACTGCTGGGCCTTACCATATACCCTGTCTCTATGCCATATTAGCCTTTAGGAATACTTTACCTTTTGTGGTATCCTAAAGACTTTTGGACTTTGTCATTTGCCTTGACATGGCTTCCAAATGACTACTGGGACTTTCAATCCACCTTTTATCTGAACATTCCTATATTTATTTTCTCCCTATATTAGAATGTGAGCTCCTTGAGAGCAGAGACTGTCTGACTTTTCTATTTGTATCCTCAGCACATAGCAAATCTTAGTCACATAGTAAGTGCCTAATAAACACTCCCCCCCCCCAATCCATTATGTTCAATTTCCTGTTTCTCCCTTTGTACTTTGCTAAACAAAGCAGCTAGCAACAAGGTGGTTGAGATTCCCTGTTTCACATTTATTTATTTAAACTATTGTTGTAAAACTCGACAACCAGCAACCCTAAGCCAGCTTGGTTACTTAATGTGTAGGTTTGCAGGACCAGAGTGACAGAATAAGTCAAATTCCTTAAGGAAGACTTGTGTGTGTGTCTTTTTTTCCTTTAGTATAATTTGGAGATTGGGAGCCAGAGCCAAAAAGAGACAAAGAGAAAGAGTTTATACAATTTATTAATCCTGTGTTAAAGGTTTGATGAGTACTAGAATATATATCTATATGTGTGTGTGTGTGTGTATGTATGTATATATTCCTGTTCTTCATAAATCTGGTATGAAAGAAAAGGTGGTAGGTCAAGAAATTTATATATGTTTTTAAAGAAGACATCAGTTTTTTAGCCTGAGGGTACCTTAGGGTAACTGGCTAGCTCCCTTCCTGCAGTTCAACTGCCAAGTTGATTTTTCCAAAATGCAGATCTGAATGTGATACCCCCCCAGCCCCCACCTTGTTCAATGAATTTTAGTACCTGCTTATTCATTACAGGATCAAATATAAAGTTCTTTTTTTGACATTTAAAATTCTTTATCACCTTGTCCCTTATTAGTTTTCCAGGCCTCCAGATACTCTGTGGCCTACTTGAATTTGCAGGAATACAATATTTGGGTTTCTCATCTTGGTATCCTTTTACTGACTTGTATGCTCCATGTCTCAATTCTGCATTTCTTCAACACTCAGATAAAATCCTAGCTTCTGTAGGATTCCCTTCTGAGTATCTCCAGGTGTTTTTACCTTCTCCTTTCAGATTACTTGCCATCTATACTGTTTATGGCTTATATGCTCTCAGCTATTTGCATGTCTTCTATTCTATATAGTGTTCCCTTTTGTGGGGAGAGGAACTGTTCTTGTCTTGATTTGTATCCTCGATGTTTAGAGGAGTGCCTAGAATATATAAGGTGCTTCATACATGCTTGTGGCTGACTGAATGAATGTATGGGGAAATTACCCCAAAAGACAGATGGTCTCTTATCTGGGAACAATATCAAGGTATTAAGAAAGAAGAAAAAAATAAAAAATAGAGAATCATAGAAGGCAATATATTTCAGTGTTCTATTTTTTCCCTTTAGGTGATTCCTTACAGTTTTATTTTGAAGAGGAAAAAGAGTAGGGTACTGAAGTTTCAACTCATAAACATATATACCTCAGCCAGTATTCTAGACTTGAGTTCATTGGTCAGAACTATTGAAGACCTGAGAACATCATATGTCTTTCCAGCTAGCAATGGCTACTAAATTAAACAAGGCTACAGTCTCTTTAAAACTCCATCAGATTAAGCTAAAGGTAAAGGAAGATGGCCTGGAGTTGGAAATGCAGATGAGATGGTCCCTAGTGATAATCTCTGATGCTCTCAGCCTTTACAGTTGTAAAGATGAACTCAGGCCAGGATCTCAGGCTTCTCAGAAAATCACTCCCCTATTACAATCATCTGTGGATGAAGAACTACATGTGCTATTAAAAATAAATACTCCTCTTAAAGAGGAACATAATAGCTTAAAAGCTCAGGCATCTTGTTGTCCCAAATCCAAGAAGGGTGGGAAGGATGCACAAGAGAACAATGTTCCTGCAGAACTCTGTGTCTGAAGAAAAGAGTTTGTAATCTGAGCAACCAACAAATAAATCCAAAAATGTCACAAAGGAAGAACCTGAAGACTAGCCAGACAGCATAAATTTTTAAAGAAAAAAAGTGGCTGAAGAATTGTAGTTGCCTTGTTAAAGGGGGAAACACAAAAAAAGGTAATTCTTCAAGAAGAACTATTTAAAAGCACATCCTAAATCAACCAGTGTTCCAGTATGGTTACTGTGGTATGCCTCCATCTATATTTCAAACAATAGTTGACATAACAAAATAAAGAGGCTCATTCTAATCGATCATTCTTTCTGGCCTAGAATTCTGAAAGTTTCACTTCCCTAAGGAAGCAGAATATTGTTTCAAGCACCCTTCAGGACCTACCTTCCAAGAGGAAGATCAGAGTTCTGCCCAGCCCCCATATTTGTATAAAGAAAAATCAAGTGTTGTTAATGAACAAGATATGAAAAAAAACAAGGTATTATTGGTGCCTTATGCTTTGGGGAAGAAAAATTATAAATGCCAATTTAAACATTTCTTAAAATAAGAAAGAACAAGCTTCTTTGATATTTAATATGCAAGTTGACCCTGATTGCCTAAATTTGTGTGACATGTCAAATGATCATATGTCATATACAGGACATGCAATATCCTGAAGAACTCCCCAATGTGGAGGACTCAGTGGTATCTTTTTCACTCATTCGTTCACTTCGTACATAATGCAATGTATTGTACTTTATATGTGCTTGGTTGACTGGAATTATGGTTTCTATTATCTAGATTTAACTAACTTACATGAGGGACACAAGAAATTTTTTAAAAAGAAAAAAAAGTTATTGCAAAGATACTTCAGATTGAAAATAATACATATGCTCTTTCATTTAAGAAAACTGAAGTCTGACTTCCAGTTCATGTGAACAAGATTGAACACTAGACTTTTTATTTGACAATCATGACTTCTCAAAATTCTCCAAAATGGAAATTGAACATTAGATATAAAGTAATTTCAGTAGTCTACACAGGCAAGGACACAAATAATTCCAACAAGGAAAAAAAAAACTAGATGAACTAACCACACAGAAAACTAATCCCCTAATCCCTAATCTGCTGACTCAGCAAGTCCTCCTCCCCTGACCCACCATGCTCCAGTAAAGCTGTACAAGTTAGTCCATAAACTTGTAAACAGAACTCAACTGTACCTTCCCTGACCCTTCTTTGCAATGCCAAAGAAAACATAAAGGCAGAAGCTTGTTCTGGCTGAGATGGCACTGGAGGAGTACTCTGTGCTGTTACAGAGCACAGCTGGAGCAATGAGGAACAGAGGGAGATAGGCCAGAATACCAACCTGTTGGGCATTCTACCAAGCCTAAGGCTCAGAGCCTAGTATTCATCTGGTGGCAGTTCTGTCCCTCCCCTCTATACTCCAAGTCACTTGGGCCAGAAGCTGAGTCCAGCAAAATGTGAAATACTTATGAGCCCTAAAGACAACCACAATCAAAAGGGAAGGAAACAGAAAGCAATGGGGGAACATAAGGGGAAAATATTAAAATTATCAAAGATCTCCAGAGGAAGAAACCACACTTAAAGAACTTGAACATAAACAGATAAACCAAAAGGAAGATATTAATCATAGAAAGAACTATGGCCTCCAGATCAGCTGTCTGAGCCTAGACATTTATAAATAAATATTATAATAAAAGTAAAATGAATTAGTACTTGATGAGGCATAGGGCCTTATGAATTGCCAAGAGAGCTTAGAACCATAGCACAATGATAGTAGATTTGCAGTTTCATGTGCAGTCATCTTTTTATTGAACAAGTTATGAAAATGCTTCTTTTATTTTCATAGAAATATGAATCTTAAAAGCAGAATCTATGGCCTAAAAAGCAGAAATAATTGGAAGAATTTTTTAAAAAACCAACTTCAATCAATGATGGTGGATCTTTCCAAAGACATGAAAGAGAAGACATGATTACAAATACAAATATAAGTGAAGGACCATCTGTAAGAAGAGAGGCAAAAGGCAAGAACATTTAACAAACACATGATCTTTATATAAGAAGAACATTTGATCTTGAAAATATAACCCATAAAAACAACTCAAAGATCATAGGTCTCCTGGAAAAACAGAGTAAGTCAAAAAACCTGAACATTATAATTCATGATATAATACAAGAAAATTGCTCAGAACTTCAGAATACAGAAAAGAAAGTGCCAATTAAAAGAACCCATGAAAATGAAACAAAACAATGCTGCAAACTCCTATGCTACAAGATATAAAGTAGTTAAATTTAACATTCCAATAGCAAACAAGAACTTCTATGAGCAACCAGAAGATTTTCCAATATAAAGGAAAGGAAATTCTAATAACATATAATTATTCTGCAGTCACCAGAAACAGGAGGAGATATTGGAATACTGCACTCCAAAGTGCAAAGGGGCTCAATATGTAACCCGAAGCTGCAAACCTGTCTGAGCCTATCCAGTAATGAAAAATAATGAAAATTCAATAAAAAGAGATATCTGAAGCATGCCTAGAAAAAGAAAAAAATTGATTTGAAATGTTTTTTCAAATACAGCAGACAACAGAAATACAAGAAAAGCAAACAAATACAACTAAAGACAATAATAAAATAACAACAGATATCCATTAAGAGATTTCTATCTAGGGGCAGCTAGGTGGCACAGTGGATAGAGCACCAGCCCTGGATTCAGGATGACCTGAGTTCATATTCAGCCTCAGACCCTTGACACTTACTAGCTGTGTGACCCTGGGCACATCACTTAACCCCAATTGCCTCACTTAAAACAAAACAAAACAAAACAAAAAAAGAGATTTCTGTCTAAATAAATGTACACTAGGAAGCAAGTAGAAGGTAAATAGAAGTGATGGTGGAGGAGCGGTCCTGAAATATCATGGGCTAAACCTCACAACATACAGGTGAATGTAATATAGGTGAAAAAAAAACGTGGGACTAAATTACAGAATGGGAAATAGCATTAAGAGGGAAAGGAGAGGAAAAAGAGGGGAATATGTGACATATTCTAATCAAATAAGAGATAAAAAGTAAAAGAAAATAACTTTCTCAGGAAGAAGAGGACCTTTAGTAAAATGGTCAAGGAGGCAAAAGGAATGATTTAAACAGGAGGAAAGAAAGGAAAATCTGCTGGAGGGTGTACCACTAATGAACACTCCCATGGGGAAGATAGCTCATGTATAATGAGAGATAGGGACCTTTCAATGGATTTAATCTGCAGGAATCTGGTGCTTAAATTTTGACTGCTTATCCTTCTGCAGGAGCAACTGACATCCAGAAGATTGGGAAAGCTTGGACCCAGAGAGGAGATTTCACGGCAAATGTGGGGCGGGGGGGTGGGGGGGGGGAATGACCATAAGTAAGGAAAAGGTTAGTTATGAACTACACAATTAAGCATATAAAAATATTTTTACCATGGGCCAATGTCATTTCTATCACCTGAAGAAATAAGTTATTTCTTGTAGTGAAGCACAACAGAAAAAGAGGATCCCAAAGCAAGATCTGCAAGCGAGAGAAATTGTTTAGAAGAGAAAACACAAAATAGGTGCCTTAGAAGCTTTGATTCCATACAGAAACTTAAAGAGGACTTCAAATAAGTATAAGAAACAAAAAGTAAAGACTGAAATTTTAGCTTAGACAGAAAGGTAGGATAAATAATTAAGTGAAGGAAACAATCCCTTTTTTCTTTTCTTTTTTTTTTTTAAGGAAAAAAGGGCACTGAAAATGAAGCTTTAAAAACCAAAATACAAAACAAGCTGAAGGGGAGCAAAGGTAGGAGAATCTTATTTGATTACTTAACTGAGAAGAAAAAAGGGAAATAATTAAATAACAAGAAAAAAGAAAGAATAGAAATAATAATTTAAGCAAAACTCCCAAACTAGGAAAGAAGTAATAAATAGGAGGAAGGAATCTGAGTTGCCTTAAAATAGATTAAATTAAAATAATCTAAAAGAAAAAGTACTACATTTATAGAGGAAGAGAGAAGAAAAATCCCATTTTGGAAAAAAAAATACACTAGCTAGCTCCTACACCCTCCTTTACCTATACCATGTCATCCCCACTTCTTGGAATCCCTAATTTTCTTCAAGACTCAGATCAACTTCTTTGTGAAGTCTTTAATGTTCTTTCCAACTATTATTCTATCCATGTTTTTATATACTCTGTGACATTCTATTTGGGGCTATTTTTCCTATTGCCATTTACATTGGCTAGCCTACAGATAAGCCTAATGGGTCTGAGTTTTCTGGCATGTAGCCCTTGAGATCCTACTGGCAATCCACAAACCAATTCATCTTAATTTTCATTTAGAAAAGAGATGTATAACAAGAGCATTTAGTGAAAACAAAGCACTCTTCAAAAGAGGAATGCATTCTCCCCTTGTACACACAAGGTCCCTGGAGAGAACAGGCTCAAATATAAAGTACCATGGTAGATGATATGTGTTGTGAAGGGATACCTTTCAGCTCTTAGCCATAGAAGTCCTTTTTCTCTAGTCATGGAATTCACATGAAGTTTCTCTTGGGTGTAGCACTGTTAGGTAGGTCAATTTTTTTTTTTAATTATTTTTGTTTGTTTTTTTGGTGAGGCAATTGGGGTTAAGTGACTTGCCCAGGGTCACACAGCTAGTAAGTGTTAAGTGTCTGAGGCTGAATTTGAACTCAGGTCCTCCTGACTCCAGGGCCAGTGTTCCCCTCCCTATTACATTGTAAGGTCGAGGGCAGGGACTATTTTTGTCTTTCTTGGTATCCCCAGCCCTCAGCACAGTGCCTAACACATACTAGGCACTTAATAAATGCCTGTTTGATTAGAATGAATTTGGGTCATCTAAACCAGGGCTTCTTAAACTTTTTCCACTTACCACTCCTTTTTGCCTGAAAATTTTTACATGATCCTGGGTATATACGTATATAAAATAGGCATACATAACCTTGTACAGTAGCCAAATTTTACATGACCCCCACATTCAGTTACAACCCATAGTTTAAGAAGCTAGGGTCTAAAGAATTACATTGTAATTTTTTTTAATCATGTGAGAACTCTGTGGTTTTCTAAGTTATCCATGTCTGAAATATATGGAAATGCTGCACCTGTGCTACACTAAGTGAAGCAACAGTAATCACATGGTAGAAGTTAATTGAGATGAATCTCATTCTCTGGATGAAAAAGGTAGCACCGGGTCCCAGAATCTCACACTTTTAACTGATAGAAATAGAAATATTACATAAGAGAAGTTAGCTTATCCACATCATTTTGTCTGAAACTCTTTAAATCTATTGGGGTGTAATCATGTTTAGAAGTCATTCTCTCTTAAATTACTCTGCATTACTTACTTGGGTACTGTTGTATTTTCATGCCCCATACACACACATACACACAAAAGAAAAAAAAAAGCTCCTTAAAGGGCAATAATTTTGTATTTGTGTGTATTTATATGTAAATGCATGTATATATGTATGTATACAGAGAGAGAGGTGTTCTGGATATACAAAGACTATAAATGTGTAAATATATACACATGTAGGGGCAGCTAGGTGGCACAGTAGATAGAGCACCGGCCCTGGAATCAGGAGTACCTGAGTTCAAATCTGGCCTCAGACACTTAACACTTACTAGCTGTGTGACTCTGGGCAAGTCACTTAACCCCAACTGCCTCACTAAAAAAAAAAAAAAAATATATATATATATATATATACATATATATATATATACACACACACACACACGTGTGTGTATACATATACAGATATGTATACACATCAAAATGTATATATGTACATGCACATCATGCACATATACTTTTATATATGTATATTAACACCTGTATATAGGGGTGCGTATGCATACACATACACTTAATATAAGTATACATGTATGCATCTCTATTTAGTCATATTTGTTTTTGTATACTCAACCACCTAGCATGATTCTGATAAATGCTTGTAGACTGGAATTGGTTAGACAAAAATATCTGATATGCTAATAATGTTAGGGATTTTTAAAATGTAAATAATTTGAAGTTGATTGGGATTTGAAAAACTGAGGGGTACCCATCCTTTGGCATTAGAGGTTTCAGGGGAAGAAGTATGAATTTGAACTAGAAGTATAAGGAAGGGCTGGATTAACAAGGAACCTTTATAACAATAGAGGAGAGGGAAGGATTTAAATTGAATAGATTACAAAGAGCAAAAGAAATTACAAAATAACAGAATTTTGTTTTCCTCTAAGACAACAGTGTCAAACTCAATTAGAAACCTAAAGATCCCTGCTGGCTACATATTGACATAACTTTAATATATATTTAAAAGGAATAGCAAGTTGTACAAAATTTGTAGTTTCATATGCAATCATATTTTTATTATACTATGTTATGGAAATGCTTGTTTCATTCCATACATTAAAAATAAAATAAATTTTATGTGAAATGTTATATTTTCTATGTTTTTATATTTTTATTTATTTTCTTAAATATTGTCCATTTACATTTTAATTTGTCTCAGCTGCAGTGGGGAATATTTTAGTGAAGCAATTGGGGTTAAATTAGTTGCCCAGGGTCACACAGCTAGTAAGTGTTAAGCGTCTGAGGCCGAATTTGAACTCAGGTACTCCTGACTCTAGGGCCAGTGCTCTATCCACTGCGCCATCTAGCTGCGCCAGTGGGGAATATTTTTGATGGCTTCATTTGACTTCTCTGCTTTAAGATACTTTGGTCAAAAGAATTTATTTCCTATAAATAGTACTGAAAAGAGTCTATATAGATCACCTCTCCCCATCATCCACCCTCTTTTTACAGATTAGGAAAATGAGGCCCTGAGAATTTGTCATTTTCCCAAGATTACACAGCTAGTTAAAGGTACAGTCCAACTCTCTATTGACTCCAATTTTCATACTCTCTACATTACAACAATTTTACATTGAAATTTGACCTAGGTTGGTGGAAGTTGAGGGGAATTTGGGGGGGGGGGGGAGGTAGCTTCCTTATAGGGAGGGAAGAATTCAATAAGTTGGGTATGGAATCTAGGAGAACCAACCATTAGCTTGGGTCAACTCTGTCATTGCTAATGAGTGATCTGGCTAGTTATTTAAGTTCCCTGTACATCAGTTTCTTCAATGGCAAAATGAGACAGTTGTGCCAGATGATCAGTTAAGTTAGGTCTTTTCCTGATATTACTTCAGAACAGTGAAAACCAGCTCAGTAATAACTGGTTTCAGAGAACAGTTAACTGCATTTATGGGATCAAATAAGGTAATTTCTATGAAGACTTAACACAACACTTGGTATATAGTAGGTACTTAATGAATACTTGTCCCCTTCCATTCTTTTCTTTATGAGTTATCCCTGGAAGTCACCTAGAGAGAAAGAGAAATGAAATAAGGAGAAAAAGTTGCAATCTGGTACCTGTATATTGTTTCACATAAGCAGTTTTTATACATGCTGAGGTTTTCACACTAACGTGAAATAGAATTTCCCCCCAAATAATAGGAAGATTTTGGTCTCAAAAGGAGAATCCTTAAGCCTTCAGTGGGGCATTTATCAAGTGCCTACTATGTGCTAGTCCCTGTGCTCAGCACTGAGAATACAAAAAAAGGCAAGAGGTCATCTTTTAAAAATTAAAAGCCAAAAATCAATGGTTTTATTTTTATAAGCAAAATATGATATTCTCTCTCATAAGCATATGCTAACCTTATAGCTAAGGAACTAATAGGATCAGAGGGATAGGAGCCGCTAGCATGAACAGAAGGGAATAGACCTGTAATTTCACTGGTTCAGTGAAACTCCCCAGAGATTGGTATTTTCTTTGCAATTTACTGTCTTAGAGAATTCCTTTAAAAAAGAGAGATAAGGGGGCAACGATGTGGCGCAGTGAATAAAACACCAACTCTGGATTCAGGAGGACCTGAATTCGAATCTGGCCTCAGACACTTGACACTTACTAGTTTTGTGACCCCGGGCAAGTCACTTAACCCTCATTGCAATGAAAAAAAAAGAGAGATAGAGTGATTTGCCAGTCACAGAGCTAGAATGCAGCAGAGTTGGGACCTGAATCCTATTCTCTATCTATTATATCATGCTGTCTCTCATGTAAAGGATGTACATTTTGCTTTGACAAAATAGAATTTAAAAATCAAATATTAAAATAAGACAGTTCAACAAATTTGTTTTTTTGGGTTTTTTTGAGGGGGACAATGAGGGTTAAATGACTTGCCCAAGGTCACACAGCTAGTAAGTGTCAACTGTCTGAGGCTGGATTTGAACTCAGGTCCTCCTGAATCCAGGGCTGGTGATTTATCCACTGCACCACCTAGCTACCCCCAGTGTTAAATAAATTTGAATAATTTTTATCTGGTTCAGTAAGAGAATGAACCTTGATTCCAAAAGATGAGGTTAATTGATTGAATGCTGGCATCTTGTTATGTAATGAGATGAATAAAACTAAAAAGAGCACTTTATTATTATTTTTAAACTATAAAGAATTACTAGAAGATGATGGGCAGGTAGGTGGCACAGTGGATTGAGCACTGGCCCTAAAGTTGGGGGTAAGGGACCTGAGTTCAAATCTCATCTCAGCTAGCTGTGTGACCCTGGGCAAGTTACTTAACCCCAATTGCCTTAAATATCCAAAGCCATCTCCAGTTGTCTTGCTATGTATCTTGCCACTCGACCCATGGCTCTGGAGGAGATTGAAGTTGGTGACTTTACACAACCCTTCCTCACTTAAATCCAACTCAGTGCAAATCATGACATCACCCTCATATATGGTCCTCTTCAGAAACAAAGGACAAACAATAACAAGGAAATGATAATTAATTTTAGAAGCTGATATTTATTCCCCAAAGCTTCCTCTCACTAAGAAAATATTTGACAAAAACCTAGCATGATTGCAGAAGATAAACATTAAAAAAATCCAAATCAATTCAAACTAAAATTTGACAGGAAGTCATACAATGGAGGTAAAACTGTTTAGAGGTACTATTCAGTTGACCTAACTTCTGAAAATAGGAAACAGGAGACTGATTTATATAACAATAACATTGTGAAGACTCAACTTGGAAAGACATAAGAACTCTGATGATTGCAATGGACAAACACAATTTCAAAGGACTTATGATGAAACCTACCCACAGAGGCCTATATTTTTGGACAGAGCCAATGAAGAGTTTTGTTTCTGTGACTGTGAATGTTTGTTACAAGCATTCTCATTTCCTTTCCTTGTTGTTTGTTTTTTTTTGCCTGTGTGTTTGTGTGTGTATGTGTGTGTGTGTGTGTGTGTGTGTGTGTGTGTGTGTGTTTTCCCAATGAGGGGAGAAGGGAGAAAAGAAAAGAAATGCTTATTATTTGAAAAAAATTGAAAGAAAAATTAAAATGAGAATAATTTTCTATAAATCAAACCTAACCTACAAAGGCTTAATATAGGCACTCAGAGAACTGTGAAAATAGTGACCATACTTTTTTCATTCTTTTGGGATTTTTGCCTATTTACCAACTCTTTTTTTTTTTGAGGGGCAATGAGGGTTAAGTGACTTGCCCAGGGTCACACAGCTAGTAAATGTCAAGTGTCTGAGGCTCGATTTGAACTCAGGTTCTCCTGAATCTAGGGTCGGTGCTTTATCCACTGCGCCACCTAGCTGACCCCTATTTACCAACTCTTACCAAAATTATCAAACAGCACTTACCATTTTTTTTTTTTGGAGGGAATATGGAAGGGAGAGTGGTGTAAAGGAAGGAGACATCTGTGCCTAAATAAATGAATGGCATACTGCTATTCATTTTGGGGCAATGATTTCATTAAAACATCTATCATAACTGTCCCAAAGTAGCAAATAAAGTCAATACTATAAAATTTCCAGCTCCTTTACTGATAGCTAGCAAGGCTAGTGGAAATCCCTGTGCAATGGATATTAAACAGGCAGTTAGAGGAAGGAGCATAAGCTGAGAACCTAAGTAAGTGAAAATTGATCCAAATAACTAATGAGATCATAGACATACTAATGACCTTAAAGCAAAGGTTAAAGTGCTAAGTATAAAGCCAAACATATTCAAGTTCTATGGAATTCCCCAGCCAATGGGTCCCAGTTTGTCAGTTAGACCTTGGACCCAAGAATTCAAATTGAAGCAGTATTATAGCTGCTCACCAGTCCTTTGATTCAGTGACTCTGGGCAAGTTACAATCCCTGTGGCTTTCAGTTTCCTCATGGTGTAAAATGAGGAGAGTGATCTAGTTAATCTCTGTTTTTTAAAAATCTTTAGTTAAATTTTATTTTATTTTCAAACAAAGATCAGCTTTCTCTCGCTCACAATTTACAAGTCAGTAAGAAAAAATTCTTAAAAATATGTACAGTTAAGTAAATCAAAATTTCTTTTTAGCCATGTCATACACACACACACAAATATACATACACACAAGTATACACACACACACATATATCTACATCTGTCTAGACACACATACATTTATAGATATATAAATCTGCTCTGAATCCATCATCTCTCTGTCAAGAGGTGGGCAGCATATTTTATCACAAGTCCTCAGGAATTGTGATTGGTCATTGTGTTGGTCAGAGTTTTCAAATTTTCTCTTTTTAAAAAAATATTTTTAATTAGCTAAAATCTGTCTTCTCATCTTCTAACCCCCCAGTGAGAACACAAGTAAAACAAAAGGCATTACAAACATGTATCATCAATCAAAACAAAGTTCCACCTGTCCTAACACACACACACACACACACACACACACACACACACACACACACACACACACACGCACTTCGTCATTCTGAGTCCTTCATCTCTACCATGAGGTGAGAAACCATGTTTTATCATTAGTCCTCTGGAATTTTGGTTGGTCATTTTGCTGATAAGAATACAGCACAATAATATTCCATCACATTTATATACTATAGCTTGTTCGTCTATTCTTCAGTTTATGGATTCCTATTTTTGCCACCTCAAAAAAGCTACAAATATTTTTTCATATCCTTAGAATTTGTTTGGGAAGCTGAGTTGCACAGTGGATACAGCATTGAGCCTAAAGTTAGGAAGACATTAGCTCAAATCTGGTCTCAGACACTTCCTAGCTCTGTGACCCTGGGTAAGTCATTTAGCTCTGTCTGCCTTAGTTTCCTCATCTGTAAAATGAGCTAGTGAAGAAAATGGCAAACTACTCCAGTATCTTTGCCAAGAAAATTCCAAATGGGGTCACAAAGAGTCCAACATGACTCAAATGATTAAATAACAATGAAGAATTTGTTCTGTATATGACTAAATTCTCCCTTATTGTAGCCTCCATCTAATTACCTTTCCCTATTCTTTCCTTCCTATTTCACTGTTGAGTAAAATGAATTTCTGTGCCCAACTATGCATGCAAATTCTTTCTTCTTTTGACCAATTGACCAATACCCCACACCTTCCTCCTCATTTTTATGCTAATCTACTTGTGCACCCTGAATATGAAAAATAATTTCCCATAAGCTTCCCTTCTCTTTTTCCTCATCTCCAGTGTATTTCTTTTCTTTTGATTCTTAAGATCATGAAGACATAACACAACGACTCCCAGATTTTCTCTAATTGGACTCCTGCTATGAAACCTGATGATGGTAGGAATTAGAGGGAACACATCTATCATTCTCCCATATTTGAATTGAAGTTTAGTGTTGTATAATCCTGTATCACTGGTCATTCATTTTGCCTTGTTTATGTTTCTCTTCACTCCTGTGATTATACTTCAAAGATTCTCCATAGTTTTGGCCATTTCATGAAGAATGCTTGGAAGTCCTTTTTTTCATTAAAATTCTAATTTTCTCATGTAGGATTAAACTCAGTTTTGCTAGGTAAGTTATTCTTGGCTGTAAGCTCATATCCTTTGCATTCTAGAATATCATATTATCAGTTCTCCACTCCAATATTGTGGTGGCTCCTTGGTACTTGAATTCTTTCCTTCTGGCTGCTTCCAACATTTTTTCTTTGTCTTGGAAGCTCTGTATTTTGGCTATGATGTTTCTGGGAGTTTTCCTTTAAGGTTGTTTTTTTTTTTTTCCTTCAAGAAGTGACTGCTGCATTCTATGTCTACCTTGCCCTCTGGTCCTAAGACATATGGGCAGTTTTCTTTAAAATTTTTAAAAATATGATTTCTCGGCACTTTGGTTTTTTTGGCTATGCTTTAGATAGTCTAAAGATGGTTTAAAAATTTCTTCCCAATCTATTTTCTAGTTGTTTTTGCTATCAGATATTATTAAGACTTCTATTTTCTCAGTCTTTTGAATTTGTTTTAATGTTTCTTATTGGGTCAAATCATTGGTTTCTATTTGACCTAGTGAAATTGTCAAATAGTTTGTTGTTTGGGGAAGGATTCATATCTCTTCTGCTAAGCTGTTATTTCTGTTCCCAATACTTCCCCTGCATAATTTTCATATCTTTTCCATTTTTTTCCTCAAGTACTCACAATTGTAAAATATTTGAAACTTTTTTTAAACTTTTTTCCCCTTGGTGAGACAATTGGGGTTAAGTGACTTGCCCAGGGTCACACAGCTAGTAAGTGTCAAGTATCTGAGGCCAGATTTGAACTCAGGTCCTCCTGACTCCAGGGCCAATGCTCTATCCACTGCACCACCTAGCTGCCCCAAAACTTTTTTTTTAACTGTTTTCATGTCTTCCATGAATTATAGTTGCACTTATAGCTAATCTGCATTTTTCTTTGAAACACTGCTTATAGATAATGAAGAGTCATTATCTTCTTCTGTGTTTGTATCTTGAGAATCTCTACTACTACAATAGTTCATTATGATATGGTTCTTTTTGTTTTTTTGTTTCTTCATTCTTCCAGAATACTTACTTCCTGAATTTGGACTTGATATTAGGTCTGGGATCTATGGCATTTCTGTAAGGAAGGGCTGGGCTGCTTCTGTTACTGCTTTCTTGGAGTATTCAGTCTCGTCTTATTCCATGATCTTAGGGACAGGCTAAGGACCTACAAGCTTTCAGTATTCCCTAAGTGCCCTTGTCCAGGGTAAAGTCTTGGTCTAGTTAATCTCTAAGGACTTTTTTGGGTCTAAATCAATGATCCTTCCCCTATGTACCAGTAACATGGTGACCAGCTGCAGCTAATATTTTATTATTTTTTATCTTCAAGATGTCTTTTATTGATGGGATTAACTGGCAAAGCAAGGTACTGTTTAAGAAGTTAATAACAGCTTGACAGTAGAGGTTAGGCTGGAGAAAACTACTGATGGGATAAAATTTTTCTTCTGTGTAATACTGAGTAAAAGACAAAGGGGAAGAAAGGAACTTTGGGTTAGAGGCAAATACTGTGCAGAGCTCCCAGGGAATCAGTCACAGAATCTCAAAGCTGGAACAAATCTCAGAGGCCATCTAATCACAGAATCACATAATGGGAAGGGACATGAGAGGTGATCCGTCTAATCTATATCTGAATAAGAATCTCCTCTACAACATAATAAGAAAGTGGTAATAAATCTATACTTGAAAACCTTAATGATGAGGAACCCACCATTTCTGTAAGCGACTTTTGATCAGCTCAAATAGTATCCTTTTCCTTAAATGAAACTATGGTTGTACAGCTTCTAAGAAACACAGAAGCGTAGATCTAGAGCTGGAAAGTTTCTGAGAGACAAGCTCATCTAGCACTCATATTTTACAAGTGAAGAAACTGAGGCCCAGGGAAGCTAAGTGGCTTATCCAATATCACCCAGCAGTCTTTTAAGTATTTTGGAAAACTATCATAACACCCTTTGGTCTTTATTCCAGGCTAAAATATACATAGTTCTTTTAAAAGATTTTCACTGACATGATTTTTATCCTCCTTACCATAATTTTCTCTTTTGTATAGGCTCCACATTATTCTTTGTTTTTGGTGTTTTTTTTTTTAAGTGAGGCAATTGGGGTTAAGTGACTTGCCCAGGGTCACACAGCTAGTAAGCGTTAAGTGTCTGAGGCCGGATTTGAACTCAGGTACTCCTGATTCCAGGGCCGGTGCTCTATCCACTGCACCACCTAGCTGCCCCCTCCACATTATTCTTACTAAAATTGGTGTTTAAACTTAGGGACCACAACTCTATAAGTGGGCAGTTACCTATATCCCTTTATGCCAAGGTCAAATTTCTAGAAGCTCAGACACAATTGAAGGCCTGGTATCTGGGGGCATTAGACTCCTGATCCCAGTAAGGAGATAGGAATGCCTGAAGTTTTCTAAGATGAGAAACAATTATGTACACAAGGATCTTGTAAAAGTAAGACAAAACTGAACACTAGATCACTTGAAGGGAAAAGGTCTAAGATACAGTTGCCTTTTGAGGGTCTTAGGTTCCTCTTATGTATGCCTCATACATACACTCCACCCATTCGAAGAGGTAGAAGTCTTCAAGGCCCAACCTTAATAATGTCTAGTTTCAAGAAACAGGGTAGCATACTAATTATTTGAGTTGCACTTTGTAATGTTTATGATAACTTTCTATTGCTCATAGAATTATTTCTTTTTGAGGGAAGGCTAATTTTCTTTTTGGCCTTTGGCCTTAGATTCATGCAAGCAAATATCTAGTTGCCTGGCTCATATTAATTACCTTATAGAAAAACTGCCCTGGTCTGATAAAAGGATTGACTAGGCTAGAGAACAGCATGTCAGGGTCTTTCTTGTTCCTAGAGAATAGAAAGAAGTAAATCATGTGCTATCTTGATAATAATAGTTTGGATTTTATATATATATATATATATATATATATATATATATATATATAGGCTTAGAGAATCAGCATGTTATAGGAGCTAGAGAATTGGTTTGTAAGTTAAAAAATATATGGTTTGGCTTATTGTCTCTGACACGTGTTGGTTTTATGAACCTAAGCACATTGCTTACTGTCTCATTGTTCCTAAGGTTACAGATAATTTACATTGGTAAAGGGAATTACCTCACCAGAAATTCCCTACACCCATGAAATCACAGGTTTGGTCCAAAACAACAACAAAAGTTATAAGAGTTAACAAAGAGGAGGCAGCTAGGTGGTGCAATGGCCCTGGATTGAGGAGGACCTGAGTTCAAATTTGACTTCAAACACTTGACACTTACTAGCTGTGTGAACCCGGGCAAGTCACTTAACCTTCATTGCCAGTGGGGGGGGGGGAGGGAGGGAGAATTAACAAAGAATATTAAATACTGTATTGTGCTTCATCTTTTTTTTTTTTTTTTTTTAGTGAGGCAATTGGGGTTAAGCGACTTGCCCAGGGTCACACAGCTAGAAAGTGTTAAGTGTCTGAGGCCGGATTTGAACTCAGGTCCTCCTGACTCCAGGGCCGGTGCTCTATCCACTGTGCCATCTAGCTGCCCCCTATTGTGCTTCATCTTAATTTTGTATGTACTTATTTATGGCTCCCTGATGAATCAGAAGTACTATGAACAAAGAGGTCCCAATGCTTGGCAGAGTGACTGAATCATAATATGCATTTTAAATGTATATTGATTAACAGATTGATGGATAACCTTGTGAAATTAATAGCACAGGAATTCTTAACCTCATCATGTTGATTATGAAGCTGGGGATAGAGAGATTTGATAACGTGGCCATACAACTAGCTGTTAGAGGTAGAATTTGAACCCAGGTCTCTACTAACTCCATAATTAGTGTGTTTTCTATAATAACATGTTGCTTCTATCAGGTTATTATTATTACATTAGAATTGGAACAAATTTCCTGGTCCTAGTAGGCATAATGATGACCAAGATTGGGACAATTTTGTGATGACCAAACATTGCGCTAAATAATAAAATAAAATAAAATAAACACCTTTGTAAAAAGGAAAACAAAACAAAAGTGATTACATATGACTGCGTGCCATGGGGCAGTAACTCAGATAAAAAGGAATTGTTAAATGGAAGTAGAAGCATAGGAAAGATGATTCCTCTAAATAATTTATCTGGTTCTATAGTCAATGCATCAAGGAAGACCCTGTATTCCTGTTAATGCTCTGCTATCTTCTCTAGAACACTAAACAAGAAAAAAATTAATGAGCTTATCCCCAAAATCTATCTAGGAAGTAAATCCGAGTGAAAGAAACAAAAGTGAAAAAATGAACCCTGAAATATGACTCAAAATAAAAGTTTAAAAGCCATTGAAAAGTTAAAAGGACAACATTCCAACCCTCTCATTTGGGCAATATTTTAACATATGCTACAAATATTTTCCCTGGTATCTGGGGCAGGGGCACATATTCTTCATTATACCACTTTGATCCCTGGGGAAAGAATGCTCAAACCTAACCCAGTTGTTACATAACATTCATACTACCAGATTCATTTCCAAATTGAAAGTCTCCTTATCTCAGCTGTGTTTGGATCTGGGTCCCCCAGGCCTGTCCAAAGTGTCTTCCTGTTGGACTGGGAGGCCCCAAAACCCAACTCATCTCCCAGCCTTCCTGAGGACTTCAGTTCTCAATGTTTCAAGCTCACAAGGTCATAGTCATTTCTAGTCTACCTAAAAGTCAGAAAGAAATGACAGGACAGAGAGAAGGAAGCAACAGCAGAGCCTAATGCTCATGGGTACATACAGGCTCTGGATGAGATAGGGGCAGAGTCCTCTCTCCCCTATCCAGATAACAACAGCAGCTTATCCTTGTTCTCTAATACTAGCTAGACTGGAAAAAGTCAGACCCAAGAGGGAGTCATTCTTAGTTCAGAAAGAGAAGAAGGAAAAAAGGAGAAACTGCATATTTTTCAAGTACTGAAGTGACAAAAACTGGGTATTACTAGAGACAGAAATAAATGACTCTTTGAAGGAAAGAGGGTACACTTTGGTTTCTGTTTTAAAGATTAGTCTTTTTTATACACATCCTTAGAAACTTAAATCCCTATACCAAAGGGATTTAAAATATTCTGTATTTTTAATATAGTCCTCTATAGTGATAAATACCTAATAGGAGAGGAAAAAGAACCACTCATAAAATCCTTCCTATATCTGAAAAAAACAAAAAAATTCACTGTCAGATTCACTGACCAAGAGATAGAAGAGTCTCAAAATTTTTCAAATATTCATCCCAATTTGGTTCTTATTCCAAGACTCCCAATCCAGCTCTATAACCAACATCTTCTTGGTTTAGACTTCTTTTCCTCAGTGGCATGTAACTAGGTCACTGGCCATCCTTTTCAGTACTAGTTAAATCTTTTCTTATGTCTTTTTCCCCATCCCCACACAAAACAAAACCAAAACCAAAAAAATGTGAAACGTTGTTGGGGGGGGGGCAGGAGGTCAGAATATACTTTGTTCTCTTCCTTGCCACTACCAGACTCTGTTTTTTTTTAACTGTTAGATTTTAATTTCAGGACAGCTTTCTCTTCCTTCCTAACATCTCTCCCTACACTCACCCCCAACCAACATACACATTAAGAAAAACAAAACCTGCAATAAAGATCTAAATTCAAACAAAACAAATACCCACATTGGCCATATCAAACACATATGCCTCAGTCTCTATCTTTTTATCTGGATGTGGTAGCATATTTCATCATGAGTCCCCTGAATTATGGTTCTCTCTTTTTTCTCTGTTGATTCAGCTGTATTTACACTTAGTCTGCAGCATAATTCCTCTTGTAGGTTTGTTTGTTTTTTTGAGTTAATCAGGATTGTAAAAGTGTTTAGGTCACAGTGTTGTTGGTCTTATGACCCAGGAATCCCTACTATTCCTATCTTAATGAAACCTAAGATTACATCCTCTTTTGTTTTCTGGTCTTTCACCATAAACTTTTTAAGTTTACTCTGTACATAGTGGAGAGAGCAGTGGGCATGGAGTCAGGAAGACCTGAGTTCAAATCTGACCTTAGACATGCTGTTAGCTGTGAGTCTGGGCAAGTAACTTAATCTCTGTCTTCCTTAATCCACTGGAGAAGGAAATAGTAAACCATTCCAGTATCCAAGCCAAGAAAACCCCAAATGGGGTCATGAAAAGTCAGACACAACTGAACAACTAACAACAACCAAGTACACAGAGAGGCACTGTTCACTGGCATCAGCTCATGGTGACACCTTCTGCTGCTAGTGTCATGTTTGCCATAGTTAGAAAATCATCCATCTTACATAAGTCAGAAAGCACATGAAGAACACTTGATATTATAACGTCATTAAAGTTCTGTCACCTTCAAAGCCATATAGAAAACATCCTCTAACCCATGCTAAAGTTCTCACAAAGAAATATGAGTAATGAGAAAGAGTCATTCAGTAAATTTTCTGAGAAGTCTGATTGTGCCAGGCTGTTCCCATGTTTGCATCCCATAAATGTTAGAACTAGATAACAGCTCCTTTTTAAGCATCCCAAATGAGCATATTGTGCATAGCAACTTTTCATATGGTCTTGAATCAGCAGACTGCTTCTTAATTGCTTAAACTACTTCTAGCATGTTTTTTTTTTCCCCATTAAAAAAAATCACCCTACAACCTTTTAGTTCTTCTCCCTCCCTATGTGTCCAGACCTACAGGGCTAAGGAACAATTCCAGAAAATGAATAATTTTTGCATTTCTATTCAATATTTCATCATTCAGGTCAATTCCCAACATACACGATGTCTTGAATATAGCAAACCCCTCCCCATTTTCCCCTGAAGCTTCTATAAACAAATCTAATTCCTTGTTAGATACTACAGTAATTGCATCTGCCATATCGCTGTGCCACTGAAATTTTCCCATAAACATTACCCATATGTCAAGGTTTTCCCCTGGCTGCCTGGTTATCCTAATAAAATAATTAAGCTCTGATTCCTGCTGACTGCAACTATGATCCCTTTTACAAACCTATTACCCACAGCAGTGATACTGAAAACATAACCCAAGGGGCCCAGTAATGCTTGTACCTATTTTAGTTCTCTTTCCTTTTCAAGGTTAGTCATGCCATTATCCTATTAGGGAGCAGAATAACTGATTAGGACTTTTATCTGGATTTGTTGTAGGAGGAGAAGCAGCTTGGCAAAATGGATATAGTACATATTCAAGAATTAGTGAGAGCTGAGTTCAAGTCCTGTCTCTGGCACTTGCTGTAGGAATGAACACAGGCAATTAACTTAGCCACTCAGGGCATGAGCTAATGCTTAAAGACTCTAAGTTACTGATATGCATCATTTAGGGATATACATAGACATAGACACATACACATGTGTATATATACACATAAACATAGATACATATGTGTATACATATACACACATGCATAATGCATATAAGCATACACTTACATGCATACATACACACACACACACATACATATCCCCCTGATGTAAATAGGTAAGGGAGGTAGTCAAGGCAGCTCAGTGTGTTTGGATTCTCTCTGACATTAACTAGCTCTATTCCCATGGGAATATAATGTAACCATTCTGAGCTACTGTTTTTGCATTAAAAAAAATTCTGATAACATCCATAGTGTCCATCTCACAGGGTTCTTGTGAGGCTCAAATGAGATTAGATAGATCATAGATAGACAAACAGATAGAGAGAGACAGATATACAGACACAGATGGTACTTTGTGAGCTTTAAAACATCACAGTAATGTTTGTTTCTTATACTGCTTAGGATAGGATATCATCACTCTTACTGGGTGGCTCTATGTGTTCCTCTGACATAAAAATGCATCCACAAACACATTAATCTTGGTATTCTTGCCACAATTATATATCACAATGTACCCACACCTCATTATTCTTACAAAGCTTATATAAAGAAAAGAAAGAAAGCATATAGTCAATAGTTAGTGATATTCTCTTATTTATATTTTGGGGTAATAATATGCATTTTCCCATTAATTGGTCATAATAGAAATGTTGCCAAATGTGCTCCCTTGTTTGTCTATTTGTTATTCTCCTGAAATTGTACTCTACTAATGTGCATAGGTTAATGTGGTTCTCATATCAAGTTTTCTATAGCCTTGGTTTTGCTTTCATTGCTCTGCTATTTAATTATGCAACACTGCTGGTTATCTTTTGCCATTCTCCTTTCAGTGTTTTACAAATGAATGTCAAGCATCTAGGTCATACAATGGATAAGAGCTGAAGGCCTTGAGTAAGGAAGTCTCCTCATCCTCAATTCAAATCTGGCCTCAGACACATACTAGCTGTGTAATCCTAGGCAAGTCACTTTACCCTGTTTGTGCCAGTTTCCTCATCTATAAAATGAGCTTAAGGAGGACATGATAAACCATTCTTGTATCTTTGCCAAGAAAACCCTGCAAGGGGTCACAATGAGTCAAACACAAATGAAATAACTGAACAACAGATGCATGTCTATTCAACTAGTGTTGCCACTGGCCACTGTTTCTCTCCATTTGTCAAGGAGGTCAAGTGTTTAATTACTAGCATGGTTCCTGAGCTCTTTAGGCTTCTTACCAACAAACATTTGACATTGATTTAGCTTTTGTAAGAAATGGTAATAATCATTTTGGCCTTTTACCACTTAGCGTTTTTCATTAGCAGCTGTCATCTTGTGAGTTGAGAACTGGACATGAAGTTAGAAAAACCTGAGTTCAAATCCTACCTAAGACAATATTATGCAGACACTATATTACCTTATCATTTAACTGACCCAGACCACTTAACCTTTCTCTCTCTCAACCTTAGCCTCTCTCTTCATTTTTAAAATCTGTATGAAAGCAAATACCTCTTAAGGTTGTTAGAAGGATCAAATTAGATTGGAAAAGCAGTTTGCAAATCTAAAGATGCTACAAAATTGTTAGCTATTACTTAAAAACAATGATTAAATTCCTATAATGCACCAGCACTGTGCTAAGCTATTATTCTGGGGTTTTGTTTTGGTTTTTGTTTTGTTATTATCCTTTCATCTAGTCTGATGTTACGACATTTGCTTTAACTAATATACTTATAAAATGTTCTGGTACTGGGAAGACCAGAAATGGTGGTGTGGGAAGGAATTATCTTGACTTTTTTTTGACATCCTCAAATTCCTAGCTAAGTCATGATGGTCCTTGTGGATTATGTCCTAAGACCTTCATTATATAGCTATGAAGACTGAGGCATAGGGAAATGGACTAACTTCCCCAAGATAATACACATGTAATAAGCATTAGGGGAAATTTGAACCCAGATCCTCTGATTCTAGTAAATATTTTTACATTTTACATTTTACCACACAGCCTCCCACTGGTCAACAGGGTAATTCAAAACTGATTCTGATAGCTGCTTCTGATCTGAAACCCATTTCAATATTCGATAGTTTCCAATTTAGGGGAGCAGAGCCAAGATGGTGGAGGAAAGGCAGTAACTTCTCAGAGCTAACCACACAATTAAGGAAAAAAACTCCAAATAATGCCATAAGACAATTCCTGGAAAAGCAGAACCCACAAAATGATGGAATGAGATCATTTTCTAGCCAAAGATAGCTTAGAATGTCTGCAGGAAAGGTCTGTTGGAGTGGAGCCCAGCCCTGTGGTTGTGGTAAAACCAATCCAACCCCAGGCAAGCCATGCCAGAGAAACAGACCCCTGGAGCCTCTGAATCCGCTGCAGTAGTGGCTTCTTCTGAAACTAAGCCCACAGTATGGTGAGAGGGCTGAGCAGCTGGCTGGGGGATGATTACAGGGGTCTTTACTGGTGCTAAGGTGGAACTCAGTTGTTTTTCCCATGAGGGGAATCAGGAAGCAATCTTGAGTGGCAGCCCAGGTCGGGGAGGTACTCAAGCTCGCCAGAGCTAGCAAACCACAGTGAAACAGATTTTTTGGTTCTGTGTTAAAGAGCAAGTAAGCCTGTGGTTGGTTATAGGCCAGAGCACAGGCTAGGCAGTGCAGAATGTGCCTCTCCTTAAATTGTAACACCTGGGACCCTCTGAAGCTTGGAACAGTGTGCCCTGTTAGTAGTGCCCAACTTTAAGAAAGACTTAAAAGTCAAGATATAGGCTAACAAAATGAACAGACAGAAAAGGATGTGGACCATAGAAAGTTGCTTTGATGACAAAGAAGATCAAAATATACTCTCAGAAGTAGATAACAAAGTCAAAGCTCCTATATCCAAAGCTTCCGAGAAAAATATAATTGGGTCTCAGTCCATAGAAGTACTCAAAAAAGATTTTGAAAGTAAATTAAGAGAGGTTGTGGAAAAAGTGAGAGAGGTAGAAGAAAAATGGAAAGAGAAATGAGAGTGATGCAGGAAAGTCATGAAAAAAAAAAGTCAACAGCTTGAAAAGTTGTCTGAAGAAAATAATTGCCTAAGAATTAGAATTGAACAAATGGAAGCTAGTGACTTTATGAGAAACCAAAACACAGTAAAGAAAATCCAAATGAATAAAAAATAGAGGGCAATGTGAAATATCTCCTTGGAAAACCAGATGACATGGAAAATAGATCCAGGATAGTATGAAAATTATTGGAATACTGGAAAACTATGATAAAAAAAAGAGCTTAGATACCATCTTCTAAGAGATTGTCAGGGAAATTGCCCTGATATTCTAGAAGCAGAAGGCAAAACAGAAATTTAAAAATTCACCAATCACCTCTTGAAAGAGATTCCAAAATGAAAACTTCCAGGAATATTATAGCCAAATTCCAGAGCTCCCAGGTCAAAGAGAAAATGTTGCAAGCAGCCAAAAAGAAACAATTCAAGTACTGTGGAGCAAGAATTCGGGTAACACAAAATCTGGCAGCTTCTACATTAAATGATTGGAGGGCATGGAATATGATATTGCAGAGAGCAAAGGAATTGGGATTACAACCAAAAATCGCCTACGCATCAAAACTGAGTATAATCTTTCAGGGGGAAAATGGGACTTCAACAAAAAAGAGGACTTTCAGGCATTCATGAAGAAAAGACCTGAACTATAGAAAATTTACTTTCAAATACAAGACCCTAGAGAAGGATAACAAGCTAAATAGGAAAAATAAATCATAAGGGATGTTAAAAGGTTAAACTGTTTACATTCCTACATGGGAAGATGATACTTCTAACTCATAAGAACTTTCTCAGTATTAGGACAGCTGAAATGATACATTTACACAGAGGGCACAGGTGGGAATTGATTATGAAGGGATGATATATGTAAAGGATGTATTTTTTGTTTATAGTTTTGTTTGGTTTTTTGGTGGGGCAGTTAGGGTGGGTGGCATGCCTAGGGTCAAGCAGCTTGCGAGTGGCTTGTGTCTGAGGCCGGATTTGGGCTCAGGTCCTCCTGGTTCAGGGTGGGTGCTTTAAAGTCTACTGTGTCTCCTAGCTACCCCATGATGACATCTTTAAAATAAAATTAAGGAGTGAGAGAATTGCACTGGGAGAAAGGTAAAGGGAGAGATGAAATGGAGTAAAGTATCTCACAGAAAAGAAGCAAGACAAAGGTAATAGAGTGGAGGGGAAGATGTGGGGAGAGCAAGGCAGTGAATGAGCCTTATTCTCATAAGAATTGGCTTGAAGAGGGAATAACATACACACTCAAGTATGTATAGTAATATGTCTTACCCTGCAGGGAAGTGGGAGGGGAAGGAGATAAGGGGGGAGGGCTGAAGGAAGGGAGGACAGATTGGGGGAGGGGCGGTCAGAAGCAAAACACTTTTGAGGAGGGAAAGGGTAAAAGAGGATAGAAAATAGAGTAAATATCCTGGGGAGTAAATAGGATGGAGGGAAACATAGCAATAGTTAACTGGAAAAAAATTCAAAGCAGAGGCAAGAGCAATGTAAGATGAGGAGGAGGAGGAGGAGGAAAAGGAGGAGGAGGACGGTGGTGGTGATGGTGATGATGATACTTTTCTGGGCTACTGTGAAGAAAATCTTTGTCAGGTATAATAAGGTACTATATAAATGTAAGCTATTATTGTTGTTGCAATAATCAACCTCATGGGTGTTTTGCAAGGAAATCTCCCTTTAAAATACTATACAAATGTAGTTTTCTATAAAAAAAAAGATGAGCAGGATGTTATTAGAAAAACTTGGAAAGACTTACATGAACTAATGCAAAGTGAAATGTACTGTATACAAAATAACAGCAATATTGTAAAATGTTCTGCTGCATATGACAGTTATTTTCAGCATTGCAACGATCCAAGACTACTCTGAAGGACTTATAAAAAATGCAATCTATCTACAGAAAAAGAACTGATTGTATCAGAATACAGATGGAAGTATATTTTGTAGTTGTTGTTAGTCCCTTTTCCTAAAGTTTTTTGTCTGTTATATTTTGCATGACTGCATATGTATAACTTATATTGAATTGCTTGAGTTCTTAAGGGGGGAATAGGGAGGAAGGAAGAAAATTTGGAACACAAAGTTTTAAAAATCAGTGTTACAGTTTGTTTTTACATGTAAGTTGGGGAAATTCTAAATAAAGAAACAAATAAATTAATTAAAAATATTTATTTTGCGATTTAAGATAAAGTAATTTTGTTATGATTTTTTATTATTGTTAGGTACTTTTTTTTTTGCAGGGCCATGGGGGTCAAGTGACTTGCCCAGGGTCACACAGCTAGTGTCAATTGTCTGAGGCCAGATTTGAACTCAGGTACTCCTGAATCCAGGGCCAGTGCTCTATCCACTGTGCCACCTAGCTGCTCCCTTTGTTAGGTACTTCTGATGTTGAATTTCTTCTGAATTTCTTTTGGAGGACTTTGATCATCATAAAATTATGATTACATGCAAAGAAAGCATAAGAATCAGTGATTGGTGTATGATCTGAAAGAAGAGAGTAGGGACAAAGGAATGGAATCAGGCTACTTCAAATATATATTGTATATATAAAATATACCCAGTAGTATACATTATTGCTTTTGATCCCATTCGTTTTCATTCCACTCCTTCTTCTACATAAAGAAGTGCAAGAGAGCAAAGAGAAGAAAAAATACAAGAGGCTATCATGGAGGAAAAAATAAAATTAACAATCATAATTGTGGAAATAAATGGGATAAAATAACCCGTATGACACAGAATGGTAGCAAATGGATTTATAATGAAAAATCTCATACTATTGTTTACAAGAAAGAGGTTTTAAGTGAAAAAGTTTACTTAGAGTCAAAATACCGGTTGTATTAATAATAATAAGTCTTAATCAGGTTTTTAAAACAGGAATTAAATATTGATCTCAATCAAGATGGTAAATGATAAACGGCAAAATGGTAAATCAAGATGGTAAATCAAACAAAGGTAAAAACAGACATGTTCAAGAGATGTTTAGGGAAACTACATTATTTAAGGTAGCATAGATAATAAAATAATACTAATACCTAAGCAATATGTATGGCATAGCATCTATGTATATGTAGAAAAAGTGAACTGAGTTATAAGGAAAACTGATAAGGAAACTCCAATAACTGGGGAGTTCAATGTACTCCTTTCAAAGTTAGACAAAAATTAATAAAAATGTTAAATGAGAAAAAAGTTTAGGACTTGAGAAGAATTTTAGGAAAGTTAAATATGATAGATAACTGGAAATTACTGAATGGTACACAAAATGAAAATACCTATTTTTCAGATGTCTGTTCCACTTAAAAATGAATATATGTAAGGCTATACAAAAACTCTTAAACATTTTTTTAGAATAAACATTAAACAGGTCTTAATGTCCATGATGCCATACAATTATAGTAACGAAGGGCATTTGAAGAAAAATTTAAAATCATAAAAGTATGTAACTATCACAAAAATTACAATTATGAAACAAACATTTGTATCAATAGAGAAGAGAAAAAAATCAAAGATTTGGGAACACATTAAAAAAATAAAAGCAACAAATTAAAGCTTTAACCTGAAAAAGAGACATTATGAAAATCGAAAGAAAAGAGACAACTTCCATTTGAATTAATAAATAAAGGTTTTATTAGTAAATTATAAAACAACATATCAGGTAATTTAAGCAAAAAAAGATAATAAAACCAAATTACTGAACTTCAAAAATGAAAAGAAAACCACAACAGATAGATATTACAAATTATTTTACCTAATCATATGCCAACAAAACTGACAACTGAAATGCATTCATATTTATTAAAATATAAAATAGTAACATTATTTGAAGAGACAATAAAAATTTCAATAAACTAAGGGAGAAAATCATGTGAATTTTCAAGTGAATTTATCAAATAATAAAATAAATATTAACATCAAAATTATATAAAATGAAAAAATGTAGGAATAAGTGAATCCTACCAAAACTTTTATTTTATACAAATTAAGATAGACCTAAAACAACTGAACAGATTTAAATTTCTCATGGTTAGGTTATGCTAATATAATTCAAATGGAAGTGTTACCTATATGAATTTATAGATGTGATTTTCATATGTAAACCAGGGAGAAAAAGAAAACTAGACAATGTTTTTAATGAATATCAATTTTAAAATATAGAATAAAACATCAACAAAGTGGTCACAACATATTGAACAGATTACCCATTATAACACAATTGGATTTATACCAGGAATATAAGGTTGGCTTGATATTAAGAAAATTATAACATAACACATCAACAACAAAAACCATCAACAATTATGAATGGATCAATATCTGTAGTAAAAGATTTGACAAAATAAATAACAATTTACATTAAGAGGGATAAGATTAAATAGATCTTGCCTTAATATATGATAAACTATCTATCTAACCATCATCTATCTATGTATTTATAGATATAGATAACAAAAGCTAGCATTATTTTAAAGAAAGAATCACTTGATATATTTCCAGGAAAAACCAGAGGCAAATCAAATAATAATAACACCACTATTCTTTTATATGGCTCTAAAAATGCAAACTATTGAAGTAGTTTAAAAAAATAAAGTAAATGAATAAGCATAGACAAAGAAGATATAAATTTATTGCTCTTTGCATATGACTGCTTGTAGAACTCTACCTGAATAATATAACAGTATCTAAAATAAACCTATAAAAATCATCAGTCTGTTGATATACAAAAAGTGAAATAAAAAGAAAGAGATAAGGAATTCTATTCAGAATTAGTATAGAATGTACAAAATATACACCTACTACCACCACAGAATTACATATAAACAACTACAAAACACTTTTTACTCAAATAAAGACAGACCCAACTTATGGGATAAATACTGAGTAATCATGGTTAGTTTCTCTTAATATAATACAAATGAGGATATTACTGAAATCAATTAATAATTTAAGTGCCATACAATTTAAACTTTCAAAAGCTTACCTCATTGTATCAGACAAAATAACAGAATTCATCTGGAGAATAAATGTTTAATAATATAGAAGAAATAATGAAAACAAAATGAGAGGTTTTGGGGCCAACAGTACTAGATATCAAAGCAGTATTCCTTAAGAAATAGAAAAGTTGGGGGCAGCTAGGTGGCTCAGTGGATAAAGCACCAGTCTTTGATTCAGAAGAAGCTGAATTCAAATCCAGATTCAGAAACTTGACACTTACTAGCTGTGTAACCCTGGGCAAGTCACTTAACTCTCATTGCCCTGAAAACAAACAAACAAACAAAAAGAAATAGAAAAGTTGTAAACAGATTAGTCACTCTAGACCTAAAAGCTATTGAAAATAGTAGCATTGTGTTTTATAAATGTAAGAACACCAACTACATGGATAAGGATTCCATAGCTGACAAAACTACCAACAAACTGAAAAATGGTCTGATTGAAATTAGCTTTATTTTAGCATCTCACACCTTTACCACAATAAGCTTTAAATGGACATATGACCTTAACATGGAATATCATATCACAAAGAAATTTGAGGATCAAGGAAGGAGATATGTTACTATTTGTAACTATAGATATGGGGAGAACTCTTGAGAAGTCAAAGGATAGAATGGGGAATCAGAAAATATAAAATGGATGACTTTATTATATACAATTAAAATGCTTCTTCTGCACAAACAAAATCAATGTGATCAAAGAATAGGTTTACTTGATTTGGAGAAATATCTAGTTCTTCATAGAATTTCTCTATCTCTTTAGTCTTTGCAAGAAACACTGGCACCTAAAAACAATAGTCTTCAAGGTGGTATTTTTGCTTATATTCATATGTACTATGTGATAGAAAGTGATAATATCCTATCAAGTAATGTTTTATTGTAATATCACATGAAACCAATCTCACCACATGTGTGTATGTATACATATGTGTATATATATATATATATATATATGTGTGTGTGTGTGTGCATACATACATGCATATAGTGCCCCTCCATGGGGCTGTCATTTCCTTTTCTCTTCTGGTTACATTCATCAGTATCGATGGTTCACCTAATTATACATCAATTCAGTAGCCATCGGCCATGCTTTGAATTTTTTTATGTTTATTGACAGTTCAAAAACTGGTTCTCATCCCTTTTTTCTGCCATACCCTTGCTGTCACTTGAAGAGATTTTAAAAAATCATATTTCATGTATTGCCATTAACTAGTGCCCAGCCTACTGGGGAGGGCCTTTTCTGTATTTGGTTTGTTCTTGAGCAGCAGACACTGTGTTGGAGGTTATTCTTGAAGCCTTTCTAATGTGATAGAATTTATCATAGCCTAAGGTTCACTGGTATAGTCTCTAAAAGTTCAAGATCACCCACATACTACAATAAAACATAAGATTAGGATTTTGTGGAGTCACCAAAATTTACTAAAATATATAAGATTATCTGAGAAAAACATTATCCTATGTTTTAAATATATTCCCTCCCTCTCCCTAATGACTTACTTCTCAGACTCAGACCTCATTTTCCAAAATAACCTGAAAATAGGGTAAAGTCCAAATCTGAACACATCATTCCTTTGCCATCCTGACACCAAAATGCCCTATCTTGAGAGGCACATATGGCTCTACTTCATATCCCAAATACATCTGCTTTGAAATCCTGGGTTTAAACATGACCATGAAAATTATTTAAGTTTGTAATCTCCTCAACCCTGCTACTACCACCTTTTGATTCAATTCTGGCAATAATGTCTTCATTTCCAGTAGAAACAACATCAACAAACTAACACCATGCCATATCATCCTGGCACAGGTGGGTCTTTAAGTGAAAATTAGCTGGCTAAATCCAAGAGAAATGGAAATGAAAGAGGGGAGAGGAGGAGGAAAGTAGGGAGTCTCTGAGGTGACCTATATCAGATCCAAGATTGAAGAACCTAATTCAAGTCTATGTTGGTTCATGCTAGTCTCACTGCATGTTATAAATGTATGTTATGTATGTGTGCACATAAATGCTAACTGATCATTATAATGAAGTTCCTAATGCATGTGAATTACCATATCTCAAAGTTCCCTCTGCTGATGACATTTTAGCTCTAATCCCTATTCCTAAAAATTGCTAAGATTAACAGAAGACAGAATAAGGTTACAAATACTTTTACATAGATTATCTGATTTGATCTCCATAATAACCTTGGAAAGGTAGGTACTGTTATTATCCCCATTTTTAAAGGAGGAAATTGAGGCAGAAAGAGGACAAATCATTTGTCTCAGGTCATACAGCTGGTCTCAGAAGTGAGATTTGAACTCAGGTCATCCCAGTTCTAAATATGTGATATCACTCTAAGATACCTCTTAATAGCTTAAATGAGGCCATCTACTTGCTATGTCAATTGTTCCTATGTCTGCGCTCTATTGATATGAAGAATAAGCTTAATTAGTTTTATGTGACAGCCATATACATACATACATGCATACATAAAGAGATAATGCTTCCCCTCAATCCCTTTTCTTCAGGATAAATAGCCCCAATTTCTTCAGCTGATTCTTTTATGATGTAGTATTCTTATGAACATTGTTGTCCTTGTCTGGAATTGTTTCAACATATCTACGTCCCAAAATTGTCATCCTGAACTGACAATAATATTCTTGATGGGATTTGGATAGAGCAGAGTACAGTAAGACTATTTGCTCACTCAATCTGGTCACCATGCCTCAAGAAAGCCTAGGATAGCACTAATTTGAGGGGGTCCATGTCACATTTTGGCATGATTTTGACCTATATTTCACTAATCCGCCAGTTTTTTCATACTTTTCACAGATTTTTCATCTTTCATTTGATTGTTTTTAACATTAGATCACTTAGATTTCTCTTTACTAAATTTTATCATATTAGATTCACCCTGAAACCCAGATTTGTATCAACTTCAAATTTGATAAGCACAATAGATGATGATGTTTGCCTTTATTCAAGATTTTGATAAAATAATATTGAAAAGAACAAAACAATGGGCAGGTCCTCAAACTTCTGCTGAGAGGTAAGTGGCAGAGAGAATAAAAGACTGGTGCTGGATTCTGGAAGACCTGATTTAAAATCCTACCTCAGATACAGACTAGCTGTGTGACTCTGGGAAAGTCATTTTACCTCTGTATCAGTTTCTTCAGCTATAAAATGGGATAATAATAATACCTACCTCCTGGGGTTGTTGTGAGGATAAAATCAGGCAATATTGGAAAAAGGCTTTGTAAATCTTAAAGTACTATGAACTAACCTGTCTGGATTCCTTTAAATCCCAACTAAAATCCTACCCTGTGCAAACAGTCTTCCCCAACCCCTCTTAATTTAGTGTCTTCCCCCTAATAATTATTTCCTATTTATCCTGTACAGAGCTAGTTTATACACATTTGTTTGCATGTTTTCTCCCCTATTAGCATGGTGCTGGAATATAATAGGTGCTTAGTATATTTTTACTGATTGATTTTGTTAACTATTTATATTATTATCATATAATAATTATTATTATTATTGTCATGATTACTATCATTTTAATTTGAACTCAGCATCTTGAAGACGCTTGGGCAAATGGACCACAATGCCAAGTCAGACCCCATGAGAGACTAAGATAAGACAAGATGGGACATTTTTGTTAGTTTTTTCTGCTTCTCTAGCACGGGCAGTTGTCTTCTAAAAGAAACTTGAACTTCATTTCCTTAAACTTCCTTCCTTCACTTCATTAAAAGTCAAGTATGATTTTTAAGTGATATTTTCTCCAAGGAGGAAACCTACAACCTCAATAACACATTCATTTCTTAGGTGTAACAAATATACATGGGGGCAGCTAGGTGGTGCAGTGGATAGAGCACCGGCCCTGGAGTCAGGAGTACCTGAGTTCAAATCTGGCCTCAGACACTTAACACTTACTAGCTGTGTGACCCTGGGCAAGTCACTCAACCCCAATTGCCTCACTAAAAACAAAACAAAACAAAAAAAACCAAATATACATGCTTCTACTCCGAACCCAAAGTGTAGGCATAAATGACATATTGCATGCAAAACTGTGTTTTAAAGTCTCTTCCCAACTTTTATAACTGATAACTTAGGAAAATCTATTGTCTATTTTGATCTCTTCAGCTGTGTCATTTCTAGGATAGATTTGTTATGACGGATCACATAATCATTTTGGTATTTGGGACAGAGGCTATTTCCAAACAGTTTTTATGGGAATTTTGTCATGAATAAATACTCATTCACATTCTTTATAAATAAGTCTGTCCCCAGAATTGGCCACAGGCAATCTAGCATTTCATCTTGGTCTTTATTTGACTTAATCTCATCTCATTTTCCCCAATTCACTTCAAGATCTTTATCCAGTAAAATCCATCCCTCATCCATTTAAAAAAAAACTCAATCTATAACACTTTCATTGCTAATCATAACAACTTTGACTAGTTCCAGATTTCCATGGTACCTTACCACTAGCTGAGGCTCTGTATGTATTCTGCCAAGTAAAATACACAGAATTTCACACATGAATCACTGCAGCCAGTTCTATGCAAATCAAAACAATCACTGAGTGAAACATCTGCGGATGTTTGGGTGGGTCCCTGGCTCCTCTTGGGTGTTTGACTCTATAAGGTTTGCATTAAACATACACCTAGATTGTTCACTTTAGTTTTAATTGTTAACTCACCAATTTACTAAAGGACAACAAAGGTTTTTACTTATGAATTCAAAGCAATTCAATAAAATCCCTACCTTAATTTTCTAGGTATGATGCTAAATACTCAAGTCACAAAAGCAAAAAACACAACAGTTCCGTCCCTCAAGGAGCTTGCACTGTGCTAGAGGATAGGCTCATAACATAGAGACGCATGAAATCATTATCTCTGGAGATCAGAGGAGCAAACAGTTAATGCCAGAAGGGATCTTGTATATCACGTCATCCAACATCCTCATTTTATAGTTAAGGAAATTAAGACTCAGAGATGTTAAATAAATTATACAAGGTCACACAGGTGTAACAGCTCTGGGATTCAAACTGGAATCTTCTGATTTCAGAAGACTCTCGATTTGAATCCCAGCAGGGTCTCTTAATAGCAAGTATAGGACGTTGGACAGGTCATTTAATTTGTTGATCATATTTCTTCATTTTGAAAATTAGATTATACTCTTTCTACCTCAGTATTATCATTATGAGGGTTAAGAGAGTTTATGTAAAGTACCTTTGTAAAGCTTATATAAAGTTTTTATGTAAAGTATTTTCATACACTATATAAATAGTAGGAGTTTTTATTACCCCAGTCTCACTAAAGTAGCACAATTTATGTTCTTGGAATTCAAATCAAGATTCTAAACTGCACTGATTCTACATATGAATTCCATTGCTTATGTTAGAGTTCATTTCTTTACTTTCACTTAAGCTGAATCGGCCAAAGTACTGATCAATATAAAATTGTATTACATACTTCCTGTGTTACCTCATAAGCAAATCACTTCTTTGAATCTTATTAACTTCATATACAAAAAAGGGGAGTGGGATGATATAACTTCTTTTTTTTAATGTATAAGGTATTTTATTTTTTCCGTTACATGTAAAGATAGTTCTCAACTTTTGTTTATACAAGCTTTACAATTTCAGATTTTTCTCCCTCCCTCCCCTCCCTCCCCCCTCCCCTAGACAGCAGGTAATCTGACATAGGTTATGTCTATATATCTCTATACATATAGATATAGATATAGATATATACACACACATATATATACACATAATAACATTAATCCTATTTCTGCATTAATCCTGTTACAAGAGAAAAAATCAGAGCAGTGATGCAAAACCTCAAAATAGAAAAAAAAAACAACAGCACCCAAAACAAAAGAAATAATATGGTTCAATCAGCATCTATACTCCACAGTTCTTTTTTTCTTTTTTTTTTTTTCTTGGATTTGGAGATCCTCTTTTATCATGAGTTCCCTGGAACTCTTCTGTACCATTGCATTGGTGAGAAGAATATATTCCATCACAGTAGGTCAACATTCAATGTTGATGATACTGTGTACAATGTTCTTCTGGTTCTGCTCATCTCACTCATCATCAGCTCATGTAAGACCCTCCAGGTTTCTCTGAACTCTTCCTGCTCATCATTTCTTACAGCACAATAGTATTCCATTGTATTCATATACCACAACTTGTCCAGCCATTCCCCAATTGATGGGCACCCCCTCAACTTCCAATTCCTTGCTACCACGTAAAGAGCAGCTATAAATATTTTTGTACATGTGAGTCCCTTTCCCCCTTCCATGATTTCTTTGGGCAAAAGACCTAAAAGTGGGATTGCTGGGTCAAAGGGTATGCACAGCTTTATCGCCCTTTGGGCATAATTCCAAATTGCTCTCCAGAATGGTTGGATCAGCTCACAGCTCCACCAACAATGCATTAGTGTTCCAATTTTCCCACAGCCTCTCCAACATTTATTATCTTCCTTTTTTGTCATTTTAGCCAATCTGATAGGTGTCAGGTGGTACCTCAGAGTTGTTTTAATTTGCATCTCTCTAATCATTAGAGATTTAGAGCATTTTTTCATATGGGAATAGATAGCTTTGGTTTCTTCATCAGAAAACTGCCTGTTCATATCCTTTGACCATTTCTCAATTGGGGAATGACTTGGATTCTTATAAATTTGATTTAATTCCCTATATATTTTAGAGATGAGGCCTTTATTAGAAGCACTGGCCTCAAAAATTGTTTCCCAGTTTTCTGCCTCCCTTCCAATTTTGGATGCATTGCTTCTGTTTGTACAAAAATTTTTTAATTTAATATAATGAAAATCATCCATTTTGCATTTTATAATATACTCTATCTCTTGTTTGGTCAAAAACTGTTCTCCTTTCCAAAGATCTGATAGGTAGACTATTCCTTTCTCTCCTAATTTACCTATGGTATCACCTCTTATGTCTAAATCATGTATCCATTTTGACCTTATTTTAGTATAAGGTGTAAGATGTTGGTCTATGCCTAATTTCTGCCATACTATCTTCCAGTTTTCCCAGCAGTTTTTGTCAAATACTGAGTTACTATCCCAGAAGCTGGAGTCTTTGGGTTTATCAAACACTACATTACTAGTGTCATTTACTACTGCATTTCCTGTGCCTAGCCTATTCCATTGATCCTCCACTCTATTTCTTAGCCAGTAACAGATAGTTTTGATGACTGCCGCTTTATAGTAAATCTCCAGGTTTGGTACTGCTAACCCACCTTCCTATGAATTTTTTTTCATTATTTCCCTTGATATTCTTGATTTTTTGTTTTTCCAGATGAATTTTGTTATTTTTTCTTCTAGCTGTATAAAATAATTTTTAGGTAGTCTGATTGGTATGGCACTGAATAAGTAAATTAATTTAGGCAGTATTGTCATTTTTACTATATTAGCTCTGCCTATCCATGAGCAATTGATATCTTTCCAATTATTTAGATCTGATTTGATTTGTGTGAAGAGTGTTTGGTAGTTGTGTTCATAGAGTTCCTGGGTTTGTCTTGGCAAGTAGACTCCCAAGTATTTTATATAATCTACTGTTACTTTAAATGGAATTTCTCTTTCTATCTCTTGCTGCTGGACTTTGTTGGTCATGTATAGAAATGCTGATGATTTATGTGGATTTATTTTATATCCTGCTACTTTGCTAAAGTTGTTCATTGTTTCAAGTAATTTTTGACTTGATTCTCGAGGATTCCTTAAGTATACCATCATATCATCTGCAAAGAGTGATAGTTTTGTTTCCTCCTTGCCTATTCTAATTCCTTTAATTCCTTTCTCTTCTCTGATTGCTAAAGCTAACATTTCTAGGACAATATTAAATAATAGGGGTGATAATGGACATTCCTATTTCACCCCTGATCTTATTGGGAAGGCCTCTAATTTATCTCCATTGCATATAATACTTGATGATGGCTTTAGTTAGATACTGTTTATTATTCTAAGGAAAGCTCCCCCTATTCCTAAACTCTCTAGTGTTTTTATTAGGAATGGGTGCTGTACTTTGTCAAAAGCTTTCTCTGCATCTATTGAGATAATCATATGATTTTGGTTGGTTTTCTTATTGTTGTGGTTGATTATGTTAGTAGTTTTCCTAATGTTGAACCATCCCTGCATTCCTGGTATAAATCCCACCTGGTCATAGTGTATTATCCTGGTGATCACTTGCTGAAATCTCCTTGCTAATATCTTATTTAAGATTTTAGCATCAATATTCATTAGGGAGATTGGTCTATAATTTTCTTTCTCTGTTTTTGCTTTGCCTGGTTTTGGTATCACCACCATATTTGTGTCATAAAACGAATTTGGTAGAACTCCTTCTTCACCTATTTTTCCAAATAATTTGTATAATATTGGAATTAATTGTTCTTTAAATGTTTGGTAAAATTCACCCATAAATCCATCTGGCCCTGGGGATTTTTTCTTAGGGAGTTCATTAATAGATTGTTCAATTTCTTTTTCTAATATGGGTTTATTTAAGGATTTTATTTCCTCTTCAGTTAACCTGGGCAGTTTGTATTTTTGTAAATATTTCTCCATTTCATTTAGATTGTCAAATTTATTGGCATACATTTGGGCAAAATATTTCCTAATTATTGCTTTAATTTCCACTTCATTGCTGGTAACATCACCCTTTTCATTTTTGATACTGGTAATTTGGTTTTCTTCTTTCTTTTTTTTAAATCAAATTAACCAATATTTTATCTATTTTAATGGTTTTTTCATAAAACCAGCTCTTAGTTTTATTGATTAATTCTATAGTTTTTTTGCTTTCAATCTTATTAATTTCTCCTTTAATTTTCAGGATCTCTAATTTAGTGTCTAATTGGGGATTTCTAATTTGTTCTTTTTCTAGCTTTTTAAGTTGCATGCCCAATTCATTAATCTCCTCTTTCTCTTTCTTATTCATGTAAGCATTTAGAGCTATAAATTTTCCCCTAAGCACTGCTTTGGCTGCATCCCATAGATTTTGGTATGTTGTCTCATTATTGTCATTCTCTTGGATAAAGTTATTGATTGTTTCTATGATTTCTTGTTTGGCCCATTCATTCTTTAGAATGAAATTATTTAGTTTCCAATTGATTTTCATTCTACTTTTCCCTGGCTCTTTCTTACATGTAATTTTTATTGCATCATGATCTGAGAAGGATGCATTTACTATTTCTGCCTTTCTACATTTGACTATGATGTTTTTGTGCCCTAATACATGGTCAATTTTTGAAAATGTGCCATGTACTGCTGAGAAAAAGGTATATTCCTTTCTATCCCCATTCAATTTTCTCCAGACATCTATCATGTCTAACTTTTCTAGTAATCTATTCACCTCTTTCACTTCTTTCTTATTTATTTTTTGGCTAGATTTATCTAATTCTGAGAGGGGGAGATTCAGATCCCCCACTAGTATAGTATTACTGTCTAATTCCTCTTGTAACTCATTTAACTTCTCCTCTAAGAACTTGGATGCTATACCACTTGGCGCATACATATTTAATATTGATATTACTTCATTATCTATAGTACCTTTAAGTAAGATGTAATTTCCTTCCTCATCTCTTTTAATGAGATCTATTTTTGCCTGCACTTTGTCTGAGATAAGGATTGCTACCCCTGCCTTTTTTTACTTTAGCTGAGGCATAATATATTCTGCTCCAGCCTTTTACCTTTACTCTGTGTGTATCTCTCTGCTTCAAATGTGTTTCTTGTAAACAGCATATTGTAGGATTCTGGTTTTTAATCCACTTTGCAATTTGCTTCCGTTTTATAGCAGAGTTCATCCCATTCACATTCACAGTTATTATTACTAACCATCTATTCCCCTCCATTTTCCTTTTACCCCTTTGTACTTTTTCCCCTTCTTTCACCCTATTCCTCCTCACCAACATTTTGGTTCTTACCCCTGTCTCCTCCAATATGCCCTCCCTTTTTATCACCCCCCTCTCTTTTCTTTACCCTTTTCTCCCTTGCTTTTGTCCTCCCTTCTATCAGTCCCCCCCTTTCCCTTCCCCTTTTGTTTCCCTAAAGAATGAGTTAAGTTTCTTTATCCCAATGAACGTATATGTTATTCCCTCTTTGAGTCAAATCTAATGAGAATAGGGTTGAAAAAATGTTCCCCCCTCCTTTCTTTCCCTCTATTGTAATAGGTTTTTTTCCACCTCTTCATATGATATAATTCATCCCATTCCACCTCCCCTTTCCTCTCCTCCCCATAGACTCCCTTTTTAACCCCTTAATTCTTTTGTATCATCACATCAAAGACAATTTATATTTATACCCTCTACATAAAGTCCTTCTCTCTGCCCAAATACATTTACAATTCTTAAGAGTTATGAGTATTATCTTCCTGTGTAGGGATATAAACAGTTTAACCTAATAGGGTAACTTTTTTTTCCCCCTCTGTTTACCTTTTTAAGCTTCTCTTGAGTCTTGTATATTGAGATCAAATTTTCTATTCAGTTCTGGTCTTTTCACCAGGAAAGATTGAAAGTCCCCAATGCCATTAAATGTCCATCTTTTCCCCTGAAAGAGAATGCACATTTTTGCTGGGTAATAGATTCTCGGCTGCAATCCAAGCTCCTTTGCCTTCCGGAATATCATATTCCAAGTCTTGCAGTCCTTTAATGTTGAAGCTGCCAGGTCCTGAGCAATCCTGACTGTGGCTCCATGATATTTAAATTGCTTCTTTCTGGCTGCTTGGAGTATTTTCTCCTTCACCTGATAATTCTGGAATTTGGCTACAATATTCCTTGGAGTTATCCTTTTGGGGTCTCTTTCAGGAGGTGATCGGTGGATTCTTTCAATGATGATTTTATCCTCTGATTCTATGATATCAGGGCAGTTCTCCTTAATAATTTCCTGGAATATGGTGTCTAGATTCTTTTTCTGGTCATGGCTTTCAGGCAGTCCAATGATTCTCAAATTGTCTCTCCTTGATCTGTTTTCCAGATCAGTTGTCTTTCCAATGAGGTATTTCACATTTTCTTCTATTTTTTCATTTTTTTTATTCTGCTTGACTGATTCCTGGTGTCTCATGGATTCCTTATCTTCCAACTGTCCCACTTTAATTTTTAAGGCATTGTTTTCTTCAGTGAGATTATGTACCTTTTTTTCCATTTGGCTAAGTGAATTTTTTAAGGTATTGTTTTCTTCAGTGAGATTATGCAGCTTTTTTTCCATTTGGCCAAATAAATTTTTTAAGGCTTTGTTTTCTTCAGCTTCCTTTTCCAAGCTGCTGATTCTTTTTTCATAGTTTTCTTGTTTTGCTTTCATTTCTCTCCCCATTTTTTCTTCTACCTCTTGCAATTGATTTTTAAAATCCTTTTTGAGCTCTTCCAGGAAGGCTTTTTGTTCTTGAGACTAATTCACCTTCCCTTGTGAGGCTTCAGATGTAGACAATTTGAGGCTATTGTCCTCATCTGAGTTTGTGTTGGCTTCTTCCCTATTGATACAGAAGCTCTCAATGGAGAGGGCTCTTTTTTGCTTCTTACTCATTATTGCAGCTTATTTATTTATTCTTTAAGTTGAGGTCTGCTCTGGGGGCACCAGGGTCCCTGTTTTGGGCTTCTTGTGCCGGGGTATAGGTGCTGTGTGACCGGGCTTTTACTCTGAGGCCTTTATGGTGTGTGGAGATCCCCTGCCCTGCACTTCCTGTCTGATTGCGCTCGGCAGCCAGGCGCCAGACCCCGGCCTGACCCGTTCGTCTCCCTCCCGGCCGGTGCAGGTAGGTTTTTCCACTGTCCTTCTTGGCCACCAGATTTTTGAACCAGGTTCCGGGAGCCTCAGTTGTTCGGCTGTGGCCCGCAGCTCCTGCTGACTTGCCCCAACCCCCTTGGCGCTGGGTTGCTGCCCTGCACTGGGCCTCCCTTTTGCCCGAGTCAGACCGACCTTTTCCTGAAGTCTTCTAAATTATCTCTGGTTGGAGGACTGTGTCTCTCTGTCTCTTTGCAGGTTCTGTAGTTTCAGAATCCGTCCAGAGGCTTGATTTAATGTTTGTTTTGAGGGAACAGAAGGAGAGCTCAGGCAGCTTGCTGCTTCCTCTCTGCCATCTTGGCTCCGCCCTCGATGATATAACTTCTAAAGGTTCTTCTTGCTCAACATCTCCAATTATATTCTCCTATGACTAATCCGAGATAAATGTTAATTCAGCTCACTGAAGAAAATGGCTGAATGTACACTGTACTAACCAAAATGGTACAGTTCTTGATTGAGCTGACTTAAAGCAGGAAAAATCTGACCTTAAAACAGCAACTTTGCATTTTCTCTACTCCTAAAGATGTTTGATTGTATCATTCCTCTCATAAAAAAATCATCAGTGGTTCCCTATTGCACCTAGGATAAAATATATATATTCCTTAACCTATTTCCAGTCTACCTTTCCAGACTTATTTCAATTCACTTTCACATATTATACATTTTAGCCAAATCAGTCAACAAGCTTTTCCCTTACTATTCCCATTCCCATTTTCTTTCCTTTCTGTGGATTTACTCTTTGCCTGGAATGAGCTCACTTATAACTTTTGTGGAAATTTATTTTGATTTGGGGACCCTGCCTTTAGGCTGAGATTAGAAAGCCTTAGGCCCTCATGGTCTCTTCCCCTCCCCCTCTGCTTCAGCTGAGCCAAAAAGCCCTGTGGGCTGTACAAGACGCCAGGTAAGACAGCTGGGGGAATAAAAAACAGCCCCCAGCTTCCTCCGACCTGAGTGGAGCTATCTGAAAGATCCCGGATAGCCTGTGCTGCGGCACATGAGGCTTGAGCGCAGCCCCCCCCCCCCCCACCAGCCGCAGCCCTGGCTGGAGGATTAGCTTGGTCTGTGGGGGCGCAGGAAGCCCCAAGATTTGAGTGGAGAGAAGAAAAGGTATATATAGACCTGGGGGTTAGACTCAGTTTGGTTGGACAAGGGGGATGGGGCGGATGAGAGAGGCTGAGAAGAGGTTCAGACGGACAAGAAGAGGTCAAGAGGCAGCTGAGGAGACGGCAAAGACTGGAGACTAGAGACGGGGCTAAAAGGATGCAGGAGAAGACGAGAAGGACTAGGAGCAGGCAAAAGAGAGACTGAAGGGCAGACTGACAGAGCAGACAGACAGAAGGTTGGTGAGAGAGAAACACAGGGGTTCAGTGGTGGCAGTAAGGAGAGGAAAGTTAGAAGCAGGGGGATTTACAAAGTGAAAGGGGCTCGGAGTTAGAATAAAGGACTGAGTGCCCTAAGGCAAGAGGCAGCTAAGGCCCCTATTGTATTCAAGAAGTTCCAAAGAGATGCAGTGGAAAGAGAAGTGCTGCAAAGCAGTCAGATTGTACATTTTATTTCCCTGTATTCTTTAATTTAAATAGTATCTCATAAATAAACTCTGCTTTGATTATTTAGTTAAGAGGCTTCTTAATATTTTGCTTATCAATTTGGGAGTGGAACAGTGTGGTGGAAATTTATAAATGGCCCATATTAAATTAACAGCAGATAGCCAGTTAGTCAACAGTCCCAGAATTAGTACCCCAGTCAGTTTAGTCCCCCCAAAATTAGGCCCAGCTAGTCATTTAAAATATTCTCACATTTGAATGGCGACCATGAACGGACTTACGGCCCAATTATAATTTTCCTAAACTTATCATTTTTCATATACTTATGATTTTTCATAAATCCAATTATATAATTTGTCCAGGTTAGATATAGTTATTAATAATTAATTTTTTGTACCTTTATCTCTTAGAATAATGAAGTGCTACCTCCTATAGAATGCCTTCTTGTTACCATCAAGTTTTAATGCTCTTTTACTCTGCCAATTATCTTGCATTTATTTATCTGTGATAATGCTTTATTCTTCAAATAACTTGAACTTCTTAAAGTAAGGAGTTATTTTGTCCCAGTACACTATCTTTCCCAGAATAGGAACTTAAGAGACATTATTGATTTGATTCTGCCTTGAAAATTATCACCAGTTATAAATATAACTTTGCATCCTGGTAAAATATAATGATGTTAGGGTGTCAATGAGTTGGTTGTTTAACTATACTAGCAAGAGTGGTGGAACTTATTTTTTCTGGGAAATATTTGACTAGGTATCTAGTTTAAAATCTTAGTTAACATTTGGATGGGTAGACTAATCATGTCATCTTCAAGATAGAAGACTAAGCAGTTTCTCAAATCATCCTAAAGTCTTAAATACCCCCCCCCCAATAATAATGATGCCAAAGAGGTAAAATAATTGTAGCTGTCTGCAGGCTAAGACACCAAGAAATCTAATGAAGTAGCAATTTGATCAACCAGTATCAGAAAAGCATCTAGCATCTATTTTTTATTCACTAACATGTCATTAAGTAACTTCATCCCCACTAGTCACCACATACTGGTAAGACAGTACAAGAGGACCCAGAAGTTTATACTTTGGGCACCATTCAGAAATTTCCTTGCTGCAGATATAGTCTTTACTGACACTTGGTGTCCCCTGGTGCTATCCCACCATTCTGTGGCAACAACTAGCAGAACTCAATTCAGCTCCCCTTCCACCTCTGCAGATAGAAGTGGAGATATGGGAACGTAAAAGCAACCTTAGAAGTGTTATGAAATAGCACTCAACCAGAGAGCTAAATGATAAAGGGAATTAGGGAAGGATACCTTTTAGTTTGAGGTGAAATTACACCAGGAATGAAAGAAAAGAGGCTGGCATCTAGTTGGATCCATTTCTGACTTCTAAAAATCACTTGATGCAGAGACTTGAGACAATAAAAAGTGAATTCTTCAACATGGAAAGGAACTGAGGCAAATTTGAGGTACAGTCCTAGATGATCTGCTGATAAAGAGGAGGGAGTCAGAAAGTGAGAAATAGGAGATCATAAGGAGGGGGAAAAGAGAATGAAATTATCAAAGCTCTCAGGAGGAAGAAAATTCAGTTAAAAACCCCGGAGTATAAACTGATAAATTACTAGAGAAGATATTAAACATAAGGAAACATGGCTTCTAGGACATCTAAATGAGAGTGGACTTTTCTGAACAAAAATTGCAAGAGAAAGAAAAATGTACCAAAACCTGATGAGGCAGAGGATTCTTTTGATTCGAAAGAAAGCATGGAACAATAGCAAGATGTTCCTCAATGGTTTATAAGAGAAATTAAAATGCTGAAAGTACAATTCATGTCTTACACAGGAAAAAAAAACAATTGCCAGAACAGAAAAAATAAAATTAATACACAGTGGTGAGTTCCTCCAAAGAAATGAAAGGGAGAACAACTGATTGAGAATTAGAATGTATAGAAGTGCATGACAATCTGGAAGAAGAAAAATAATAGGCAATAACATTGAAAGACCATGTGATTTCAATACAAGAAAAACATACTGATATTGCATATAGGATATGTGGCTACAAGTTAAAGGTAATAGATCTTACAGAGCACAAATTAAAATTTTAAGAAAAACACCTGAAAACTGTAATTAAAAAATAATACAGTGAAACTGCCCCAAACTTCTGAATGTAGAAAAGAAAGTGATCCTTTAAAAACCCTATACATATCCTCTAGGGAAGATAAAAACAAACAAAATCCTATGCTAAAAACTGCAAGTTACAGAGTAGTAAAATTTCTTAGGATAAAAAACAAATTCTGCAAAGAGAAGGACCTTCATATATAAAGTAAATTTTAGTAAGATAAGACTATTCTGATCTCAGGCAGCTAGGTGGTACAGTGCATAGAATGCTGTGCCTGGAGTCAGGATGATTCATCTTCATGAGTTCAAATCTGGCCTCAGATGCTTACTGGCTGTATGACCCCGGGGAAGTCATTTAACACTATTTGTCTCAGTGTCCTCATCTTTAAAATGAGCTGAAGAAAGAAATGGCAAATGTGGGAAATGGAAATTTTCCAATGGGAATAATCTGCAGAGATGTGATGCGTGGAAAGACTACTACTCCATAGACATCATCTTGCTTTGAATTAGATCACTTGGGGGTAATAGAAATCCAAAAGGGTGCAATGGCATGTACTCAGAAGGGAGATTTCCTGGGAAATTGATCAAGATTTTAAGAAAAGATTATTGCCAACACTGTGGAAAATGTTTTTCTTAATTGAGAAAAAAAAGCACTCTATAAGGCTTCTTACATGTGACAAATATTGTCCTTATACTTAAACAAGAGAAGGACAAAAAAGAATTACCAAACAATATATTTAATAAATGTAAATTTGAAGTATAAATAGAATCCTGTAAAAGAGATTACAGTGGGGGCAGCTAGGTGGTGCAGTGGATAAAGCACTGGCCCTGGATTCAGGAGTACCTGAGTTCGGATCCAGCCTCAGACACTTGACACTTACTAGCTGTGTGACCCTGGGCAAGTCACTTAATCCCCATTGCCCTGCAAAAAACCAAACCAAACCAAAACAAAAGAGATTACAGCAATTCCTCCATGAAATCATTCATTATGAGTGAGTTGGATTTATACTGAGGTGGCAAGGAGGATTCAATATTAGGAAAACAATCAATATCATGAATCATATAAAAAATAAGATAACCCAAACCACATGATTATCTCAAAAGATGAAGAAAGAACCTATTGCAAAATACAGAACTCAAGAGAATTAAAAGTCCCACCAGGTAAAGCCACAGAGGGATCTATTTTTTCGATATTATAAAAATTATCTAAAACCCAAAGCAAATATCATTCTAGGAACTTTCCCCATAAGTACAAGAGTAAAGCAAAGGGACCCATTCTCTATTGTTATATAAAACAAGTTTCTTGAGGAATAATATCTGATTTTGTTTGTTTTTTCTTTTTTTGTTATTCTCAGTGCCTGGCATGTATGAAAAGATCCCTCTGAACTCACAGTCTCCAAAAAATTCATAGTAATGTTAATATGAATATATGGATCACCTGTATTTGGAGGTACCTTATTGTACAAAGGTATTTTTTTATGAAACAGTGGGTTAATAGGAGCAAAATATCCTTCAACTGAACTCCAAACTGAACCCAACTAGCTAGTGTATAAAAGACCCTACCTAGTGACTTCTTTTCCCTCAAGATAGTAAGTCCCCATCTTATGTATATCTAGGCGTCTTCATCCTTGCCAAACCCTTTTTTTTGGAGAATCCTGTAGTCTTACCATCATGCTTCAGTATTTCCTCCATACTTGTTATAACTGATATTGTTAAACTGCCTTTGCTTCTGTATCATCATACTATTGAAACTGAGAATGCCCTGTAAACAGTGGACAAAAAACAACAACATATATACCCTCAGAAATGGGGAGTCCCCCTGAGCTCTCTTCTTAGGAGTGGCATCTCCACACGATAATGTGTTATATATTTCTTCTTGGGACAAAATATTAAATTGATATTATGTTTTTCCTATCTATTCTCTGATCTGGTTTCTGTGAGGTACCTACTTCTGGTAAGAGAAGCAGAAATTGTCTTCTCTGATCTAGGTGAACAAATTATAGCAGATATTATTGATGTCTCTGACCTGTTTTTTATCTTGTAGGAGGATGGGTATGAAAACTATATTTAATATTCAACAGAAAGAAGAGAGTAGGTCTGATGTCTTGATTTTACACCCTGACCCCATAAAGTGACTTCAACTCTTTAGTTAAAGGAGCCTCATTGGCTATTTTCTTCCTTCTTCAAGAAGCCTGCTAATTAGAAAATTTTATCCCTCTCTAGATCAAAAAGACAATTTTTAATCCAGCCTCAGATACTTTATACTTACTAGCTGTGTGACCCTGGGCAAATCACTTAACCTTCATTGTCCCACAAAAGAAAAAAAAGAAATAAAAGACAATTGTTGCTCTCTTTAATTCAAACTGTGGGACATCCATGAGAATCCTCCCCATCCCCCTGGGATAGGACACTCTTCTGGGAGTAAACGGGATCATGTATGCACGCTTATGCCATATGTTTCAGTGGTAAATATCTTGGTGTCCTATGAAGCCAGTCTTCCTGATATATATCTTGCCAATGGACCCAAATGGCTCTAGAGGAGATTGTGAAGATGGTGACTTTGCATAGTCCTACCTCACTTAAATCCAATTAACTTATAAATCATAACATCTCCTTTCTGATATCATGGTCCTTTTTGAGAATGAAGGACAAACAACACCATGGTGTCCCAGTTGGTACTGTCTCATGAACTAAGGAAAATTTCCTATCAGGTATCATGAAAGCATGTGCAACCTCAATGTTTCTCTGCCCCAAAGCATCAATTTCTAGTTCCTGGGGTAAGAAACTGTGTGACGTCCTCCTCTCCTACATTCAACAGACCTCTTATGCTGCACAGTGAACAAGTCCAGTGAAAAGGAAGTACAAAAAAGCTAGCTAGTCATTTTGCTTATATAGACCACAGAAAAGCAAGGGCTTTGACAAGAGTCCATCCTTCTGAATTCCAGTCAGAAAATCATCTTCGAGGAAGCCTTAGATACTGGGTACAACCAGGGAGTGTGTCTTTTCAATAAAAGCCTAGTATGTTCATATTACAAATAGAGCTGTATCTTTCAGATACCCTCTCTACCAAGGGTTCTCAACTTAGAATGTGCAAATTAGTTTTTTAAAATACTTTAATACATTTTTCAATTTAATTGATTTCTTTTGTATTCCTAGATAATTTAACATATATTTAAAGGATTTTTTATGTATACAAGCAAATTTATTCACAATCTCTTTGTATTGTTTTTTAAATTATAAAAGTATTTTATTATTTTCCAGTTACATGTAGAGATAGTTTTCAACATTTGTTTTTTTCTTTGTTTGTGTTTTGTTTTTTTTTTTGTGAGGGGCAATGAGGGTTAAGTGACTTGCCCAAGGTCACACAGCTAGTAAGTGTCAAGTGTCTGAGGCCGGATTTGAACTCAGTTCCTACTGAATCCAGGGCCGGTACTTTATCCACTGTGCCACCTAGCTGCCTCCTCAACATTTGTTTTTATAAGATTTCTAGGTTCAAATTTTTCTCCCTCTCTCCCCTCCCTCCCCCCTTCCCAAGACACCAAGTAATCTGATATAGGTTATATATGTACAATAACATGAAACATATTTCTGCATTAGTCATGTTATAAAAGAAGAATCAGAGTAAAGAAGAAAAACCTCAAAAAAGAAAAACACAGCACCAAAAACAAAAGAAATAGTATAGTTCAGTCTGCATCCATATTCCACAGTTCTTTTTTTTTTTTTTTCTGGATTTGGAGAGTCTTTTCCATCATGAGTCCTTTGGAACTATCTTGGACCATGGTTTTGCTGAGAAGAATCAAATCTAGCCCAGTTGATCAACACATAATGCTGATGATACTATGTACAATGTTCTCCTGGTTCTGCTCATCTCACTCATCATCAGTTCATGCAATTCTAAAAGGATTTTTTTTATGAGAAGTTCTTAGGTTTGCATGAGTACATTTGTAAATGAATACACTAACTACTTTGACTTTCTTGAGTTTCTTAATTATCCAGGTAACCAAGAAGAGTTATATGAGGATTGACTATATGGACTAAGGAGCATAATTGCTTGACAGTCCTTGGAGGTAACTAGAGGAAACCTAGTTGCACATGCAGAGAATTAGTAACTCTAAAGCTAATTAAGCTCATACTAGCTTTGAAGCAGACCCTGAACCATTGGTGGTGGTGGTTTATGGACCTTCAAAAGACATCTCTATCTTTAAAAACTTATTTGGCTGCAAGTTATGAGACTATGAATATATCATGTTTATGATCTTTTTGAAGACAACCTTATCTTCAGTGACTCCCCTAACTTTGGTTATGGGACTCTGAATTATCCCATTTTTTTTGTTTGTTTGTTTTTTGAGAGATCTCCTTATCATGACATCTCCTAATCAAGCCTTGAACTGTGAACTGCTTATCACCAAGGATGCCTTCTGATTTATATTTCAAAGGCCACATCCTTGACTGCTAGAATTCCTCATTCACCCTCCCCTTAGGAATGGGACTTATTGACTAATTAATTACTAAATCCACCTTTCTCGCCAAAATTACTTATGTACCTTTTGTGAAGTTTAAAATCTAACTGTGACGTCTAAAAATCTAATGTGTGGTTACCTTAAATTAGAAACTTATAGCACCAGTCTTTGGGGCATTAAGCATTTATTAAAGTATAATAGGGATTAGTAAAGATAACATGTGGAGTTCAGAAGGAAAGACCCTAGCTCCCTGTACTTGCAGCTGCCCTTACCGTGACCTCTAATGGAAAGAAGAATCCCCAGTACTCCCCAGCTGAAGCTCCCTGTGGGACCATCCCCATGTGGTCCACACACACAGCTCCAAGCTAATTGGCTGGTAGCATTGATTGACATGACTTACAGGCTGTTCTATGAATAGATGTAACTTCCAGTTGCTACTCACATGCCTTCTAAGGGCTGTGCTGCCCTGGTTCTCACAATGTCTTTCTCAGCAGGGGGGTGGCACCATGATTCTCACACTTTGTTTAAAATGTATATAAAGCCACACAATCTATTACCTGGTGTCCTCTTCAGCATAGACTAGATAAAACCCATTCAGCATGTTGATTTTTTTTTCTTTTCTTCCCTGCTTTAAAAAAAAAAAACTTTCTTTCATTTTACAGGCATTGTCTTTCTCAGGGTTCCTTCCCATTTATGAAGAGAGGGATTTAAATCTTGAAAACTGGCCTTTTCATTCTCCAGAGAACTGGCATTAGCATTCTCCAGTCTTTCCCTTTGGGGAAAGAGAGATCTAAATTCCACCAAGAGAGCATTTGCCCCTGGGGCAGCTAGGTGACAGTGGACAGATTACTGACTCTTGGATTCAAGAGTACCTGAGTTAAAATACAGCCTCAGACACTTGACATTTACTAGCTGTGTGACCCTGGGCAAGTCACTTAACCTGATTGCCTCACACATGCAAAAAAAGTGAGAGCATTTGCCTCAATTTATAGGTTTTACCAGACTGCTAAAGGGATCCATAATATGGAGAAGGTTTAGAACCTCTTCTAGACAAAGGCTTAATCCATGTAATTTCATCAAAGTGACTGGAGAACTTATCAACTTGATTATGGACTCTACTCTTCATTCCCATCCCAACCCCACCCTTTAAGAAGAAACTATTGGGACCACCTGCCTATATTTCTCCAAATTCTGTCACCACTCCTTATGTATTACTAATTAAAAATTTCCACAGAATAACAAATAAATATCTTGAAATATGAAATGTGAGTCCTGAGTTAATGTGCACACTGTGTCTTCATTTCATCAGTGACAGCTAGTTTCTGTTTTGACTGGATGAATCATTAATATTATTTGAGTATTTTAGGAAAGCAGCAAGTTTTCACAAGAAGTAGGGAGAAAAAAATTACATTTTCCCACTTGAGAAAAAAAAAAACATATCCTCATTAGAAGCATTTGCCAACTCTAGTTGAACTAAGTCATCTTATATAGTTATTTTTAGATAGTCTGAAATGCAGGTAAGTTAGTTTCTGCTCAGAAGCAAATAATTCCTTAACCTAGCTACCAAAGTAATATGCTGCTAGACTATTAAAGATACCATTTTTCTTGGACTTGTACCGAATGTTGCATAAATGCTTGACTTTGCTGAGATGGATGGGATGACTAGGTCCCTTGTCTTGTCAGAATTGCTACTCAAGAGAAAAAGGGGGATGACAAAGGGTAGGTTCACACAAAAAAAGGAGACGACAGAGCATTGGGGTACTTTTGCCCCATAAAAAATTCTCCTTGGTGATACTGTATCCCAAGGTACCTGGGATAATCACTTTCAAAGTTCTGAATAGATATAACAAGGGAACTACACAGTGGCCACATTCCACCAAGAACACTAATGTAGGCGCCCTTCTCCAGACCATTCCATCTCCCTACAGTGAACTGCCCCAAGGGCAGTGTTATTGTATAGGAAGAAACGTGAATTCAGTAGAAGTAAAAGAGAAGTGGAGAAGAGGCCCAGTTGAAAAGACATCTCATAATTCCCTTCAGAAGTATTCTGGCTTGGAGCAGCTTGATGGCACAGTGGACAAAGCATTGGGCCTGGATTCAGTAGGACCTGAGTTCAAATCTGGCCTCAGACACTTGACACTTACTAGCTGTCTGACCCTGGGCAAGTCACTTAACCCTCATTGCCCATTATCCCCTACAGTCAGCCTAGAGACAGAAGAAAGTCAATTACAGAAAAGACAGTGGATCCTAGAAGACTGGGATGAGAAAGATGGAGAAAATGCTCAACTACAGCATCCTTTTGGAGTCTCTCTACAACACTTTTCCAACTGGTTAAAGAAATGTGAACAGAAATTTGAGCTGTTTCTGAAGGAATCAATGGTTCTAACAGGCGAATAGAGAATTAAGAACAAAGGGCAGGTCCAATTTTGAAAATAGTAAATTCTGATAAAGAGAATGACAAAATTGCAATGCAAAAATGCAAAGGCAAAAAGAAGGCTATAAAGAATGACATTTAAGAAAAAAATATTAAAACATCACAGATATCTGTAAAACCAGAGCACTGAATTTGAAGATGTAGTGTAAAGAGACACTCTAATACTATAGGTATTGCAGGAAAACATCTTGAAAATAAAACCTGAATCTCATATTTCAGGAAATCATACAGGAATAGTTCCCAGTAATACTGGAAATAAAAGATAAAATGTAAGTTAAGGGAATCTATAGATTATCTGAAGAAAAAAAATCACAAATCTAATTAACAAAGAAACATTACAGTCAAACTTCAGAATTACAAAGGGAAATTTTTTTTGCATTCATAAGACAAACATCAGAATAGCTCAGAATTACTTTTTGCTCATAATAAATCAAAAGAAAAATTGGAAAATGATTTCCTGAAATGCTCAACTGGCCCCATAAAATAGCATTTTACAAAACTGAACCTAAACATCAAAGGAAACAACTGTCTATTCTCCAAAATGAAAGTATTTAAATCATTCCTTCAAAATAAACCAGAGGCTTTGTGGAAATAAAGTTAAGCAGCCCTCATACTACCAGCTAATGTAGGTATGTGAGGTAGCTATAGGAAGGAGAACAGCTAATTCATCCTAGAATCCAAATCTATTTCTTGTAACATTATACAGTATGGAAACCTTGAAATATAGTGATATATACATACACATACACACACACACACACACACACACACACACACACACACACACACACACATATATATATATATATATATATATATATATATATATATATATATATATATATATATATATATATATATATATATATATATATATATATATAAATGTCTAGAGGGTCCTTGGGGCAACTACATGTATTATGTTCTTTTACATTACCTCATGCAACTATTTATCCAAAGTAATCTCCTAGAGTAGTTTTAAAGTATATAAGCTATTTTATTTTGTGTCTGAGTTGTTAGTACTGCCTAAGAATCTTTCCCAACAGACTGTAAAGAAACAAACAAATGAATAAAAATGACAGATCTGACCCTAAATACAAGTTTTTATTTATTTGATGGTGAACAGGACATTCAATGATAGAAAGTTAAACACATTCAGCTAATAATAGAAAATTGATTAAGAAAAGAGGCTTGTTTGCCTGTGGATAGGGTAAAACCAGGCAATGAGTTTGGGTTGAAGTAATATTTTCCTTTGTATTAAAAAAATACCCACAAACTTAGACAGCAATGGGAGCATCAATGGTCTCTAAGGAACAAAATATATAAGGAAAAAAAAACAGACAAATATATAATTATATCATTAATAAATCATAGTTATGGGCAGAAGAATAATGCAGAAAAGTTTCAAGTGGAAAAAAGGGACAGTGGGATTGAGGGGCCTAGGTAAACAATACTATTATGGTCAAATGATATGAATATGCAGTTTTCAGACAAAGAAATTAAAGCTATCTATAGTCATATAAAATGCTCTAAATCACTATTGATCAGAGAAATGCAAATTAAAACAACTCTGAGGTAGCACCTCACACCTATCAGAGTAGCTACTATGACAAAAAAGTAAAATGTTGGATGCTGGAGGGGATGTGGGAAAATTGGAATGCTAATCTACTGTCAGTGGAATTGTGAATAGATCCAACCATTCTGGGGGGCAATTTGAAACTATGCCCAAAGGGCTATAAAACTGCATACCCTCTGATCCGACAATACTATTGCTAAGTTTATATCCAGAAGACGTCCCCCCCCAAAAAAAAAGAGAGAAAAGGACTTATTTATACAAAAATATTTATAGCAGCTCTTTTTGTAGTGGCTAAGAATTTGAAATCAAAGGGATGCCTATCAATTGGGGAATGGCTAAACAAACTGTAGTATAGGATTGTAATGGAATATTATTTTGCTATAATAAATGACAAGCAGGATAATTTCATAAAAAAAAAAACCTGGACTTACATGAACTAATATATAGTGAAGTGAACAGAACCAGGAGAACACTGTACATAATAAGAGCAATATTGTGCAATGAAGAACTGTGAATGACTTAGCTATTCTTGCCACTACATTGATCCAAGACAACCTCAAAGGACTAATGATGAAGCATACTATCCTCCAAAAAAGAACTGATATTGATTGAACACAGGCTGAAGCATGATATTTTTCATTTTCTTTCCTTTCAGTCTCCTTATACAAATTGACTAATATGGAAATGTTTCACATAATTGCATATGTATAACCTATATGTGTCTGCTTATAGCCTCAGGGAGTGGGGAGGATAGGAAGGGAGGGAGGGACAGAATGAGGAACTCAAAACTTTAAATAAAAATGTTTATTTTAAAAAATGGTCTTGACTAGTTCCAAAGGATTCATGATAGAAAATGCTCTCCAAATCCAGAAAAAAAAAGAACTATGGATTCTAGATGCAGATTGAACCATACTATTTCTATTTTGTTTTTGGTTTTTGAGGTTTTTCCTTTTTTACTCTGATTCTTCTTTCACATCATGACTAATGAAGAAATATGTTTAATGTGATTGTACATATATAACCTATATCAGATTGCTTGCTGTCTTGAGGAGGGGGGAGGGAGGAGAGGGAGGGGAAAAATGAAACTAGAAATATTTGTGGAACTTACATGTTCCAAGATGACAGTTTAAACAATTTGTAGTCATATGTCTTGGTTACTAACTCCAGATACAGAACAGTAAATAAATGGACTCAAGTAGATCATGGCATCTTTTGTTTTACTTTGCAGGGCAATGGGGGTTAAGTGACTTGCCCAGAGTCACACAGTTAGTAAGTGTCAAGTGTCTGAGGTCAGATTTGAACTCAGGTCCTCCTGACTCCCAGGCCAGTGCTTTATCCACTGTGCCACCTAGCTGTCCCCAGATCACAGCATCTTAAAGAAGAAATGATTAGATAAAGCCAAAGAACAGAAGTGGGTCTTCTAGACTTAAGTTACATAATACTTTCAACACCCTTCTCTCTTTGTCAAGAATTGATAAGTGTAGGAATAGAGTAAATGACTAAGGAAAAGCAAAACATCTCATAATGGGTTGTTACAAATTAACATTTCTCAAAATAAAGGAATGAGAGAGGCAGGGGGATATGAATTAGTGCTATTTAGGTCCATAGGAGGTCAATGAAAAGAAGAGATGAGAGGAGCTTTTTCTGATTTTTACATCTTGCCATTTAGCAGTAAATGTTATTCTAAACCAGTGATTTTGTGTTAAATCAGTTTATACACTAAGAAGGAAAAAGAGAGCCCAACCACAAAACTTACACATGCAAATGAGATTTATTGAGTAATACATTGAGGTCTCAGAAGGTCTTAAGATGTAGGATGTTGTATGTTCTTGGGTTTATCTCATGTTAACTACCTACCATGTTAGATCTATTCATAGAGGAGGGGGAAGCAACAGAAAAATGTACTTTTCAGATCTCTTTTTTATACAAGGAAGATCCAACCACAGATATTTGTCAGTAATGCTTCATCAGGTTCTCAGTCTCTGGGGCCTCTAGGGCAGTTACCAGTAGGGAAGCAAAATGTTATCTGTTACCCTCGTCCAAGATCTATGTTTTGGGCTCATTGAACATTGCAACTGATTGATGGAATGAAAGGGAAAGAAAAAGAGGAAAGTACTTTGACTTAATACATGACTAACTTTGCAAATATTCTGGGGCTATTCACATAGAGGAAAGGGCCTGCGCTCATGGCCTTGTATACACTCCTCAAAACATTTATATGTAAATTATTCAGAGATAGTGGAATTTACCATTCTACAAATGTGGCCATTAGCTTATAAGGAGCATCCCTGCAAAAACAAGAAACAAAGGCACCATTAATTTTGATCATGGTCTGAATGTCTGATAATGAATTCTCCTGAACTATTTTATAGATTCCAAAGCATAGGATAAAGTGGGTGGGTGGGGGCTTTTTTATACGACAATATTGAGATTTTATTAAATGGCTCCACATATTCCTAATATATCCCTTTCATGAGGCAAAGTACATAGAAATTGACCAGGGCTTTCTCAAGACTCTAGGGAAAAGGGAGGAAAGGATTCTTGGAGTCAGTATATAGTCTCAGTGTCCTCCAGCCTGTTTATGAACTATGTTGAACATGTTATTTTTCTTTAATGGACTCAATATCATATATCAGAATCCTTGAACATAGGGGATCAAATTTATATGGATACATAAGACAGAAAAATAGATGACAGATTATTGCAGTCATTTATGCACATGCACACATACATATATACATACAAAAATACATACATACCAATAATCAGGATATGATTAATCCTTACAAGAAAGGTAAGGTTTTTGTTTTGTTTTGCTTCTTCTCCACCTCTGAAGTTTCTGTGCATCCAAGAATACATAATGAAATGGACAGAATGATTTTTTTTGTGATAGAGGGAAAATAAATGTTGTAGCAGCACTAACCTGTTCTCTCAGGTCTGGGTCTAAAAGTTATAGAATGACCCTTGCATAATGTGGTTTGTCAACATTAGTTATTTTATCTGAATCAAAGTGAAGTGATTAGCAATAAACAAGGCACATTTATAGAGTTACGTGTTTCTAAAAGGACTTAGTATGTCATTCATGAAGAGGTGAGTCTGAAAGATAGAAAGAGAAGAGCTGGAAGTCTTTAGAAAGTCTTTTCATTAGCTAAGCATCCCGCTTCAATCAATTAAACAATAAATAAATATTTAATAAGCACCTACTATGTATCTCACACAGCAGGTTCCACTGTTGACAAGTGAACACCAAGAGTTTCAATAGAAACTGGTTTATAATTAATATAATAATATATAAAATCATTCAGAACATCTATCTTTTGTACTATTTAAATTCATTCGAAGTCTTTCTAGGGGCTTTCTAGAGAGCTTCTCTCTCCCTAGCTTCCATCCTTGATTCCTAGTTATATCTAATATACCCCTTTCGTTTGCAATAGGTGCCAAAACAAACATCAGAGTAATAACCACAAATCAAAAGATAATGACTTTGTCATATTTTGCACAGAAATGATTAAGGACTTCATCAACTGAATAAGCTATGTAAGTATTTTCGGATTTTAGGGAATTAATTATAAATTTATTACAATGATATTTTACTCCATGTTGACTTCAGTTTATAGGAAAAGTTGTAACTTATCAGAGATAATACACTACAAAGTAGCTTTAAACATATATACAAATAGTGTTATATATGCAAAAATGAGGTCCAAATGATCAATACAGTTTTCATAACTCTTCATCCCTCATGACTATTGTTAGCTACTTTGAAACATAGTATAGACTGTGCCCAATGGGCACACTAAGCTATTGTTTAGCATTTATAACATTGCTTTAGCAAGAATGGAAATCATTTCAAGCAAAGCAATGAACAAAACTAAGACTATTATGAAAAGGAAAACATCTGAATGTGGAGGTACACACTTTTGATACCTGTTAGTAGGAGACTGAGGCTAGTAGATGACTTGGGCTTGAGCATTCTGAGATGTAGTGAGCTAAGCTAATTGGGTGTTCAAGCCAAGTTGAGCCTCTGGCAACATAGGATATTAGACTGCTTATTGAGGGTCAATGCAGTCTACCTTGGAAATGGAATAGCTCAAAATTTCCATGCCAGTCAACAGTACTATCTGACCCAGGAGTGACCACCACACTTCTTACCTGGATAAAACAGGAAGACGCAATCTCAAAAACAAAAATAAAGCCTCCACAACAATTACCTAGTTCCAGAGTTGATTATTTTCCATCTCTCTTGGAGTGATTATTCCATGTTCAGTTTTGGGAAGAGTTGGTCAGTATGGTATAAAATAATAGGAAAAGTTGCATCCATAACTAAGGTTCTACAAGTGGTTTGATACTTCATTTCTGTATGGTTTAAATATACAGTAGCAATGTTACTGCCATAACAGTAACAATTTCCCTAAAGTCCATTGGCCAGGGACACCTCTGGGTAGTGGGATAGTGATCTCTACCTTGGGTTTGTGGAGAGAGGAGAGCTTTTCTATTGGGGAATTGATTGCCTCCAATGTGGGAAAAAGGGGATTCATCTTGAGCTGTCACTTGGGCATTAGTATGAACATTATATCCTATGAAGAAGAAAGTAAATATCAATTGTCAGGATTCCAATTCCTTCATTTCATGTTACTTGTACTTGTTAACATTTTAGGGGTTTGTCTTAATTTTTAAAAAATATTTATTTCAAAATATATTTTTCTTTTTAAATTTAAAGTTGCAAGTTCTCTCCCTCCTTCCCAAAACCTCCCCCACCCATTGAGAAGGCAAGCAAAATTATATTATTTATACATGTGAAATCATGCAAAACATACTTCCATATTAGGCATAATACAAACAAGCAAAAAAAAAACATAAAGAAAGGAAGAAAATATACTTCATTTTGTACTTAGAGTTCATATGGAATTGTCTTGGATCACTGTCTTTCACAATTGATTATCATTATAACATTGCTGTCACTGTGTACAATGTTCTACTCACTTCACTTTTTATCAGTTCACATAGGTCTTGCCATGTATTTTCTGAAACTACTCCCCTTGTCATTTCTTATAGTACAATAATAATCTATTACAGTAGCTAGATGGATAAGTGGATTTAGAATATCAGACCTAGAATCAGGAAGAATCATCTTCTTGAGTTAAAATCTTGCCTCAAACACTTGTTAACTATCTGACTCAGGGCAAAGCACTTAAACCTTGTTTGCCTCAGTTTCCTTGTTTGTAAAATGAGTTAAAAAAGGAAATGGCAAACCATTACAATATCTTTTCCAAAAAGACCCCAAATAGGGTCAGGAAGAGTCAGACATGACTGAAAGGACTGAACAAAAACAATAACAACTCCATCACAATCTACTTGTACCACAATTACTTCAACCATTGCTTAATTGATTAGCATTCATTTAATATTCATATTTTAAAAAATAGGTCTTTTTCCTCTTCCTTTGATAAAGTAGTGGTATTGCTGGTTCAAAGGATATACACAAGTTTTAGAGTGCTTTGGGCAAAGTTTCAAATTGTTCTCCAGAATGGTTGGACAAGTTGACCACTTTACCAACAGTTTTATCAGTGTACCTTTTTTCATCACCTCCAGAAGTTTTCATTTTCTTTCTTTCTTTCTTTCTTTCTTTCTTTCTTTTCTTTCTTTCTTTCTTTCTTTCTTTCTTTCTTTCTTTCTTTCTTCCTTCCTTCCTTCCTTCCTTCCTTCCTTCCTTCCTTCCTTCCTTCCTTTCTTTCTTTCTTTCTTTCTTTCTTTCTTTCTTTCTTTCTTTCTTTTTTAGTGAGGCAATTGGGGTTAAGTGACTTGCCCAGGGTCATACAGCTAGTAAGTATTAAGTATCTGAGGCTGAATTTGAATTCAGGCCCTCCTGACTTCAGGGCCACTGCGCCACCTAGCTACCCCAAGAAATTTTCATTTCTGATAGGAGTGAGGTAGTACCTCAGAGTTGTTTTTAATTTAAATTTTTCTAATCAACAGTGATTTAGAGCATTTTTTCATATTATAAGTAGCTTTGATTTCTTCTTCTGAAAATATTTCTTTCCTCTACCAATCTTATCTCTTTCTTTGATTCTTCCAGAAATTCTTGATAGGCTTGCATCCAATTATCATTTGTTTTATAGCTATTTTCCACATTGTTGTTTTCTGAATTTATATATTGGTCTTCCCTGCCAATGTAGTAAATTTTATGCTTGAGTTATTTTTTGTTGTTTTCTTATTTTTCTAGCCTATATCTTGATTTTGAACTTCATGTTAAAGTTCAGCTCTGCTCACCTATGCGTATGGAGGCCCTGTCTAAAGCTTCAGGTTTGTTTGTTTGTTTGTTTGTTTTTTGTGCTACTGTTTTCAGAGGTAGTTCTTGGAGTCTGCAAGTTTTCTGTACTTCCAAGGTGGTAAGATCTGTGGTGATATTAAAGAATTGAAAGCCCAAGAAGACAAGTGACTGGTCCTTGGTCACATGGTTAACAAATATGGCAGGTGGAGGGGAGGAGGAAGAAACACACTGAACTAAAATTTCTCCAAATCCCATCTAGTATTACTTTCACTAACTTCGTTATTAGATTTTTAACATTTGGGAAGGTTAGGCATTTAAAGCTTAAAACATTGTTGAAAAGCTACAGTGTTAGGAATTAAATTTCTAAGCACTCTTTTAACCTCTGCCCCCCCCCCACACACACACACTTTGCAGCTTGGTTCTAAATTTGAAAAAGAATTCTATATAAGATCAAGTCCTTAAATTCTCCATATCCACTGATTATTGTACAAATCACATTTTTTATATGTTAAGGCTGTTTCATTCATTTTTTACATTTACACTGGGGTCACAAAGACCCAAACTGATTTGTATCTTAAGACTACTAATTTTCCAATATGAAAATTATAGCTTACACATTACAAATTATAGGATTCAAAATTCTTTTCAATCCACAGACACAAATTAATATCACTGTATCTAGGCAAGGCATTGCATGTAATGTTCAGTGAATTGGAGAGAGACATACATGGGCATGGATTTATTTTAAACATGTAACAACAACAGCTGAAAAAGAACATGGACAAAATTATCCTTCATGCTTCTACCTAATGTGTGCGAGCCCAGCACTTCAGTGTTTGGGGGCTAATGAGCTCCCTGGCTACTTCCTACTGGCCACCTGTGAATTAGCACTGAAGCATGTTGAGAATAAAGAATCCATTCTTTTATTGGCCAATAAACTGGAGGAGCCCATGATTCAGAAAAAAATAAATAAATAAAAGAGTGACTCTGCCCTAAGCTTTTTCTTCCTTTGACTTTCCAGGTGGTATCACATAGCTCTGGAAATTCCCAAAAACGGTGGAAGAAGGTTGGCCCTTTTCCTTCTTTGGGCAACCTGGTGAGTGCTTTGACATGACAGAGTGGGGGACTGAACTAGTTGAATTTTAGTCTGGGAGCCCGGCTACTTTTCTGCTTTATGTTTTAATTCTTTTGAATAAATGAATGAACATTGATCTCAATGTAAGCATGTCCAGATTTGGAAGACACCTCGTAATTCTGAAAGCCCTGGATGGTCTTAGATTCATAAGATTGAGGTAAATGATGGCAGGGGAAATTTCTTCATCAGAGAAGATTGATTACTAGCAAGAGGAGGAACCTAAGTTCTCACTTATATGACCAGTAGAAATGTCCTTTGGGGTAACAGTGAAGAGTTGAGGTGAAATGTAACAATGTCTATCCAGAAGTCCCAAAACTGACTCACAGTTTTGTTGAGATATAAATAATAATCTCCCAGAGAAATATAACTGCTAGTTAAAAGTTAAGTTGTTAAAAACTACTTTAATTATTCTCTCAATGCATGTCTGTGACTTATATGATTTGCATTTCTTCTGTGTGTGGAGAATAATGATCTATCCCATACCTGATTATATTGTACAATAAGTACCATTCTACTTCTTGTTTTGGGGAAAATGAGGCACGAGATAAACTAAAGATTTAAGCAAATTGGTCCTGGGGTGACACAGTAAGTATATAACAAGTTGGAAGTTATAGAAGTGATTTCTCCAAAGGTTGCAATGACTTCCTTAGCTGTTTACTCAAGACTTTTACAGGATGGTTTCAGGCATCACTTTTTCTAGTTCACTAGTTGAGAATTCATTAGTTGGTTTTTCATACAACTGAGTTTTGATTCTCCTGAGCAAAGACTGCTCTTGGGTATATTTGATTATTCTTTTTTTTTTTAAGTATTTTTTTTTTTATTTTGCAGGGCAATGGGGGTTAAGTGACTTGCCGAGGGTCACACAGCTAGTAAGTGTCTGAGGCCGGATTTGAACTCAGGTACTCCTGAATCCAGGGCCGGTGCTTTATCCACTGCGCCACCTAGCTGCCCCCTATATTTGATTATTCTTGAAACCACAATGTTATTTTCAAAGTTTCACTTATATTCACTGATATCTAATCTGATTTTGACTTGTCTTTTCATTCCTAACTTTACACTGTCTCTTGTATATGTACCCTTCTCTTATAGGAGACTGATGCTACTTTGAGCCCATTCCTGTTATGCAAAAATTTGACTTACTAATTCATTTGGTTCTTGTTCTTTTGGTTAAAAATGAGAATGATCCACTAAAGTGTTTTCTTGGCTATGCTAATTAATCTACAGTAGTACCACATTCCAGAGGTTTGACATGAACTCTGGCTCTGAGTCTTCAAAGGATGGATTTTGTGCTTCTGGGCTAGCTAACTTCTTCCTAAATTATTATTTCCTTTCTTTCACTATGTTTTCAAATGATTTTAATTGGTTAGGTATTACTTGGCTCAGGTTTAGGATTTCTCTCTTTTTTGACTGGCTTCAACAACTGAAGAGTTTTGGTTAACATTAAGTTTCTGTTCACTTATTATTGAAAAAGAGTAGAGTATCGTCTTCTTTTAGAAATGTTACCATGCTCTTTTTTAGGTCCTTCTTTTCTCATGCTATTCTGATCCTCTTATTGACTTTGGAAATTGAAAAAGTTGTTTGTTTCTTCCAGGATCATCATGATCATTACCAATGTCATCTTCTCTTGATGTTGAGAAGTGACTGTTATGACAGGGTAATGCTACATTCTGTCTTTCAACTTGTGATCATGAAAGCTGTACAGAAACATCTTCACAGCAAACATCTTTTGCCATTTTAAAACCAAGATTTGCTCATGTATGTGATAGTCATTAAGATTAATATCTGAACAAGGGCTCAGATGAATGAAATTGTTTGTCACCATCACAGAAGGTGTGGTTCACTGTATTTGGAGGTAGAGGACTCAGGTTCAAATTCTATTTCTACCACACACCACTTGCATGAATTTGAATAAGTTTCCTCATCTACTCCTCTCTTGTTCTGGACCACCCACAGCCTGTAATGCCATTACTTTTTAAATTGACTCTGATTTTATTGGAAGTTGGGTTCATCATATAAATGGACATATGTAAAGGTAGAGCCACCCCATTCCCTTTTAGCCTTAAGTAGGTGAGAATAAGTCTTTATCAACTAATTAAAAAAATAACCTAGACTAAATGTAAAATCAGGAAGGCCCTCCTCCAGTTGAAGGGAAGGGGGAGAGGGACTGAAATAATGTCAGGAAATCTGTTCTATGAGGTTGGTAAACTTGGTCATGCAATCAGCTAGCTCCCAATTATTGAAAACAATGAATTACCTAAAGTGGTCACATGCATTCCATGCACTATCTGAAATTATAATTGTGTAAAATATGATAATTAGTTCCAGCTCAATGGAAATAATTCAAATAATGCAAATCACTTTAGGGGATTCGTTATTCTCACTAATCTAGATCTGGCTATAAATTTTTTAAAAAGTGGAGAAGGGAAAGGAAAATAGAGGGTGTTGTTTTAACTGATTTTTCTTAGAAATAATTGAACAATGAGTGGTGAAGGAGAGGCCATAGCCTTATTCAGGCAGGGCTCTTTCCACTCCCACTCCCACTCCCATTCCCACTTCTTGCTTTTAAGATACTAGAGAATGCTGGACATATTTACTTACCAAAGAGTCTCTCTGAATCAACTTATGGTAATATTTATAACACTGGGATACAAGGAAAGACTGGATTCATGGCTCTACATGGAATCCAGCACAACTATGAATGTAAGAAGTGACAATAAAGTTAAACACTTTTCCAGGCATATACTTACTCATGCAAACAAAAAAAAGAGAGAAATTTGTTACCTAATTTTCTGGGGTCAATGGAAGTTCCTAAAAATTTGCTTGCTTCTCTGGAGGTGAAAAGAGGGGGAATAGCTTACCTCTAAATGTGTTTTTGCTTTTTCAAAGACAGTACTAAATGAAGTATTGCTTTGAGACATTTTGTAGTTACAAAATGTCTCAAAGCAAAACTTAACTGCTAACTTAAATGGTTAAGTCCTTTGAGCATTGTAACGATTCTGGGGCAAATTAGAGAAGGGGAGAAAGGATCTGGCTGAGTATGTGGCCAACTTTGCAAACATACTGGGTCCATGGCCATAGATATAGAAACTTCTCTAGTAGTCTTGGCTGAATTCTGAGAAATATTTAATATCTAACTTTACCAGACCCCCATTAGCTCTAAGGAGATACATGGAAAAAGATAGAATAAAGGTGTTATTAAGTTTGTTTAAGGCCTGAATTACTGACAGCTCAACACTCTTGAATAGGAAAACACAAAGAAAACAAAGCAGACCATAGCAGAATTTCACCATTGAATATTGTATAATTAAATTTTTTAAAATATAAATCTTGGAAAGAGACTTATAGCAATATATTAAGAAAATTTCACTATGACATAGTTGGGTTCATATCAGGAATCTAAGGTGATTTAAAATTAGAAAACAATCAGGGAGTCACATAAACTAAAAGAAAAATCAAAATCTACAAGTTATAGTTGTAAAGGAAGAAAATATCTGAACATCACAGGCATGAAAGGACCTTTCTTTAATTCCTAATTTGTAGTGGAGAAACATGGTAAGTATTACTAATAAAAATAAATGAAACAATGATACTCCCTCTTTTCACTTTTATTTGACATAGTTCTAGAAATATAAGCTATAAGAATAAGGCAAGGGCAAATTAAAAAAAACAATGTGTACAAGCAACAGGGAGACAAAAAATATCTTGTTAAATGGTATATTTGAAAGATATAAGATAATTGTTAATGGTATTAACAAAGATAATTACTTCAGTAAAATAGCAGTAAAGGAAAAATATAATCAAAATAATATAGAAAAATTCTTGAAATATAAATAGTTTAATCTAGCAAAGGACAGTAATATTTATAGAAGTACAAATAAAATATAATTTATAGATATAAAGGAACATTTAATCATAGAGCTATTCATTGCTCATGTTTGGGCCAGTCAATATAATAAAAATACAGTATTATGTAACATTGTGGATTTTAGAGCTATGCTCATAAAACAAATAAGATACCATAAGGAACTAGAGAAAAATATTAATTTGAAGGAAAAAAAGCAAGATAGATCACCGATAGAAGGGATATCAAATGTCATAGATTCCAAAGGGGAATAAGGGGAGGGGGATGTTATCTTATATTCAAAATATAGTAATAAAGCATCAGTAATCAAAATTATTTTGGTATTGGTTGAAAAACCACCTAAGTAGATCAGTGGACACAAAATATGATTAAGAATTGAAAGCAACCGAAAATAGTACCCTGTGTTTGATCAACTAAAGAGCATAAATTACTAGGGAAGTATTCTATTTATCAAGAAACTGTTGGGAAAACTTGAAAGTACTTTGGCAGTGAAATTAGATTTAAAGAACATTTTACATCATATGTCACAATAAGCGTACAACAGATAGACCATCTGAATAGAAAACGTCGCATCATTTAAAAATTAGAATTAGAATGAAATTAGGATTGTTTTCCTCACAAACTATGGCTATGGAGAGAAATTATTAACCTAAACAAGAGACAGAGATTATAAAAAGTATAGAACATTCTGTTTATATAAAAACTGATGGCAAACATATCTGCAACAAATATTATTTACAAAAGTTTCATGTTGAATTTATGTAGGTAAGTGACCCAAATACATAATATTATAAACTAATCAATAATAGATAATTGATCAAATGATTATCAGCAAGCTTTCCAAGAACTACAAGCTATAAGTCAATATTAATCAATCAATAAACATTTATTAAGTACCTATGCATGTATGAGACACCGTGCTAATTGCAAGGGATACAAAAGGCAAAATACTCTCTCTCTCCTCAAGAAGCTTTAAAACATTCTCCAAATAGGTGGTAGCAAGAAAAATAAAATTAAAGAATCTTTTATTTCACCTCAAATCCAGAAATTGGCAAAAAATATCAAAATTCAATGCCACAGTGTGAAGGGCATGTGAAAGGCAAGTACAAATATATAATTCTAGAGAAGTGGTGAATTAGTACAATTAATCTGACTTTTAAAAAGGAAACATCTATATCTTTATCTCAGCAATCTCAATACTGGCTAAATATACCAAATAGATCAAGACAGAAACTAAGGGCTGATATATACCAAAATATTCACATTAAACTCTGTGATCCAAGAACTGAAAGGGAAATTGGGTGCCAATAAATTGAGGACATGACTAGAAAAAACTGTTATATTAATTAATTTAATATTATTTTAATTTTGTTATCAATGTGATAAATAATATACATTTCTTTTTGTGCATAACATGTCATACTAGTCATTTTGTACAAGAAAACTTGAATAATAGAAAAAGAAAGTGAAAATAGCATGCTTCAGTCTGTGTTCAATCAATATCAGTTCTTTCTTTGAAGGTAGATAGTTTGCTTCATCATTAGTCCCTAGGGATTGTCATGGATCATTGTATTGCTGAGAATAATTAAGTCATTCACAGTTCTTCTCAAACAATATTGCTATCACTGTGTACAATGTTCTCCTGGTTCTGCTTACTTCACTGTACATTAGTTCATGAAAGTCTTTTCAGGCCCTTCTGAAATCGTCCTGCTTGTCATTTCTTAGACCATAATAATATTCCATTAAAATCATATATCACAGCTTGATGAGTATCCCTTTGATGCCCAATTCTTAGACACTACAAAAAGAGCTGCTATAAATATTTTTATACAAATAGTTCTTTATCTCTTTTTTGGGAAGTCTTTAGGATATATATCTAGCAGTAGCAATACTGGATCAAAAGGTACGGACAGTTTTATAGTCCTTTGGGCATAGTTCCAAATTGTTCTCTAGAATGGTTGGATCAGTTCACAACTCCACCAACAGAAGATTAGTGTCCTAGTTTTACCACATCACCTTCAACATCCAACATTTTCCTTTATTTGTTATATTTGCCACTCTGATAGATGTAAGGTGGTACCTCAGAATTGGTTCTGATTTATATTCTTTAATAAATATTAATTTAGATCATCTCTTTTCATATGACTATAGATAGTTTTGATTTCATTATCTGAAAATGCCTTCTCTCATATCCATTGACCATATATCAATTGGGGAATGAGTTGTACTTTTATAGATTTGACTCAGTTCTCTATATATTTGAGAAATGAGGCCTTTTTTCAGAGATAATTGTTTTCAAAAATTTCTTTCCCAGTTTTTTTTGTTCCTTATAATCTTGATTGCATTTGTTTGTACAAAAGGGTTTTTTAAATTCTATATAATCAAAATTATCTCATTTTACATTTTGTATTGTGCTCTTTATCTTCTTTGGTCCCAAATTCTTTCTCTATCCAAAATCTGAAGATAAAACTATTCCATGCTCTCTTAATATGCTTATGGTATCAACCTTTATGTGTAAATAATGTACACATTTTTTACATCATTTTAGTATACTGTGTGAGATGTTTGATCCATACCTAGTTTCTGCATATGATTTTCCTGTTTTCCAGCAGTTTTTTCAAAACAAGTTTTGTTCCAAAAGCTTAGATCTTGTTTTTAACATATACTAAATTACTAGAGTCATTTCCTAGAGTGTAATTTGTACCTTTTCTAGTTCCATTGATTCCACTCTCTATTTCTTATCCAGTACCAGATTTTGATAATTACCACTTTATAATACAGTTTGACATTGGGTACTGCTAGAACAACTAATTTCACATTTTTTTCTCATGATTCCCTTGATATCCTTGATATCCTTTCTTATTCAAGATGAATTTTGCATTTTTTTTAGATTTGTAAAATATTTTTGATAGTTTTTGGCATGGCACTAAATAAATATATTAATTATAGGTAACAATTTCATTTTTATTATATCGTCTTGGCTTACGCCATGAGCAGATAATATTTTTCCAATTATTTAGATATCTGACTTTATTTGTATGAAAAATGTTTTGTACTTCTGTATCCTATAGTCCTGCATTTGCCTTGATAGGTAGAACTCCATGTATTTTATATTATCTGCTATAATTAATATATATAGTTCAAAGTGCTATAACAGACCTATTTTATATTGTATATTTTGTTCCTCATAAAGTGAAATGTTTGTACTTGTCAGATGATTTTGAGTTTAAAATTAAATATATATATAATGTGTGTGAGTAAAAGTAATGAAAGATGGGAATATTCTGCATCAAGTGATCCAAGCAAAACCCTAAGAACAATACACCACAAAATTCAAATTCAAAGATAATTACAAAGAAATCAAATTGAATATTTTTAAAACTACAATAGTCCCATAAACAAATAATGTAACACACTATCATCCTCATGGTAGAGAGATAAAGGAATACTGGGACAGAATATTGCACACATGGTTAAATGTAGCTACTGCATTGGGTATTTTTGTTAATAATTCTAAAATGTTAGGAAGGAAAGTTTCATTCTGGAAGCCAATGGAGATATATTTCTCCTATGTAAAACCAAAGGTATCAAACATATTTTTTTAATAATCAGAAATTTGTATTTGGTTGTTTTTAATTCATGTTTATTTCTCTGTGTTGGATTCTCCTTGAGGTCAGGATTTATCTCTTTATGTCTTTGTCAATTTAGTAAGTGGTATAGCATCATGCATATACTAGGCACTTGACAAATGTTTGCTGAACTGAAGTGAATAATTAATTTATTTGGTTAGATAACTAATTATTGTTTAGCTATATTATTTTTTAGTTTCTATATAATTTTATATCATTCTTATTATTGTTTAATTGTTTAAGTATTTAATTTTGATTTTATTGCTCTTAAAATGTATTATATAAATTTCCTCATTTTTAATTTATATAAACTTATTTGGTCCTACTATGTTGATCATTATATTCTCTCTAGAGTCATATTGATTCCCACCCCCAACCCCTGGTTTTTTTAGTCCAGGCGCTAGATCATTTTGAAAACTTATTTGTAATTTTGTCTTAAAGTCTCGAAAGTATAAGATCACATCATTAAATATCACCTCCCATATATCTATTCTCAAAATGTCATGTATATTTTCAGAAAGTTTATTGCTTAATAATTTGATGACCCCCCATGCTGTAAAAAGGGTCTCACTTTTTAAAAATGCTATTTATCTTTATTGCTAATAGATATAAATATTGCATGGTTTCTATAAGTTAAACTTAATATCCTTTGAACTTATTGAACTAAATATAATTTTTAATTAAGAAAATGGGATCTTCTAGATAGGCCAACAATTCAAAGAATAACTTTTCTCATTATTTTAACATTAAATCCTTTGTTTAGCTACCATATTTTAACTATTAGCATTTAAATAATATGCCAAACAAAAGTGTTATTAATGGGCACTACTGTTTTGTACCTGTTTGCAGTAAGATCACTTCTAATGTTATTTTGCATATAATATTGATTCTTGAATAATGTTTCATTGTGTTGAGTAAGATTTACCTGGGGGTGTAAGATTTCTCATCCTCTCAAGACTAAGATCAATGTTTAGCCATGGCCCTATTAAAAATATTTCGGGGCGGGGGGCAAGATGGTGGAGAGTAGCCAGCAAATTGTGTGAATTCTCCTTCTGTTTCCTCAAAAAGAACATTAAATCAAGCCTCTAAAAAGATTCTGAAACTACAGAACCTGCAAAGAGACAGAGAGACACAGTCTTCAAACCAGAGATAATTTAGAAGACTTCAGGAAAGGTTGGTCTAACTTGGGCAAAAGGGAGCTCAGCTCACTGCAGTGCAGCATGCAGCAGAGGGTGGGGCAAGTCAGCAGGAAGCTGTGGGACACAGCTGAGCAACTTAGGCCCTTGGATCCTGGCACAACAAGCCAGTGGTGCAGCGGAACAGTGGTGAAACCCACCTGCACCAGCTGAGAGGGCAGGTTTTGCCCGCTGGAGGGATACCCACAGGACAGGCGCCAGAAGGCCTCTGATCCAACACGCTCTGACAGGAAGTCCAGGGCAGTAACACAGCCCCCTATATCCCAGCACAAGAAGGTTTGAAACAGGGCCCCTGCTGCCCCAGAGAAGACCTCGACTTAAAAAAAATTAAAAATAAAATAAGCTTCATTATGAGTAAAAACAAAAAGAACTTCACAATTGGGAGTTTCTGTGTTGACAGGGAAGAGGCAAACACAAATTCAGATGAGGAAAGTATTCCCAATTGCCTACATGTGAACCTAAACAGGGAAGATGAATTGGTCTCAAGAACAAAAAGCCTTCTGGGAGGAGCTCAAAAGGATAAAAAAATCAACTGAGAGAAATGAAAGCCAACACACTGAATATAGGAAAAAAGAATAAGCAGCTTGGAAAAGGAAAGCACAAAGGTTTGACTGAAGAAACAATTCTTAAAAAATTCATCTGGCCAAATGGAAAAAAGGCACATAATCTCATTGAAGAAAACAATGCCTTAAAAATTAAATTGGACAGTTGGAAGATAAGGAATCCATGATGACACCATGGAATCAGTAAAGCAGAATCAAAAGAATGAAAAAATAGAAGAAATTGTGAAATACCTCATTGGAAAGACAACTGATCTGGAAACAGATACAGGTGAGACAATTTGAGAATCATTGGGCGTGCCTGAACAGCTATGATCAGAAAAAGGTCTAGACACCATATTCCAGGAAATTATAAGGAGAACTGCCCTGATATTATAGAATCAGCGAATAAAATTATCATTGAAAGAATCCACAAACACCTCCTGAAAGAGACCCCGCAAGGGAAAAACTCCAAGGAATATTGCAGCCAAATTCCAGAATTATCAGGTGAAGGAGAAAATACTCCAAGCAGCCAGAAAGAAGCAATTTAAATATCATGGAGCCACAGTCAGGATTGCTCAGGACCTGGCAGCTTCAACATTAAAGGATTGCAAGGCTTGGATATTCCAGGAGGCAAAAGGAGCTTGGACTACAGCCAAGAATCTATTACCCAGCAAAAACTGAGCATTCTCTTTCAGGGGAAAAGATGGACATCAATGACACTGGGTACTTTCAAGGTTTCCTAAGGAAAATTACCAGAAGTGAATAGAAAATTCAATCTTAACATACAAGACTCAAGAGACGTTTAAAAGGTAAACAGGGAAAAAAAAAAACTTACTCAATTAGGTTTAAAACTGTTTACATCCCTACACAGGAAGATAATTGTTATTACCTCTTGATAATTGTAAATGTTTTTGGCAGACAGAGGGATTATACACAGAGGGTAGTAAATATAAATTGTCTTTGATGTAATGACATAAAGGAAATTAAAGGGTCTTTTAAAAGGAAGCATATAGGGGCAGCTAGGTGGCGCAATGGATAGAGCGCCGGCCCTGGATTCAGGAGTGCCTGAGTTCGGATCGGCCTCGGAACACTTAACACTTACTAGCTGTGTGGCCCTGAGGCAGGTCACTTAACCCCAATTGCCTTACCAGAAAAAAAAAAGGGGGGGGAGCATATAGGAGAAGAGGAAAGGGGAGGTGGAATGGGGTGTTATTACATCATATTGAAGAGGTGAAAAAAAACCTCTTAAAATAGAGGGAAAGAAGGGAGGGGTGAACTTGCTTCAACCCTACTCTCATTAGATTGATTCAAAGAGGGAATAACATATATATTCATTGGGATAAAGAAACTTAGCTCATTCTTTGGAGAAGCAAAAGGGGAAGGGAAAGGGGGGAATGATAGAAGGGAGGGCAAAGCAAGGGAGAAAAGGGTAAAGAAAAGGGGAGGGGTGATAAAAAGGGAGGGCATATTGGGGGAGGCAGGGGTAAGAAGCAAGAGTTGGTGAGGAGAAATAGGATGAAAGAAGGGGGGGCAAGTACAAAGCGGGTTAAATAGAATGGAGGGGAATAGACAGTAATAATAACTGTGAATGTGAATGGGCATGAACTCTGCTATAAAAACAGAAGCGAATCGCAGAGTGGATTAAAAGCCAGAATCCTATAATATGCTGTTTAACAAGAAACATATTTGAAGCAGAGAGATACACACAGAGTAAAGGTAAAAGGCTGGAGCAGAATATATTATGCTTCAGCTAAAGTCAAAAAGCCAGGGGTAGGCAATCCTTATCTCAGACAAAACACAGGCAAAAATAAATCTCATTAAAAGAGATAAGGAAGGAAACTACATCTTGCTAAAAGGCACTATAGATAGGTGAAGCAATATCAATATTAAATATGTATGTGGGCAAGTGCTAAGCATCCCAAACTCTTAGAGGAGAAGCTAATTGAGTTACAAGAGGAATTATACAGTAGTACTATACTATTGGGGGATCTGAATCTTTCCCCTTCAGAATTAGCTAAATCTAGCCCAAAAATAAATAAGAAAGAAGTGAAAGAGGTGAACAGAATACTACGAAAAGCTTAGATATGATAGATTTCTGGAGTAAAACTGAAAGGGGAAAGAAAGGAATATACCTTCTTCTCAGCAAGTACATAGCAATTTTCAAAAACTGACCATGTATTAGGGCACAAAAACATCATAGTCAAATGTAGAAAGGCAGAAATAGTAAATGCATACTTCTCAGATCATGATGCAATAAAATTAAATGTAAGAAAGAGCCAGGAAAAGTAGACTGCAAATCAATTGAAAGACGAAATGATTTCATTCTAAAGAATTAATGGACCAAACAACAAATCATAGAAACAATCAATAACTATATCCAAGAGAATGACAATAATGAGACAACATACCAAAATCTATGGGATGCAGCCAAAGCAGTGCTTAGGAGAAAATTTATAGCACTAAAATGCTTACATGAATAAAAAGAGAAAGAGGAGATTAGTGAATTGGGCATGCAACTTAAAAGTTTGAAAGAGAATAAACTAGAAATCCCCAATTAGATACTAAACTAGAAATTCTGAAAATTAAAGGAGAAATTAATAAAATTTGAAAGAAAGAAAACTATAGAATTAATAAAACTAAGAGCTGGTTTTATGAACAAAAAACAATAAAATAGATAAAATATTGGTTAATTTGATAAAAAAAAGAAAGAAGAAAACCAATAATTACCAGTATCAAACATGAAAGGGGTGAAATGACCACAATGAAGTGGAAATTAAAGCAATAATTAGGAATTATTTTGCCCAATTGTATGCCAATAAATTTGACAATCAAATGAAATGAGAAATATTTACAAAATACAAACTGCCCAGGTTAACTTACGAGGAAATAAAATACTAAATCAACCCATCTTAGAAATAAAGAAATTGAACAAGCATTAATGAGTTCCCCTAGAAAAATCCCCAGGACCAGATGGGTTTACAGGTGAATATTACCAAACATTTAAAGAATAATTAAATTTCAATTATTATACAAATTATTTGGAAAAAATAAGTGGAAGAAGGAGTTCTACCAAATTTGTTTATGACACAAATTATGGTGGTGATACCAAAACCAGGCAAAGCAAAAACAGAGAAAGAAAACTATAGACCAATCTCCCTAATGAATATTGATGCTAAAATCTAAATAAGATATTAGCAAGGAGATTACTGCAAGTGATCACCAGGATAATACACTATAACCAGGTGGGATTTATACCAGGAATGCAGGGCTAGTTCAACATTAGGAAAACTATTAACATAATCAACCACATCAGTAAGAAACTAACCAAAATCATATGATTATCTCAATAGATGCAGAGAAAGCTTTTGACAAAATACAGCACCCATTCCTAATAAAAACATAGAGAGTTTAGGAATAGGTGGAGCTTTCCTTAAAAAATAAACAGTTGTCTACCTAAACCATCAGCAAGTATTATATGCAATGGAGATAAATTAGAGGCCTTCCCCAATAAGATTGGGTGTGAAACAGGTAATGTCCATTATCACTCCTATTATTTACTATTGTACTAGAAATGTTAGCTTTAGCAATCAGAGAAGAGAAAAGGAATTAAAGGAATTAGAATAGGCAAGGAGGAAACAAAACTATCACTCTTTGCAGATGATATGATGGATACTTAAAGAATCCTAGAGAATCACCTAAAAATTACTTTGTAACAATAAAGTAATGGTAGATAATATAAAATACTTGGGAGTCTACTTGCCAAGACAAACCCAGGAACTCTATGAACACAATTACCAAACACTCTTCACACAAATCAAATCAGATCTAAATAATTGGAAAGATATCAATTGCTCGTGGATAGGCAGAGCTAATATAGTAAAAATGACAATTCTACCTAAATGAACTGACCTATTCAGCGCCATACAATCAGACTACCTAAAATTATTTATAGAGCTAGGAAAAAATAATAACAAAATTCATCTGGAAAAACAAAAAGTCAAGAATATCAGGGAAATAATGAAAAAAAATGCACATGAAGGTGGGTTAGCTGTACCAAATCTGGAGCTTTAGTATATAAGCAGCAGTCATCAAAACTATCTGGTACTGGCTAAGAAATTGAGTGGAGGATCAATGGAATTGGCTAGGCACAGGAGACACAGTAGCAAATAACATTAGTAATGCAGTGTTTGATAAACCCCAAGACTCCAGCTTCTGGGATAGGAATTCAGTATTTGCCAAAAAACTGTGGGAAAACTGGAAGATAGTGTGGCAGAAAATAGGCATAGACCAACATCTACACCTTATACTAAAATAAGGTCAAAATGGATACATGATTTAGAATAAGAGGTGATACCATAGGTAAATTAGGAGAGAAAGGAATAGTCTACCTATCAGATCTTTGGAAAGGAAAACAGAGATCGAGGAATATCATGAAATGCAAAATGGATGATTTTGATTACATAAATTTAAAAGGTTTTGTACAAACAGAAGCAATGCTTCCAAAATTAGAAGGGATGTAGATACCTGGAAAAAATTTTTATGGCCAGTACTTCTGATAGTCTCATTTCTAAATATATAGGGAACTAAATCAAATTTATATGAATCTAAGGGATTCCCCCAGTTGAGAAATGGTCAAAGGATATGAACAGGCAGTTTTCTGATGAAGAAATAAAAGCTATCTATTGCATATGAAAAATGCCTCTAAAATACTATTGATTAGAGAGATGCCCAAATTAAAACAACTCTGAGGTACCACCTCACACCTATCAGATTGGCTAATATGACAAAAAGGAAACTAATGAATGTTGGAAAAGCTGTGGGAAATTGGAACACTAATGCATTGTTGGTTGAGCTGTGAATTGATCCAGCCATTCGGAGAGCAATCGGAATTCTTACCCAAAGGGTATAAAGCTGTGCATACCCTTTGACCCAGCAATACCACTTTGGGTCTTTTCCCAAAGGACATCATAAAAAAGGGAAACGGACCCACATGCTACAAAATATTTATAGCTCCTCTTATTGTGGGGCAAGGAATTGGAAATTGAGGATGGCCTCAATTGGGGAATGGCATGAACAAAGTTGTGGCATATGAATATAATTCAATACTATTGTGCTGTTAAGAAACAATGAGCATGTATAACTTATTTTGAATGCTTGAGTTCTTGTGGGTGGGGGGCGGGAACGGAGGGGGGAAGAGAAGTTGGAACACAAGCTTTTAAAAATTGATGTTAAAATTTTGTTCTTACATATATTTTGGAAAATAAATTCTATATAAAAAACAAAAACATGGGGGCAGCTAGGTGGCGCATTGGTTAAAGCGCTGGCCCTGGATTCAGGAGTACCTGAGTTCAAAATCCAGCCTCAGACACTTGACACTTACTAGCTGTGTGACCCTGGGCAAGTCACTTAGCCCTCGTTTGCCCAGCCAAAAAAAAAAAAAAAACAACACAAACAAAACAAAACAAAACCAAAAACAATTTAAAACAATAAAAAAAGAAACAATGAGCAGGAGGCGTTCAGCGAGAACCTGGAAGGACTTGCATGAACTGATGATGAGTGAGATGAGCAGAACAGAAGAACATTGTACACAGTATCATCAACATTGTGTGTTGATCTACTGTGATGGACTAGATTCTTCTCACCAATGCAATGGTACAGAAGAGTCCCAGGGGACCCATGAAGGAAGGGGATCGCCAAATACAGGAAAAAAAATAACTGTGGAGTAGAGATTGTTTGATTGAACCATACTATTTCTTTTGCTTTTGGTGCTGTTGTTTTTCTATTTTGAGGGTTTTTTCCTCATTGTTCTGAATTGTTCTTCTTATAATATGACTAATGCAGAAATACGTTTAATGTTATTTTGTGTGTGTGTATATATATATGTATATATATGCATATACATATACATATATATAAAACCTATCAGATTACTTGCTTATCTAGGGGAGGGGGGAGGGAGGGGAGGGAGGGAGAAAAATCTGAAATGGAAAGCTTGTATAAACAAATGTTGAGAACTATTTTTATATGTAACTGGAAAAATTGAAATACTTTTATCAGAAAAAAATATTCTGAAGAACTTCTATTCACTTATGATTTTATGAACAATCGTCATTACCATATTTTATAGCTTCTCCCATTTTACTATGAATCTTTTTTTTTTTTTTTTTTTTAGTGAGGCAATTGGGGTTAAGTGACTTGCCCAGGGTCAACACAATAGTAAGTGTTAAGTGTCTGAGCCCGGATTTGAACTCAGGTACTCCTGACTCCAGGGCTGGTGCTCTATCACTGCAACACTAGCTTCCCCTACTGTGAATCTTTTTCCTAAACTTTTCATTATGTCCTAGGCTTGTGATCATATGTTTCACCTCTTGCCTTGCATGGATCTAGTCAGATACTTCAATGTATTTATTTATTTGCTTTTTTTTGGCTACTCTGATATCTTTTCCTACTGATCTATTATTATTTTCCTCATTGTCATCATCATCAACCATTTTGAAGCTGTATTTCAATCATATTTTACTCCTATTTTCCTTCTCAGTTCCTGGTTAGATGATTTTTCCACTTACTTCCCAAAATCATTATTTAATTAATGATCTCAGACTGTATAAATTCTCCTATTATCCTTGTATCTTGATCCTGAATTGGTTTAATTGAACACTTAGGCATTTTTACTTTTATTTTTATTTTGTTCTATTTCTCTGTTCTGGTCTAAAAGGTAGTTCTTTTATTTCATAAAGTATTATTTCTTCTCTTTTTTTCCCTTTTGGTGCCCATGTTATCACTACTAATCTTTCTCTAACTTTAGATGTTAATGTAATTTGTTTCCTTTCTAACTGTATATTATGTTTTCATATTTTAAAAAATCTGAAATGGGAACTATAGAATTTATCAGGGTACCAAAGGAGTCCACAACACAAAAAAAATTAAGTATCATTGTTTGAGAGGGCTAAGAATAAGGTTAATTTATAAGGTATAGATTTATGGCAAAAGGGGACAGTGGTAAGGTAAGGGGTTTTTTTTGGTTTGTTTTTTGTTTTTTTAATTTGATCAGTTTTATGGGAAGAACCAGGGAAAATGATCAGAATTAGGGTCTGTAATAGGAACAATTTTAGACTAACTTTACATGGATTTAGACTATATATTGGTTATGATTTACATTAAAATGGTTTGTTTTTTTCTTATTTAAAAAAAATTAGCCCTTAAGTGAAATTGGCATCTGACTAATGGTTTCAGTTACAAAAGAAGATAATTATCTGGAAAACTATATAGTAGATATTCCATGGGCTATAGATTTCAAGATTGAGATATTAGCTCCACTTCCAATGTTTAATTTGAGGCACAGAGATTTGTGTAGCCACATCAAGAAGTAATGTACACAAAAATTGTTTTTTTAACTTAATGGGTAATATTCAACTCTATTAATGAGTACAAAAACCAACAAGAGAATATTGAATATTCCAATTCATAGCTGATAGTGCAGTCAATAATCCCAGTAACACTAAGGAGAGACTTCATCAAGTGAAGGGATTTCTAATACCCTTTCCTACATCAATAAAGAATCCTGTCTTCTCCCATTTTTCCTTAGGGGAATACCCGAACAACCATGCAAAGTCAACAGCTTGGAGTCATTAGTTTACAAAGATAAACTTGGATAATTTGTAATATTTTAGATGAATCCCATTTTAGTGGTGGTACATGTCAGGAAGGGTTGTAGGATAATCAAAAATGGACTGCTGGTGAACTTTGCAAAGAACCTATCCCCTCAGCAAGCAAAAGAATCCAATAATAAAACTGAGTATATAATCAATCATGATGTTCCTCAAATATTCTAGCTAAGGCAGTACATTTTAACAGACCATCAATAGAACCAATGAATAGAGGATTTAATAAGGGAATTTTAAATATTGGAACAGTACCAAGTACTCATAGTAAACCCTGTTTACCTATTTTAAAGGAATAGATTGTGAATATTATTATATGTAAAATAGACTAGACTTTCGAATAGCAATAAATAATTTTATTATCAAGGTATAGGAGAATTTTAATTGCATTTGCATTCAGAGGAATTTTAAGAACAGGCCTAAAACATAAAATTTTACATGAGATACAACCTAGATTTAAAAAAAAAGAAACTTTAGTCTTGTACTTTTTGGAGAATAATTAAAATAGCTTTGCTACTTTGTTAGATACTGACATTGGTTTTAAACAATTATTTCAAAGTATTTTGATTAAGTGTTATCTCTCTCACAGCTCTACATCTTTGCTATCAAATATTTTATTTTAGCTGATGTAGAGAATTCATTCTTGGGTCACCTTATCAACCCTGAATTTTGGACTTGTCTACAGACTAGGTTTTGGGTAAGGAAAAGGATGCATCCAGGAGGACATTATTACATTTTAAAATATTTTCATAAGCATAAGTATATCCTCAAAGATGAACACCTTTTAATATTCTATCTAATTTATAAGAAAGGTGATAAGAGTTTGCCTTTAATTGGAAATTCAACAGCATGGCCAAAGTATACATTTTCAGCTTAGGAGAAACCAATAAGGGAATGGAGTGCTAAGGAATGGACATATGAGAATGTGTCAATAGGGATTTATGCAAGTGGATGGCTACTGTGCACATAATGTTGTAGTACAGTATATTACTGATGGTGTAAAACATAGAGAATGTGTGGGATGACCTAGTTGAATCTCACAAATGCATTCCAGTCTATATCACATAATACAATCCAGTTTGTATCTATAAACTCCAAGCCTGTTATTAGAGGCTAGGCTCAAGAGCACTAATTTTTGTATCAAAAGTATACATATATCCTAAGAAGGGTCCCTCAGAGAATGAAGGATTGGCCTGTTCGTATTCGAATGCAGAACTTCTAATAATAGAGATAGTAAGACATAGATCTTACTGGTCCCAAAGGTTACAGATATATCAGCAAGAAGTATGAGATATATGCTTATTGTGTTTAAAGAAAATTACAACCAATCCATGCTACATATCTGAAGAACAAATGCATTAGTAAACCTTTGGAATGTGTATACATTTATTTTTTTTTACTCATTGCAGAAGATAAACTAATACACGGACATACTCAACTGATAAAACAGAAAGCTTCCAAAGTTTATAAAAATGTTTTGGGCAAAGTGATTTATTTATTTATTTATCTGTGTATTTACTCCCTTCTGAAATCCACTGAGACCAATGCAGGGGCTCTGAAAGCATAATATTTTTTTTAATCATAAAAGTATTTTATTATTTTCTAGTTACATATAAAGAGAGTTTTCAACATTGTTTTTATAAGATTTCTAGTTGCAATTTTTTCTCTCTCCCTCCCTTCCCTCCTCCTCCCCAAGACAGAAAGTAATCGATATAGTTTATATATGTACAATCACATAAACACATTCTGCATTAGTCATTTTGTGAAAGAAGAACCAGAACATAAAGGGAAAACTCATAATAGAATAAAAATGTAGAAACAGTGTGGTTTAATCTGCATACTATATTCCACAGTTCTTTTTTCCTGGATTTGGAAAGCATTTTCCATCATGAGTCCTTTGAATTATCTTGGACCATTATAATGCTGAGAAGAACTAAGTCTATCACAGTTGATCATCAAAAACTGTTGTGTATACTGTGTAACAATGTTCCCCTGATTCTGCTCATCTCGCATCAGCTCAGTTCTATAAGTCCTCCAGGTTTTCTGAAATATGCAATGCTCATCATTTCTTACAGCACATAATATTCCATTACATTCATATGATAAAACTTGTTTAGCCATTCCCCAATTGATGGGCCATCCTTCAATTTCCAATCTTTGCCAACACAAAAAGAGTACCTATTAATATTTTTGTATATGTGGGTCCTTTTCCCTTTTTTGATCTCTTTGGGATATAGACTATAAGTGGTATTGCTGGGTCAAAGGGCATGCACAGTTTTATAGTCCTTTGGGTATAGTTCCAAATGGCTCTCCAAATGTTTGGATGAGTTCACAACTCTACTAACAATGCATTAGTGTTCCAATTTTTCCACAGCTTCGCACTCTACCAACGTTTATTATTTTCCTTTCTGTCATAGTAGTCAATCTGATAGTTATGAGGTGGTACCTCAGAGTTGTTTTAATTTGCATTTCTCTAAACAATAGTGATTTGGGCATTTTTTTCATATGGCAATAGATAGCTTTGATTTCTTCATCTGAAAATTGCTATTCATATTCATATCCTGTGACCATTTCTCAAATGGAGAATGACTTGCATATTATTAATTTGATTTAGTTCCTGATATATTTAGAAATGGGGCCTTTATCAGAAACACTAGCTATAATAATTGTTTCCCACCTTTCTGCCTCCCTTCTAATTTTGACTGCATTGCCTCTGTTTGTACAAAACCTTTTTAATTTAATATAATCAAAATCATCCATTTTGCATTTAATGTTATTCTCTATCTCTTTTTTGTCATAAATTGTTGTTCTCTCCATAGATCTGAGAGGTAAATTATTCTTTCCTCTCCTAATTTACCTGTGGTATCACCCTTTATTTCTAAATCATGTACTCATTTTGACTTTATTTTTGTATATGGCGTAAGATGTTGGTCTATGCCTAGTTTCTGCCATACTATCTTCCAGTTTTCCCAGCAGTTTTTGTTCCTATCCCAGAAGCTGGAGTCTTTGGGTTTATTAAACAGCAGATTACTATAGTCATTTACTACTGTGTCTCCTTGCCTAACCTATTCCATTGATCCACCACTCTGTTTCTTAGCCAGTACCAAATAGTTTTGATAACTACTGAAAAGCATACTACTTAAATTGATGCTGTCTTTGGCTAATACCAAAAAATGTAAAACTATACCTTACTACCCTGAAGGGGACTGACTCATAACCATGAATCATTTGACTGCTCACTGCTGAACATGGTGGGAACAATGAGGCAAGAAAGACCATTTTAGTGGAGTGAACATGTGGCTTTCCTAGTACACATTCACAACTCCATCAGGAATGAGGTCAAAAGCTTTGCATTCTACCAACTGATGTTTAGGCTAGATAGAAACAACAGACACTTAGAACTAGTACATATATTACCTGACATATGCTTACAGTGAGCTGGAACTTCATCTCAGAAGAGCACTGATAGAGACAAATCATGTTATGAATGCTTGAATCAACATCTCCAATAAGTTGATAATGTTTTGTGCATGAGTTGTTCATTGTGACACCCAATTTAATAGAGCAATGAAAGGCTGCTTTATTCCTTAACATGGAGAGACTTACCAGTTAAGGAAATAGTCCCAAACACTGTCAGGGGTCTGGTAAAGACAACTCACTACTAACTACTGATTAGCATGGAATCTATGGAAAGTAATTGGATAAATTGAAAATTGATTGTTATACAGCAGAGTTTCTTACTATTCTAGCTACTAATAAACAGGGTAAAATAATGAAATAGAAAACCACTTTTATATGCTTAAAAATGATGAGTTTAACAACTGTTTTAAGACTTTGTCAACAGGTATAAAGAATTTTATTCTCAAGACTATATGCTCCTCTTTTGGACACCAAGACAGCCCTGAAGATTGCTGAGGAAAAATAACACCAGAGTCCCCAGTTGATTAATACCGCTATTTAATGTTGGATCCGTAGAATAGGGTTTTTTAAAAGGTACTTTTTAAAGGAATCAGGTTTTCTAGTTTACTTTTAGCCAGTGATTTTCTGATTTAGAGTGAATTATCATGTATTTACTTTCAGTATAAAATCTCAGAATGTGGTAATTTTATTACTTTTGGAAAACTGATATTTGCATCACAATATGTCAAGTTAAGAAGAAAAAAAAAGCTGGAAGTTCTTAGGAAATATTTGACATTATTTTCATGGATACAAAAGTATTTTTTTTCAGTATCCCCCAGCTGTTATTATACTTGATCACTTGAAATTACTTTGCATTTGCTTATTCAATTCAAGTTTACAAACATTCGTTAATCACAATATGTAATGCCCTGTGGTCAGTTATGAGAGATATAAAGACAAAAACATAATAGTCCTGGCCCACATGGAGAGCACTCTTAGCTAGGGTGGATGGATTTAAACAAGTATGAATCTACCTCGCAGGGGGCAGCTAGATGGCGCAGTGGTTAAAGCACCGGCCCTGGATTCAGGAGTATCTGAGTTCAAATCCAGCCTCAGACACTTGACACTTACTAGCTGTGTGACCCTGGGCAAGTCACTTAACCCCCATTTCCTGCAAAAAAAAAAAAAACTACCCTGAAATTATCTTCTACCATATTCCCCACCAAAAACAAATAAAATTTTAAAAATATTTTATTCTTTCAGTAGAATGTAAATTTTTGATTTTAAGTACTTATCAGAATCAGGACTTGAACACAGGTTGTCCTGATTCCAATCCCAGTGGTAGATCCATTAGAAAAAAAAAATACACAAGCACAAAATTGCGCCTCAAAAAGAACACACACGGGGCAGCCAGATGGCGCATTGGACAGAGCACCGGCCCTGGATTCAGGAGTACCTGAGTTCAAATCCGGCCTCAGACATTTAACAGTTACTAGCTGTGTGACCCTGGGCAAGTCACTTAACCCCAATTGCCCCTCAAAAAAAAAAAAAAAAGAACACACACAGACACACACAAACGCAACCCTTTCATTTCCAAACTGTTTGGGACGAACTGCCTCATTTTACCCAAATAACTCGAGGAGACCACCAAGTCAAGCAGAGACAGATTTATTACATCCTCGTGAGGACAGGCAAAACTCAATTACAAATTGAAGTCTTGCAAAGGTAGGCCCAATCTTTTTGGTTTTTATAGTAATCTTGAAAAGGAATGTCCCCACATGCACCTAGAGTGGGTGAGCTCACAATCTAACATCCAATCCTGTCTCACCCAAGGTGTGTGCCCAGCTCGTGATCCATGTATGGAGACATGTCCAAGAACAAAGGGGAAAAGGGGAGAGGGTAACGAGTCTGAGGAATGTCAAAGAAAGAGGGAGGCAGAAATCACTCCCTTATCTGACTGCAATTAAATCATGACAGGGACTGGGGTTCTGACACATGATGGATTCCAAATAGGCTGAAGACACAACTTTTATTATAGGCCATAAAACTAAGATGTAGCTGACAAGTTGGGAGACTGAGCAGAAGTAAAGTAAATAGTGCTAATTGGTAGAACTGACAAGTAATAAAACTTACTGGGGGGCTGGTTATCTTCCAGACCCCATCCCCAAAGTTTACAGAAATGACCCAAGTCCATTATCTCATCAATAAAACTTAAAGGAGACAGTGAAAATTTAATAAGCAATTAACTTTTAGGCAAAGCAAGAGACTAGCTATTCTGTGTGTGTGTGTGTGGGGGGTGGCTAGGTATCTCTCAGACTCCATCCTCAGAGTTTAATCTGACTCAAATCCATAATTATCCCATACACAAACCCTTCTGATAATAATCATATAATGATAAGAAAGGCAAGCTTCTTAACCTAAACCTACTTACATAGTTTTCAGTGATAAAGGATGTTTCATTGTGGTGTTCAACTTGTTACCTTATTTACCCATAGGAGGTACATGTTCATGATAGGTGCATGATTATAAGTCTTGGGGAAAGAAATTATTGAGCATTTTCTATGCTGGGCCTTATGAGCTATTGTGCTTCTAAGTGTCAGCCAGTTTTCTTACAGACTACATAGAGCCCCTAATGAGGGAGGATGAAAGTAGGTGTCTAACCAGCAAAATTATCAGAGATTTTGTGCAGTTTCCCTGCCCTGGAAAACTGACATTAATGACTACATCTTATAAACTGTAACTGGAGATTTGTATAAATATAATAATAAAGAAGTCATGTCATTGGATTCTGTCCTTTAAATTGTGTTTAACTCCTCATTAAACTATTCTTAATGAAGTCTGGGCTTGATAGAACTTTAAAGGGCAAAGTATAAAATCAGAGTGTTCAGGCAGAGACACTCAGAAACTAAGCTATATAATGCAAGCAGTAATTTGCCATTCAGTGAGATTAATATATGACATTTACCTTTAAATTTTAGAAAAAAAATAGTAAAATGCTAATGTGTTTTTCCACGAGAAGATAAAATATATTCCTCAGTCCTCCTATGAAAGAGGTATAGATAATATAATTAGTCCTTCCTCCAATTTAAAACTAACTAGCACTGTCATGGGATTGACATGTTTTTCATTGGTGATATTATTTTTTCATCATCAGTGACTTTAAGAATTGATTAAAATAAAGAATGAAAGTAGAAAAAAGATAAAGAAGAAAACTTTATTACCAATAATCTTCCATTTCCTAGTCTCGGTTTTCTTTGTGACCATCACCGTATGCAGGCTCTCACTACCACCCACGTGGACTATTGCAATAGTTTCCTTAGAGTACTTAACTTTCTTCCCTCCTTACTCCAATCCATCATTCAGACTGCTGCCAGAACAATCTTTCTTGCATGTAGTAGCACTGGTTCACACAAAATGTTTTGTAAATGTCTAAATTTATATTTGTTTTACTTTGTTTTTAAAGAGGAACACTCAGAAGAATCCTTTTAGTAGAGGATTTATGGGGGAAAATATGGATATGGAAGAAAAGGCATGAAGAAGGAAAATCCACATTGATGAGATCCAGATTCACGTGTTAAAATATATGTAAATCTAGGGGCAGCTAGGTGGCACAGTGGATAAAGCACTGGCCTTGGATTCAGGAGGACCTGAGTTCAAATCTAGCCTCAGATACTTGACAATAGGTGTGTGAGCTTGGGCAAGTCACTTAACCCTCACAGTCCCGCAAAATACACACACACACACACACACACACACACACACACACACACACACACACGTAGATGTGGCCATTCCATAACATGAAGAAGTACAGTTTGGAGGGTAGAGATCAGAACTTGGTGTCAAGAAGACCTCAGTTTGAATTCTACTTCAAGTACTAGTTAAACACAAGACATTTAACCTCTCCATGCCTCAGTTCCCATGTTTAAATATGGAAGGTGGGATAAGAATAGTGTCTGTGATTTCACTGGTATAAGGAACTCTTTGTGGGGAAATTTCCTTTACCAATCAAGGTCATTATCTCTTATTTTGTAACTTGAGACTTTAAGAATTGCCTAAAACAATGAAAGATTAAAAAATAAATTGTCCAGGGTCATGAGGATAGCATTTGTCATAGGCAAGATGCAAATGTAGTTGTAATAATACCTATTTCATAAGATGTTACATTGTGGGGCAGGTAGGTGGTGCAATGGATAGAGCACTGGCCCTGGAGTCAGGAGTACCTGAGTTCAAATCTGGCCTCAGACACTTAATACTTACTAGCTGTGTGATCCTGGGCAAGTCACTTAACCCTAATTGCCTCACTTAAAAAAAAAAAAAAAGATGTTACATTGTATGAGATATTGTATGCAATGTGCAGATGTCAGCTATTATTGATTATTGCTTCTCTCCTCAAAATAATAAGGGCTTCTCATTGCTCCTCAAATAAAATTTTAACTCCTCTGCTTAACATTCAAGATTTCCAAAATCTGGGCCACCCTATCTTTCAAGGTTTCTTTCACTTCACATCACTCCACACAGTAGACATGGATAGTTCATGCTCCATCCACAGTAGTAGACTACTTGCTGTCTCTTGAACACATACATACTCCAGTGTGCCCTTGCTTCTTCTGTTCTCTCAATTCTCCATGGCTGAAATGACCCTGTCCACAGGTGTGCTGGTAAATGTTTAATAACAGGCTCTCCCAAAAAAGCACAATAATTTTTTTGTTTTGTTTTGTTTTTTGGTGAGGCAAATGGGGTTATGTGACTTACCCGTGGTCACAAAGCTAGTAAGTGTTAAGTGTCTGAGGCCAGATTTGAACTCAGGTCCTCCTGAATCCAGGGCCAGTGCTCTATCCACTGTGCCACCTAGCTGCCCCAGCACAATAAAATTTTTAAGTTTCATCTGCATTATTAACATTTTCCCCATCATTTTCTTAAGACTAGATAATCAACAAAACAATAAATAAAGCCCTGATTTATAGCATATGCCAATATCCAAGGCATGAAAGCTCAAATAGAAAATTTGACAATCAGTTCTCCTGTTAGAGCTGGGTCCACATTCTTCACTCATCACCCCTTAGCCTGTTGACTTCTTAGCAATCTTTTAAAGCCCAATTCAAAAGGTACCTCTTCTGTGAAACCTTCTTTGGCCCTCTGCTAAGTAGTAACTTTCCCCTTCATACCATACCATTTTGTTTTGTTACATATTCATGAGTTTATTATATCATATTGTGTATAGCAGCTAGCTCTCTGTTTTGGTGTCTTATCCCAGCTCCTAGACTGTAAACTACATTAGGTGGGACTGTTTTAATCTAAATTTAGGTCTTCATGCTGAGCTTCCAGTGACATGCAGAAGCACAAAAGTCTCTTCATTGTAACTACACTTCAGAGGGCTGGATAAATATATTCTTTAATGGAAGAAGAAGAACCCCCTTCCCTCCCCCTACACTCTATGTACAAAGCTTGATGCCCTTTCTACCAAATACCAACTCCACAATGAAAACACATAACAATTAGCTAACATACTCATTTATCCAAGTTGATAGCAAAATAGAAACCAGAGAAAGTATATATAGAAGAATATACACCAGGTAATATAGACCACATAATATAGGTACTAAGAAATAGAGTGGTACATAAATGAAATAGGTTAGGCATAGGAAACACAGTAGTAAATGCCTATAGTAATGTGCTGTTTGATAAACCCTAAGACTCCAGCTTTTTGGATAAGAATTCAGTATTTTACAAAAACTGCTGAGAAAACTGGAAGATAGTATGGCAGAAACTAGGCACAGACCAACATCTTACACCGTATACTAAAATAAGGTCAAAATGGATACATGACTTAGACATAAAGGGTAATACCATAAGGTAAATTAGGAGAGGAAAGAATAGTTTACCTCTCAGATCTATGGAGAGGAGAATTTATGACCAAACAAGAGATAGAGATATTATGAAATGTGAAATGGATGATTTTGATTACATTAAATTCAAAAGGTTTTGTACAAACAGAAGCAATGCAGTCAAAATTAGAAGGGAGGCAGAAAGCTGGGAAATTTCTTATAGCCAGGGTTTCTGATAAAGGCCTCATTTCTAAAATGTATAGGAGGAAACAGCTAGGTGGTACAATGGATAGAACACTGGCCCTGGACTCAGGAGGACCTGAGTTCAAATCCAGCCTCAGACACTTGACACTTACTAGCTGTGTGACCCTGGGCAAGTCACTTAACCCCAACTGCCTCACAAAATAAATAAATAAATAAAATATAGAGAGAACTAAATCAAATTTATATGAATGCGAGTCATATCCCAATTTAGAAATGGTCAAAGGATATAAACAAGCACTTTTCAGATGAAGAAATCAAAGCTATCATCATATGAAAAAAATGCTCTAAATCACTATTGATTAGAGAAATGCAAATTAAAACAACTTAAGTAGCACTTCACACCTATCAGATTGGCTAATGTGACAAAAAAGGAAAATAATAAATGTTGGAGAAGCTGTGGAAAAATTGGAACACTAATGCATTGTTTTTTGTTTTTTGAGGTTTTTTTGTTTTTGTGGGGCAATGGGGGTTAAGTGACTTGCCGAAGGTCACACAGCTAGTAAGTGTCAAGTGCCTGAGGCCAGATTTGAACTCGGGTACTCCTGAATCCAGGGCCAGTGCTTTATCCACTGTGCCACCTAGCCACCCCTACTAATGCATTGTTAATGGAGCTGTGAACTGATCAATTTTGGAGAACAATTTGGAACTATGCCCAAAGGGATATAAAATTGTGCATACCCTTTGACCCAGCAATACCACTATTAGGTCTATATCCCAAAAAGATCATAAAAAGGGAAAAGGGCCGATATGTACAAATATATTTAAAGCTGTTCTTTTTGATGTAACAAAGAATTGGAAATGATGGATTAGATCCATTAAATTCTAGAGATACACATTTCATTTCTAATCACTTTTTTCACCAATCCTTGCCAGAAATAATGAAATATTTTGAAAGGTAGTGTCCAGGTTTGAATGCCCTGAGTACAGACAGAATTAAAGAAATAGCAACATATATTTATGAAGAAAAGGACAGAGAGAAAGAGAAAGGATTACAAGGCAAGGCTGAGGAAACAACTATAGTTCAGAGCATTTTGGCTCCATTACAGGAAACCACAAGACAGCAAGATCTGGCAGTTGAGAATCTCCATCAACCCCCTAGATTTTGCTATTACTGTAATAGTCTGGGACACATGATATGGGACCATAATAATACACTGAAGGAGTTTAGACAGATGATAACTGGTGAATTAAACAGATGATAACTAGTGAATTTAGAAAATCCCTCAGGGGGCAGAATCGATGGCTGAACTGCTCCTGGTTCACAGCCACCCAGCTAAACTGGCAGAGCAACACGTGAAGACAATGGTCCCACCCCCTTCAGCATCTCCTCCTCCTCCCAATGCCCCACCACTTTACCTCATTTCCCCCTCCCCTGTCCCCACCTCCTGTTCCTCCCATGGCCATGCTCCTTGATCCTCTCATCTTACTGCAAAAAGAGAAAAAGAAAAGAAAAGAAAAGGAAAGAAAAGAAAAGAAAAGGGAAAAAAAGAAATTCAAGGCTAAACAGGTTGATGGGGTCTGGGTGACTATGGAGGGAAAGCTGCTTCTCCCCAGGAGTTTCTACCACCAGGTGTGCCTATCTATTCAAAAGAATGGCCACTTTGGCAAACAAGGAATTGTGAACTCATTTAAAAGGACTTGGTTTGCCCCAGGTGTTACCAACATAGCTTCTCAAGTGTGTGCCTCTTGCTCTGCCTGTCAGACTTATAATCAACATGCCTTCTGTGCTAAAGCTTATGGAGGGAGTCCTTGAACATCTACATCTACATCTACAAATTGATTTGATTGTAAGGAAATCTCTCTTTAAATTACTATATAAATGTAGTTTACTATTAAAAATGATGTGGGGCAGCTAGGTGGTACAGTGGATAGAGCACCGGCCCTGGAGTCAGGAGGACCTGAGTTCAAATCCGGCCTCAGACACTTAACACTTACTAGCTGTGTGACCCTGGGCAAGTCACTTAACCCCAATTGCCTCACTAAAAAAAAAAAATCTTAAAAAAAAAAAATGATGAACAGGATGCTATCAGAAAAACCCAGAAAGACCTACATGAGCTGATGCAAGGTAATGTACTATATACAAAATAACAGTAATACTATAAGATGATCTATTGTGAATGACTTGTCTATTTTCAGTAATGCAATGATCCAAGACAACTCTGAAGGGTCTATGAAGAATGTGGTGCATCTACAGAGAGAGAACTGATGGTGTCTAAATACAGATTGAAGCATACTTTTTTGTTTGTTTGTTAGTTCCTTTATCTGAAGATTTGTTTTTGTCTGTTTTCTTTCACAACCTGGCTAATGTGGAAATGTTTTGCATGACTAATCTTGTATAGCTTATATTGAATTGCCTGAGTTCTTGGGGTGGGGAGAAGGGAGGGATGAAGAGAATTTGGAACCCAAAGCTGTAAAAAAAATTGATGTCAAAATTTGTATTTCCATGTAATTTGGGAAAATAAAACTTAATGGGTAAATAACCCTAAAAAAAGAAAGAAAGAAAAAGAAACAATAAGCAGGCAGGTTTCAGAAAAAACCTGGAAAGACTTACATGAATTGATACTGAGTGAAATTAGCAGAACCAGGAGAACATTGTACACCGTATCAATAACAATGTGTGATGGTCAACTGTGATAGACTTAACTCTTTTCAGCAATACAATGATCCAAGATAATTCCAAAGGACTCATGATGGAAAATCTTCTCTACATCCAGAAAAAAAACAACAGGCTGTAGAATCTGGATACAGATCTAAACATACTGTTTCTACATTTTTGTTTTTGGTTTTTGAGATTTTTCCCTTTTGTTCTTCTGCTTCTTTCACATGACTAAAGCAGAAATATGTTTAATGTGATTGAACATATATAAGATATATCAGCTTGTTTGCTGTTTTGAGGAGAGGGGTGGGAAAGGAAGGAGGGAGAAAAATGTAGAGCTAGAAATCTTATGAAAGCAAATGTTAAAAACTATATCTGCATGTAACTGGAAAATAATAAAATACTGTTATAATAAAAAAGAGCCTTTAGCAAAGGGGAAAGGGATGCTCTGGATGTTTCCAAATCATTGGTTATTAATAATAATTTCTCAACTTACCACAGATTCCCAGAGCTCATACTCATACATCCAAAATTATACAAAGCCTGGTTCTTTCCAGTATTTTCCCTTACTCCATCTGCCAAATTCAATTCGATATCAGTAGGAATTATAAGCGGTGAACTCCTTAAAATTATCTTTTATTTTGGGACAGGAGATGCCCCACTTTCACTTCTTACCCATCATAGGAATACATCCTGGTAACTGAAGGAAAAATACTAGATGTTCACAAATTTTGAATAGCTAATAGAAATAAATATATCACGTTAATTACTAATATCCCTGAAAGAACAAGGAAATAGCAATGACTAGATATGGCAAAGCATTAATACTAAATGATAATTCTTTTTAGGCAACATTATGATAAATACATGAAGACTATTTACAGGATAAAATACATAAAGTCAATGTAAGAATACATTTAAAAGCAGGCATTCACACATTTGTCTTTTAAATCTTAATTTCATCTTACATTTAACTAATGTCTGTTTAGTTCATCATTCAGACAGCTTACTGGCTGATAACTCTGGTTTTTCCCCCCAAAATGAAAAGATTTCTCTTGTCCTAAAAAATGTCTGCTATTAAATTCAACATCCGAATAGAATTTGCCATTATAAGATCTGTAGCAATAGCCTTGAGAACAACATATTTTATAAACTGACAACCCAACCCAGCAGGTTACAAGATGTTTCTTAATGTGGTTAAATATTTCTTCTAATTAGGTTTATAAATGGCATCTCTGAAATTGTCATCCTTTAGTCTCTCTATAACTCATGACATATTTGTGCAAGTATAAAGTACGTGAAGCATAACTGGATGTCAAATACTTGAAGATGATTAACCTTTTAAAAATTATTCTAATGATGGAAACTAAGTCAAACATACCACCATTTACTCAACTAGCCATTCTCTAATTTAAACATGAGTTTAAATGTTAATTTAATATTATTTTACTACTCCAGCTGAAGGGATTAGGATGCTTTCTAAGGTTTTCTAATAAGAAAACAGTGTAAAATAGTACTATGAAGTGTGGATCTGAAGGCAGGTAGACCTGAGTTAAAAATTCAACCTCAGACCCTTAACTAGCTATGTGACCTTGGACAGTCACTTAATCTCTTGTCTGCCTCAGATTTCTCATCTGCAAAACTGGATAATAATAGAACCTAGCTTCCCAGGATTGGTTGTGAGGCTCAACTGAGATAATATTTTAAAGTGCTTTGAAAATTTTAAAGGCTATATAAATACTAGCTCATATTTTTTAAAGCTTAAAACCTAGTATAAGATAGTAAAAGCCTTCGTTGGTTTCTGCTTTACAAATCATTTGCACAATTCTCCCTTCCATGCGACCTAGGGCACCAAAGAGGTAGAAAAATCTTCACATTCTTCTCATACATGATTTATGTAAAATATCATGAAATATCAGAGCTGTAAGACACCTCAAGAATAATATAGTTCCATCAATTCATTATTAGGAACCATATAGATAAATGGTCATCCATCCTCTGCTTAAAGACTTCCAAGATATGGAGAACCTATTACTCCCCAAGGCAGCCAATTCCACTTTGAATAACTCTTTTTTTAATCATAGAAGTATTTTATTATTTTCCAGTTACATGTAAAGACAGTTTTCAACATTTGTTTTCATAAGATTTTTAGTTCCAAATTTTTCTCCCTCCCTCCCTTCTCTCCCCCATCCCCAAGACAGAAAGTAATCTGATAATATGCTATATAATGTACAATCACATTAACATATTTCTGCATTAGTCATGTTTGTGAAAGAAAATCAGAACAAATGGAAAACCCTCCAATAAAAGTAGAAACAGTATTGTTCAAATCTGCATCCAATTCCACAGTACTTTTTTCTGGATGTGGAAAATATTTTCCATCATGGGTCCTTTGGAGTTGTCTTGGATCATTGTTATTACTGAAAAGAGTTAAGTCCATCATAGTTGATCATCACATGATATTCCTTTCACTGTACAGTGTTCTCCTGGTTCTGCTCACTTCACTCGACGTCAGTCCACTTAAGTCTTTCCAGGTTTTTCTGAAATCTGACTAATCATCATTTCTTATAGCACAATAGTATTCCATTACATTCATACACCACAACTTCAGCCATTCCCCCAAGGGATGAGCATTCCCTTGATTTCCAATTGAGCCTAAATTTGAATCTCTTTAACTTCGGTCCATTGCTCTGGTTCTCTTTTCACAAGCATCTTCCATATTGACAATGCAATAATTTGAAGAATAGCTATAACATCTACACTAAACTTTCTATCTTCTAAGCTAAATGTGCCCAGTTCCTTCATCTGGTGTGGTCTCAGAGCTCCGCGCACTAACTGGGTTCAATTTTTTGTGGATGATGCCAACCCTACTTCATATTGTTTGACAGGAGTCAAGCATTAAAATATTTAGCTTGATGACTCAGGAACTATTATACCAATTCAAAGTATGCTTTGGGTATAGTACATGTGTTTGTAAAGGATGTTTAGAGAGAGTTAAAAATTACCAGAAAAAATAGCCATACTACATGTAGCTGGACACCAGAGTACAGATATGTTCAAGGCTAGGTGAAATAGGCTTGCCAATGAGGAAACAAAAGGCTGCTCTCTTTGAGGAGAATCCAAATCAATTGATGGTTTTGATACCACCCTAACAAACTTGGTAGGATCCCAATATGCTTGGAAGAAGAGAAGAAAAGACTCCAGGACACTGGGACTCGATGTACGAATGGGGGCATGGGGACTCCCTGATGGAGAGAATAGTTAGCAAGGCCAGTCATGGAAAAAATCATGGGTACTCTGCATCCAGGGAGCCATTTGGAGCACAGACTTTCTGTGATATACTAAGAAGGTATGGCTGTACTGGGATCTTGCAAAGCAAATTAGTGAAGGCTGTATGATTTGCAGAAAAGTAAATAAAAAGATAAAAAGTCAACAAATTCCTGGGGGTCAGCCCCAGGACTGAGATTATTTCATAGTATGCAGGTAGATTTTATAGAAATGCCACTAGTAGGGAAATTGAAATATCTATCAGTTCTTGTTGGATCATCTGACACGATGGGTTGAGGCTTTCCCTCATGGGAAAGGATACTTCCTAAGTGGTAGCTAAACTGATAAGTGGAACAGATCATTCCTTGATATGGACTGGTAACTCAGATAATGGGACTCACTTCACAGCTCAAACCCCTGCAGTTAATAATAAGGGCTTTGGAAATAAAATGGGATTTCCACACTCCTTGGTGTCCTCCCTCTTCTGGGAAAGTGGAAAGGATGAACCAAAACATTAAAGAAGCAAATATCTAAATTAATGCTTGAAACCAAGATTCCCTTTACCAATGTCTCCCATTAACTCTAATTACAGTGAGAACCACCTCTAGGAAGGGTGTAAAAATATCCCCTTATGAAATATTATTTGGATACCCTTACTTAGGAAGGAAAACAGAATTCCCAAGATTAGAAACTAAAGACGTGTTTCTCAGAGAATACATTTCTGGTGTCTCGACCTCAATTTCTCTACTTTGACAGAAGAGGACTCATAGCCCAGACTCCTCCTCTCAAATTTCCACGCCCACTAATTTAAGCCTGGAGACTGGGTATTGATAAAAAACCTGGGAAAGCAACAAGTTCGAACATGATTGGAAGGGCCAGTCCTGCTGTTACTCACCACTGACACCATGTTGAGTACTGAGGAGCTCAACTGGACTCATTACTCTCAGATAAAAGGAACACCTGCCCCAGAATGAATCAGAGCCAGAGCACTGGATGATGGACAGTAAATAAAGAACCAGATGTCCGAGGCTGAAATTTAAAAAGCTGTAATTTGTACTATAAATTGGATGTTGGGAAAAAGGGGCAGGATACTGGTAGTAATTTTAGTTTTCTGCTGTTACAAAGGGAAAGGAACTCGGTGTCTCATAAAATTTATCAGACCTTGCTCGATATGATGTTAGCAGAAAAAGGGGGAGTGTGTGTCCATGCTGGGTGGCCAATGTTGCACCTTTTTCCAAAATAATACCATCCCTGATGGTTCAATAACTATTTGAGCCCTGAAGGGTTTAACTTCACTGGCTGAGCATTTAGCAGTGTGAGATAAAAATTGGATATTAGATCATAAATCTCCCCTACTTAACTTTTCCCTATTTATCTCGCAGACTAGTAAATGGAAGAAGCTTCTGGTTTTCTAGATAAAAGCCTTTATTGTATGATAGTCACAAGGTGATGTTGATTAGAAGGATAGGAAAATAGAAATACAATACAAATCATCTTAAATCTAGGCTTAGTCTATATTCCTTATAAAAACTCACCAAACCGAAAAGGCCACCTTTGGAGAGAGAGAGAGACCGTCTGTGCCGCGCCGTCAGGAGTCCCGCCAAGCAGGCAAAAAGGCCTACTCCCGTTCTCTCCACCCCGGAAGTCAAGAGCCCGGCAGGCAGTCTGACATGCGCAGCAGGCGGACTGTTCATCTCCTCCCCAAAAGGGTGGTCCTTGAAAAACTGGCGTCTTTCAGTTATCCTAACCGACTGTTAAAAAACTTTCATATTTACCACAGCAGGAAATTCAGAGGTTGATTACTACCAGGATGGGATGGATGGAATCCTGGTTCGGGAAATGGAGAGGTTTTGCTGCCTCCATCCTTACCACTATCATCATAGTAGCCAGGGTTTTAATGACTATAGAATGCTACATTATTCCCTTCCTTCACAGGCTAAGTCAGAGGCTAATAGAGACTTCCCTCACAAAGATTACTCTATTTGGGAAGGTAGAGGCAAACACTCAGATGTTAATGGATATTCAGGGCCAATACACAGATTTAGACCAAGAGGCAGAGGATGTATTCAATCAATGGAATGAGAGGAGTCCAGGAGGAAAATAAAAGAGGAGGGATTGTGAGAATAGGCTCAAAATGATGTCAGGACATGGTGACATAGGAATGGATAATATGCAAAACTAATGGACTGAGAAATATTCTAAATTGATTGGATATTAAGACATTGATTAATTGTGTAAATAGGTTTCTAAATGTGCACTTTGATTAGCTAGATTTCAGGATCAGATTGTAACTCTCTGGTAACTGGCCAATGGTGAATGTGGCTGGGACTTAACATGTGTTATGGAATAGGATAAAAGGAGTTGCATACTCTTACTGTTTGCACTCGCTTGCTGCAACACTGAAAATACTGTTCATGGTGCCCTTTTTTTAAGAGAAAGAAATAAAAGAGCTTTTGACATTTTGCTGCTGAGTTTGGGAAAATTGTTGAGTAGGGTGTTGTTTCCCTCCCAGTGTGGTATGTCTGTGTGTGTGTGTGTGTGTGTGTGTGTGTGTGTGTGTGCATCCTATTTATGGTATCTTGCACATGTTTAGAGGATGACTTTAATGTTTCTCCAATACATTTGAGGCTCCTGTCCCTTTACAGAGATTTAAGCCTTTCCTTTATCTCTATCTGTGCCAGCAATAATTATACCAAAAAGGGTGTAGCAGCTGTCAGACTGTATTTCATATAAAGCGGGGAATAAAATGACAGGAATGAAATGGCCATGAACATTAGAGAGAAGAGTTTGTTTGGATAGGAACAAGTCAGAAGCTCTGGCTGTCAGTGGCTTAGATATAATTACTATTTCCTCTTGAGCTCAGACTTCTCTCAAAAGGAGAATAAATGGTCCACAGGCTTAACAGAGATAAGAGCCTTGGTCTAGTCCTCTAGTCTTTTATTAACAGGTAAGTGTGGGAAAGGCCAAAGTGCCTCTGGCTTCTCTCCTACCCTCATCTGCATTTTCACCAGATCTGGAGTGGTGGTGATTGGGAGCAGGGGTGAGAGGAGGAGGTGGGGAGTGGAGTGAGAAGAAACAGGAGAGGAGGCTATTAAAGGGCTCCAGATTTTCACTGACTAACTGGAGCTCATTAGGTAGAGTAGGTATAGGCAGGGAAACCAGCACCCAAACATTGGGGTACCCTGCTTGACCCTGTTTATCTTTTCTCCTGTGGTGGGGGACTAGAACAGCTGCTTGTAATAACTGTTGGCTTCTTGCTTCCAGAAGTCTCCAAACATGTCACCAAATAGTGAACTCTGGGATAGTGTCTGTTTGAGTCTCATCTCTATTAGCACTCATAACTCAGGTATTACACATTTTTTTTCCATACAACATTACTTTAAATGGGGGAGAAGAGTAGATTGAAAAATACTAGAAACAAACATAATACAGTAGCTATTATTAAAAGATTAAGAATTTGTATAGCAGAAAAAGTAATAACAATATTTACTATAATTGGCAGAAGCAAGATCTTTGCAACTATTAGGTAGATTATACAAGGTTATTCATTTGTAATTTAGTTATACACTTGTGAACTCAATACTATCTTCTCCCATTTCCTCTAAGATCTTCTATCATCATCTCTTTCATCTATGTCTTAATCCTCTCCCTTTTTGATGACTCCATTCCCTTGGCCTAACAACTTTTTAGGTCTCTTATTTCCTGAAAATATAAAGTACAATAAAATAAAACCTCCTTCAACCAAATGATTTTCTTTCCTCCTCTTCAGTGCAAATTTATAAAAGGTGTAGCATATGCTCATTGACTATTTTCTGTCTACTTCTTCCTCTTGCCTTATAATCTGACTTCTGTCCATCATTCTAGAGAAAATTCTCTATGGTTATTATTGTGAACTTTATGCATACTAGGATGGCACTTGTTCCCCAGTCCCCATCCTCCTTGATCTGACAAAGGGGTAAATAGCAATTGTTTCTGTTCTGACAAAGGAGGAAATAGCAATTGTTTCTGTTCTGGTCAGAAACTCTGAGGTTCTGCTTTCTGACTGATTTTTTGTGAAGGCAAAGTAGGCCATCTTTCACCTCATTTCTTACATTGCTTTTATTCACTGAATAAACTGAGGCCTGGGAAAGGCCTTAGCTGAAAAGGCCAAGGTCCCCCATTGCATCCTGGGCCATAGCCAGTCCTCCAGACCTATGTCTCACCACTGGATTCCAAATGACTCTGGAGGGGAGAGTGAGGCTGATGACTGCACAGCGCTGCCTCACTTAAATCATATAGACTTGCAAGTCAAGACATCACCCTCCTAACGACATCGGTCCTCTTCAAGAAGGAAGGACAAACAATAACAACAAAAAGGATCTGATGCTAGTGACTTCCTTCTTCTGAATTCTCTTCTGGCTCTTGGCATTGCAGAACTTTCCTACTTTTCATCCTACCTCCCTCATCATCTCCTAGTGAGTTTGTCCACTCTCATGATTTCACTTACCACCACTATGTAGAAAAACTGCAACTTTATCTCTGGTTCAACTTCTCATATTTCTAGAGCCACATTTCCAAATAGAGTTCTGCTTCTATATCCAAGTTTTCCCATATGATTAAACATTTCCAAACTGAGCTCGTTTTTCTTTGAGGTAACCTACCCCTCTTTGTAGCTTATTATTTATGTTCAAGGCATTCAGCTTCATAACCTTTGGCTCTTCCTTCTCTCTTATTCCCCATATAGAAACAACATGTTCATGCATGAGAATAGGACTTCAGTGGGGGTACTGAAATAGAAATAAAAACATTGAACCACTTATACTTTGAATTAGCATATACTTTTAGCCATAAAGAGGAAAGAATAATTTATAATAAAATATTCCCCTTTTTACCCTTCCTCCAACCCTGACCCATTATAGTCACACTTTTAACTCATATAAATGTATTTTTTTCTGTGCAATGGGCGAGTCTTAAGTCCAACATTCTATACCTTCTTTTGACACTGACTTGCTCTGTGAATCTTAGAAATTGCTTAACTCCCTCTATGCTAAATCTGCTTCTCCACCTGTGAAATAGTACTACCTCCATTTTCCACATGCTGACTTCACAGAGATTTTTGAAAGGATTATGGAATGGGTTTATGAATGTTTTGAGTTTTCCTGGAAGAAAGAGATGTATCGATTCAAATATTATTAATGTACCTAAGGATGTTTAGCTGTGCCCTGGCTGCATATGTCAATCACTCTACAGAGCATGAATCGTCACACTTACAAGCAATCCTATTACAGCATTTGCAGCATGGTCTGTCATAAGTTCATTTTTTTGGGAACCTGAGGGGCTATGAGAACGTCACAGAGGAAATTGAGACTACAGGACAATGAACGTGAAAACTGACTGAGCTCAGTTCTCATGGTAGGTATGAAGCTGTGTCAAAAGGGAGCAAGATACAGCATGTGGGCATGTACATGGCTTCTCTGACTTTTTGGCCAGTTGTTCATTTTTCCCACTGGAAGGAATTCTAGCTATGGATTCTTCCCATTCAGAATGCTAGTAGGTTGTTCCATTTAATTTCTTATACACTTAGGAGAAAAATGAAACTTCTTTAATGGGACAACTAGCCACTTTGTTTCTTGAGGTTATTGTTTGTTTGTTTGTTTATTTATTTGGTGAGGCAATTGGGGTTAAGTGCCTTGCCCAGGGTCACACAGCTAGTAAGTGTTAAGAGTCTGAGGCTGGATTTGAACTCAGGTCCTCCTGAATCGATGGCCGGTGCTCTATCCACTGCACCACCTAGCTGCCCCTCTTGAGGTTATTGTAAAGCAAAAGCAGAGCTGGGGTAGCTGGAGAGCTGTGGTGACCAAGGAGCTGAGGTGGTAAAGAAAGATCAGAGGCCTGAATTGAGCAGGATTGTGCTGGCACCATCTATGAAATCTCAGTCAATGATGTGATCAGAGCTGGAAATGGATCCTAACCTTCCTACACCTGCCTGTTTGGGGGGTTTTGTTTTGTTTTCTGTTTTTAGAGCCCATGTTGGGCAAGAATCTGCTTCCTCTAATTATTCTTCACTTTCTTCCCACCCCCAAACTGATGATGGATGAGAGGATAGGCAGAAGGTAATCCTATTGAAAGCTCCACACCATAGTTGTAAACAAATGCTATACTCATTTTCTTTGTAAATAGATATGGCCCAGAATGAATAAGCTGTGTAATGTAAAATACAGAAGGTTGGTTGGAGAAAGGGAACATTTCTAGACAAACATGGGGGATAGGGGTCAGAGTTCTATCAAGATTTTATAATTTTGCTATTTCAGAGATATATTCCATAGTTATAGATCAATTTTTTATTAGGGCCGTGTCCATTGCTACAAGAAACCAGATAAACTTAGAGCAGTGTTTGTGTGTGTGCATGGGGAAAAGATAGGAAGTGTTTTAAGAATCATAGGCTCATTGGGGGTAGTTAGGTAGTGCAGTGGATTAAAGTGGATGAAGTACTAGCCCTGGATTTCTATCCCAAAGACATCCCCCCAAAAGAGAAAGACCTATTTTTACAAAAAATATTGATAGCAGCTCCTTTTGACTAAGAATTGGAAATCAAATGAATGACCATCAATTGGGGAATGGCTAAGCAAGCTATGGTATATGATGTGATGGATATTATTGTGCTATGAGAAATGACAAGCAGGATGCTTTCAGAAGGCCTGCAAACACTTGTATGAACTGATGTATAGTGAAGTTAGCAGAACCAAGAGAACACTGTGCACAGAGACAGCAATATTGTTGATGAAGAACTGTGAATGACTTAACTATCTTCAGTAATACAATGATCTAGGACAATCACAAAGGACTAATGATGAACATACTATCCACCTCCAAAGAAAGAACTGATATTGAATGAACAAGACTGAAGCATGCTAATTTTGCTTTCATTTTTTTCTTTTAGCCAAGTTTTCTTGTACAAAATTACTAATATGGTGATGTTTTAAATAATTACACATGTATAACCTATATCTGATTGTTTACTGCCTTGAAGAGAAGGAAGGGGAGAGAGGGAGAAAATTTGGAACTCAGAACTTTAAAATAAAAATGTTTATTATTTAAAAATTAAAAGAAACACACAACTAGGCTGGTAGAACCATATCATTAAACCTGGAAGGAAACTCAAAGCCCATCAAGTCAAACTACCTCATTTAACAACAGAGGAAATAGAAACTCAAAGAGGTTAAATTCCTCACCCAGAGTCACATATCTAGTAAGTGGCAGGAATAAACTAGGGTGTTCTTGACTCTAAGTCCAACAGTCTATCTACTTGGCCATCTTGTTGCCTCTGGCAGAAATTTTAGATGAACATCCTCTGAGCAATGAGGATATGGAAGCCAGTATCAAAGATGACTCTCATATAGTGCCACTGGATTCCACTGGAATTAACTCGTTGGCTGATGACTTGAGTGCTACACGGGCTGGTGATCAAATTCTGTCATTATACCCTGTTGCTAGTTACTGATACATTGATTAATTCACTGACAGTCAGCTTCTCTGTAGGTTTGTCACTTAACCCCCATTGCCAGCCCTCCCCCCCCCAAAAAAAAGACGGTCAAGGGGCTAGAATGTGTTGAAGCAAGGTCTTTTTGACTTTAGCATTCTATCTAACGAGAAATTAAATTAAATGAATTTAAACTCCTTTCTTCCCCTTGCCCCACAAAGGATTATAAAAAAGGTGACCACGGGGTATGCTATGGGTCGGAGAGGGACAGAAGGGAAAGCAAAAATCTGGTTGGATACTTCTGGTTTTCTGCACTTTAGAAAAGACTGAGAGGTGTAAAGCATTGTTTGCTGGAGACATTTAATCTAAGCTTTATTCCAGGACAGATGCTCATTTCCCCAGTAGTATGCAAACTCTCTGAAGGCAAGGAGTTTCATTTAGTCTTTGAATCCCAGGCTGTATGTAGTTCACTGCCCTGTACAGAAGAAGCAATTCATATGTGTTTACTGGATTCAATTGGATTAGATTTATTACCATAGATAGATTTTTATTTAGGAAATCTAGTAACTGAGTTCATATATGTTTTTGTAATGCTCCTTATATCTTGTGCTCATAGCAACCTGGTTCTACCCAAGAACACAAGTATTGGGTTTATCTTTTATGAAGCCTCTTGACATACTGGGTCATAAAGAAGAAGAAAGATAAGCATACTTCATTCTCCTTGATGCTACTTCCTTACCCTTCCTCTGTGATCATTACTTAACCAATTATTTTGCTTAGAGGCCTATACAAGCCTTTTATCTTTCACTCTATCCAGAATTTAATGACTGCTAAGTACTAGCTAAAAAGGCCTGCCCCTCTACCCTAACCCTTACCTTCATCCTTGGAATCTTTAATGAACATGTCTATACTTCAAACAATCAGGCCTCCCTCCAAAGTAATACCCCGCAAAGCCCTCAATTTTGGATAGGAGGCAGAACCCCAGCCAAAAGCTCATGTTCAGGATGTCCTGTTCCCTGAGGAATTGTCTGATGCTTGTATTAGTCTTCCTGGAAATACTAAGGGGGATAGGCACATGGGAAAAGCTATGATTGCCCCACCCTCATTATTCTTCTGCATAGACAAATGGAAAGAATATGGATATGTAGTGAAAGAAGTTTTAATGGCTCCTGACAATTAGCACTCCCTAGTCTAATGGAAATTCAAACAGTGTGGTAGATCCTGCCAGTGAGTAAAAAATAAACCTTTCTCATTTGAACATAAGTGGATTCAGTTTTAGCTAGGTATCCTTTAGTTCAATGGACAGCACTTTTCTGAGTGACCTGATAGAATTGATTCTTCCCCACAAAAGAACGAGATGCTTCCTCTTCAGTACTTCAAGATCATACTCAATATTTTCACACCACTTAAAAAATGCTTTCTGTGCCAGCCTCACCTTGTACCATTTTTCTTTTCCTCTGTCTAGTTTCGGTTCACCCCAGACAAGAAGCCATGCAGTAAGTGAGAAACATAACCTGAATGACTTTGAAACACTTTATTATTTTCTTCGTTCTGCTCAATCATAGCCAGAATCCTGATTCCATTTGTTGGAAATGGGTGTAGCTTTTTGACCTGAGGATCACACCATGACAGTTAAATTGCTTCAAATCCAGAGTGCAACACCGCCTCTCTTGCTATCTTAGGATTTCTATATGACGGAGAAATTCTTCTGGGGCAAGGAATTGAAGCCAAGACTGTTAAGCCAAAGGCAGGCTTAACACTATTTCATTTAAATGCAAAGAAAGAAAGTCATCTAGTTTCTTTTCCCAGTAGAGTAACTGGGGGAAACCCAAACTGACAACAACAGAAAAGCCATTAGGGACTACCATTTTGTTTTGCCAAACATTAAAACATTAATTTTTTTAAACCATGGTTTTATTACTTTCATTTTTAATAGCTAGTTCTATAATAGAGCTTTAAAAAATATTCCTTTTTTCCGTGTGATACATCTCACCCTTTATTTTTTTAAATATGAGGTTGAAAATGAATGTTTCTAGCTCCTCACCAGATAGCACCTTATTTACAGCATATTGTATTTAACCCAGCAGGTTATAGCTATAATCATTTGATTCTGACATCTGGGAATAAAAATTTTCAGTGGCAGAAAGAAATAGTGGGTGAGGAGTCTCCATGTGGTTTTATTTTTCAAAGTTGTATAAGTATTTCTTCAACAAAAATTCAAATATGCATAGAACTCATAGGGGGAAAAATTTTTTTAAATCATCTGTTTAGAAATTAACTTGGAAGTTATATTCCAAATTCCTCCAGTGTTTCACTAAACCTCAAGTAAATTTTTCTAACCTCTTGGGATTCCATCTTCCCTATCTGTTCAAATAACTTTATTGATTCTTACTTTCTCCTAAGTTATAGTAATGATTAAAACATTTTCATGAATATGTATTGTATTTGAAAAATACTCATAACTTTTTAAAATGTTTTCTATTTGAGGAACAACTTCTTAATAGAAACCAATCAAATGTAGTCTTTTTATCCTTTAAAATAGCCTGTATACCTTTAATTACACTCTCATATTATATCTCATATAAGAAGGTATAGTTCATTGTGTTCCTGAAGAATGGAGTAGAAAAAAGAAAATTAGATTAGAATTGGAGGACCTAGGCTGGAATTCAAGTTCTATTACTGGCTTCTTGTGTAACTTTGTTGGAAACATTATTCTGAATCTCAGTTTTTTCATCTGTAAAATGGGTCCCTTTAGTTGTGCTAAAATGTGCTTTCTAAAATTATTGCTATTTATATATTAATGGCTATTGCACCTGTTTTGGGCAGTAAATATTTATTATTAATTAATATCATATTTACCAGTAAAGAACTGACCACATGGCAGTTAGCACCAGCAGGAGATAATTCTCAGAACCATTTTGTCTTTCAGAAAGACAGCACATGGTGTCAAGGCCTGAGGAAAAGTACACACCAAATGACCACATTCCGAGCCAACAGTGCAAGCCAAGATGGTGACCCTTGCTTGGTCAAGGTTTTTTATCCTCTTTTATTTATTTATTTTTATGGTGAGGCAATTGGGGTTAAGTTACTTGCCCAGGGTCACACAGCTATTAAGTGTTAAGTGTCTGAGGTCGGATTTAAACTCAGGTCCTCCTGAATCCAGGGCCAGGCCTCTATCCACTGTGCCACCTAGCTGCCCCCTTTTTATCCTCTTTTGATAGAAGTGGGTCATTATACATTGACCAAAGCTAATTGGTTAGCATCATTCAATTCCATAGGTTGACATGACCTGAGGGTGGTCTAAATTAAAATGGGCTCTACAGATGACATAAGGGGAAAGTGTGCAAGAGACTCTTGCCAAAGGCAAAGGACAAAGTCTAGGTTTGGTATGGTATAATCCCATCAGTCCTTCAATGAGCTAGACAAAAGAATCTATCTCCATTTCTTTTGTTCCCTTAGGCTTGCCCCAAACTTTCTGGAGGGGGAGGGAGGGACAAAAACTGGGTCTCTGGGTCCACAAGAAATTCATTATTAATAATTATTTTCTCACAATGTCAAGGTCCATATTTGGACCAATTCAGAGTTCAAATCTCACCTTCTATGCACAAATGGGTTATGTGAACCTGGGGAAGTCACTTAATGGCACTATTCCCTAAGCAACTCTCAAATGAATGAAAGAAGGAAACATTTATCATGTGCCAAGCATTGTGCTGTTATCTCAGGATACAAATATAAAAAGGAGACTATTTCTGCACTCAAGAAACTTACTTCCAATAGGGAAGACAGCAAATATAGGGGAGTTATAGCTCCCTCCACTAATAAAATCAGAGAGGTTGTTCATAATTAGTTCTCAAAGAGAACCAATGACTTCCCAAGGATGATGCCTTGACTTGCTTGTGAATTGGATTTAAGTGAGGCAGGGCTGTGCAAAGTCATCAGGCTCACTCTCTCCTCCAGAGTCATCATAATCCAGAGACAAGACAAAAGTCAAGATGTGTGGCAATGGACCAAAATGTAGTGGTTGACCTTTACCCTTTTAAATTAAGGTCTTTCCAAGGTCTTATTTTGTCTGAGGCAATGCCCATTCAATGACTAGGTAAAAATTGAGACAAAAGATGGACGAAAGTTTGAAATCACTAACGTATCAATCTGGAAAGGGAAGACCTTTAGACCTTTCCGGCCAGAACAGAAAACAATTGCTATTTATACTCACTCTAAGACATCAAAACCCAAAAAATGAGGAACAGACACTTGGGCTGGGGTCTATTACTGGTCATTCAATGAAAACCAGAGAAATCACACTCACTCACACACACACAGACACACACCTCCTATCTGAAGGACAACCTTTTAAAATGAGGCTATTTCATTCACAGATTTTGGCATTTTAAATTGTTTTGTTCCTTTAATATCTTGCATATGGAATCTTAAAGGAAATTTTTTTAACACAATATCTTACTTTAAATAACTGTATAGGAATGTGAAATGAATATGCTAACTACCTGGGGCTCCCTAATTATCCAGGTAACTTAGGGAAACTGTTTGGGACTGACTTGATCAATTAAAATACAGAATGGCTTGACTAATCAACACTTCTTTTTGGTGCTGACAGTAAACCCAGCTGGAAGTGTAGAATCAGTGACCCTGAAACTAGCTTAGCTCAAACTAGCCTTAGGTGGCCCTTGAGGTATCAGCTAGCCTTAGATTCAGAGGCATTCTTTTTATCTTCTTGTCTAGGTTTGTGCCTTGGATTCTCTTATTTATTGTTCAATGTACCAAAAGGTCAGGGTCCCTATTCCTGGCACTTTCCACCCCTTGTGCCTGGAACTCTCCAATCATAAAATGATCAGCCCATTTCTCGCCTTCCTTTGTTATAAAAAAACATATAAACAACTCCCTGCTTTCCCCAAGCTGAGCTGTTCCAGCATTAGGCTGTTTGCTCCACATGTACATGTATGCACCTACTTAATAAAGATCATTCTTGACTTTTACAGGAACCATCTCCTTCTAGTTTTTTTCCTATGCGAAAAGAGGGATCCAGGTCCCATAGGGTTTGTGCCTCAGTTTACGCATATACTATAGAGAAATTTAACAATCCCTCAAGTGACTATTTATATCTCACTATTTTTGTCTAGGAAAATTTCTGAGATTTAATAATGGGATGAGTGTTTGCCAAAACATCTTGTTTATCCTTTCCAAAGTTTCATATATGATAGTTACAGCCCAGTTCCAATGATTTCTGAAACAAAAGCGTTCTTTGTTTATTTTTGCACAGGGCAATAACCAAGTATAATTTCCTTTAGAAGGCTCTTTTAATCATCAAGTTCTCAAATATCTGTGTGAGAATTTAGAGGACTGCCATCCTTAGCAATTCAGTGTGTGTTTTCTGTGAGAGGTAGTCAAAATAACAAAGGTAAGAAAGCATTACAGTAATGATAATAATAATCATTTATATTGTACTTTAATATTTGCAGAGTATTTTACATGATATTTCATTTGATCCTCACAATAACCCTGTGAGGTAGGTACTATTATTTTACCTATTTTGTAGATGAGGAAAATATGAAACTGAGAGAGGGTAAGTGATCTGTCCAGGGTCATAGAGCTAAGACATGTCTGTGGAAGAATTTAAACTCAGGTCTTCCTTACTTTTAGTCTCTAACCACTGTGCTAATTAGCAGCCATTATTCCTAGACTCTGTGAAAATGAGGAAAAATTGAAGTTGAAATTGAAACAAGAGTTAAATTCTAATCCTTCCTTCCACATACCTTCCATATATGCAACATCTCCATATTCTTCTTCCCTTTAGTGAAGATTCTTTGAACCTTTGGTATCCAACTACTCAGATTTCTCCAGCATCTTCCCAGCAAACTCTATGGGTACATTTATAATTCTCATTTAGAGCCCAGGAATGCCCTCAAAATTAGCCTGAATGCTGAGACAGCACTGGGAAGTAGCTAATTGTAAATGGCTCCATGGCATCTCTTCAGAGTTCTTTCTGAGAAAACAGATTATTCTCACTGGTACTCACAACCATAAAGTGCTCTCAGAGAGATGCTCTCTGTCCATCTTCTAATATTATCACCTGGTCAAAAATCTTTTCTAAATTTTATGATGACCCAGGTGAATTTAGAAACAGGTTAGAACAAATTTCTACAATATATCCATCCCTGGACATATATAAACCAACTGCTGTCAGGCTTGCTGCCCAGGGAGCAATACCTAGCCCTCTACACAACTGCAAATTGGCCAAATGATGCAACCTACGATGGTTAGAACCTTCTGTAAGCCACTGACTCTTCAATATAGTTTTAAAGGCATACCCTCCTCAAACTGATTGGGACCAGATAATAGCCTATGAACAAGAACCAGGAAAGTACCCTTTCAAACCATCATATCAGATTGTTAGAGTTTTTTAAAAGCACATACAACAGCCTATCCCCATAGAATTCATCACAACTAATGCCTTACAAAGCTTCACCATTATCCTCCAGAAGACTTGTCTCCCAAGGTGTTCAGAATACCATTTAGAGTGAGAAGCAAACTCACTGCTGAAGTCATTGTGACAATGGTGTACTTTTACAGGAAGGAAGCAATAAAAAGTTCTGTAAAGGACAAATTTAGGGCTCTACAAATTTGACATGAGGAAGCTTGCACAAAGAATCTCTCCTAACCTAGCCATAATTCTAAAAGGCCATCATCATTCCTGTGAATCTGATATCTATGACTACTGGAGAAATGACAAACCTGTAAGTTTGCAGGACAAAGAAAAACTCTTTCCTAGTCCATTTAAGAAAGTCATCTTTTTCTTCAGCAGTAATAAACCAAATAACCCAACAATAACTGGTTATAGACTATGAAGGCCCAAAATGGATTGCTTAAAACAATGAAAGAGATAATAGACTTTCTTCCAAATTCCCCATGAAAAAGAGAATAGAACTAAGTTTAGTATTTCATTTGTGTTTATTTGTTGTATTGACTGAAAGTATGCCTGCATAAGTCTCTTTGTGCTGTCTCCATTGTTTTTTTGTTTGTTTGTTTGTTTGTTTTGGTGAGGCAATTGGGGTTAAGTGACTTGCCCAGGGTCACACAGTTAGTAAGTGTTAAATGTCTGAGGTCAAATTTGAACTCAGGTCCTCCTGACTCCAGGGCCAGTGCTCTATCCACTGTACCACCTAGCTGCCCCCTATCTCCATTGTTTTTAAACTTGTAGAAACTGAGATCTACTAAGTACAAAAAGGGATAGCCTCTAATTAAACTGGAGCAATTGTGAGAAATGAAAAGGATTTTTCAGTAGTGAAACTTCCCTGAATTATCTGGTTAATCAGTGATGATACTTAAGTTTTTCCTTTACTTCTTTTTCATCTGGCCAATCTTAGAGAAGGTAAAGAAATACTAGAAACAAAATATATTGTAAAAATGCTAAGAAGAATATACTCTCTTGTTGAAATTTGTTGCATGTGTTGAAGATAAAAAGGGGCTAAATCTGTAACACAAAAATCATTCAAATATATATATATATTTTTTTGGTGAGGCAATTGGGGTTAAGTGACTTGCCCAGGGTCACATAGCTAGTAAGTGTCAAGTGTCTGAGGCTGGATTTGAAGTTAGGTCCTCCTGACTCTAGGGCCGGTGCTCTATCCACTGTGCCACCTAGCTGCCCCCCCCCCCCAAATATAATTGTTTTTTGATTTGTACTTCCAAATTAGAATGAAAATGAATTTTAACTTTTCTTTGCTGAAATAACCAGTAACAGAAACATGAGACCCACCTAATCTTTCACCTCTTTAGAACTGCTTTCCTTGCCCTCTTCTGACTCCCTCCATGTAACTTCTGTTGTATTTGGGACAGAGGGAAATTTCCTGATATATAGTGGAACAACTATGCTCCCTAATACAGCAGACAAAGTGTGGGATGAAGACATTAAAGGGAAACTCTCAGTTTTTTTCCCCCCCATACCTCCCGTCTTGATCACATTATGCTATTCTAAGACTCTTGGTTTTGTTTTAATGGAAAGAGACTTCTTGTGCAAACTGAATAATACAATAACATGTAATTCTACTCTTTCTATCTTGATGGCTTCTTTACTCTTATGTCCCAATTACTGCTTTTCTATTGTGAGTTAGAACAAAGTTTTCTTTACTTGCTCAACACCGCCTTATATGATAGGCTGTAAAAAGCATTACATCAGTTATCCTTATGTAAAAATCTTTCAGGCAAGTATGGGACATGTTTCACTTTGGCTGCATTGAAAGAAATATACATCACAGAAGACACTGGATATTGCATTTTTTCCTAGTGTAACCAAAATGCTTGTGAAACTGCTTTCTATGTGGAAGAGGCTAGGGAATCTACTTCCTGAAGAGTTGTGATAACATAATGGAAGTGACTAGAGGGACTTGAGCAAGGGTAAACAGTCTTTCTGTAACTGGTTCTGGTCTTCCAAGTCTTTTTAACACAAGCCTTTTTTATTGTCTAGATAGATGGACGAGGAGGGGCCTTCCAAAAACACTAGGGGCCAGAGCATTGGCCATTATCTCTTTAGTTGCTTTCCCTTGGTTTGATTCCATATGTAAAAAAAAATCCATAAGAAGAAAGGCCTTAGGTCTTCTGACTGAGTCCTTTTTTAAAAACTCTGGATGTAAGATTTTATGTCTTAGGTGAAGGCATGTGCTTTTTTTTTTTAATCATAAAAAATATTTTATTATTTTCTAGTTACGTGTAAAGATAGTTTTCAACATTTATTTTTATAAAAATTTTAGTTCCAACTTTTTCTCCCTCCTTCCCTTCCCTCTCCCATCCCCAATACAGAAAGCAATCTAATATAGGTTATATATGGACAATCACATTAAACATATTTCTGCATTAATCATGTTGTGAAAGAAAAATCAGAACAAAAAGGAAAACCTCAAAAAAGAAAAAAAAAACAACAAAAAGTGGAAACAGTATGGTTCAATCTTAATTCAGATTCCACAGTTCTTTTTTGGGGGGATGTAGAGAGCATTTTCCATCAGGAGTCCTTTGGAATTTTCTTAGATCATTGTATTGCTGAGAAGAGCTAAGTCTATCAGTTGATCACCACACAACATTGCCATCACTGTGTACAATGTTTTCCTGATTATTCACACTTCACTCAGCATCATTCCATTTAATGTCTTTCCAGGTTTTCCTGAAATCTGCCTACTCATCATTTCTTATAGCATAATAGTATTCCATTACATTCAGATGCCACAACTTGTTCAGTCATTCCCCAATTGATGGGTCTTCCTGCGATTTCCAATGCTTTGCTACCACAAAGGGAGCTACTATAAATATTTTTGTACAAGTGAGTCCTTTTCCCTTTTCTATGATTTCTTTGGGATACAGACCTTGTAGTGGTATTACTGGGTCACAACGCTTTGGTCATAGTTCTAAACTGTTCTCCAGAAGAGTTGGATCAGTTCACAACTCCACCAACAATGCATTAGTGTTCCAATTTGTCCACAACTTCTCCAACATTATTTTCCTTTATCATCACATTAGTCAAGCTGATATTTGTGAGGTGGTACCTCAGAATTGTTTTAATCTGAATTTCTCTAATCAATAGTGATTTAGAACATTTTTTCATATGGCAATAGATAGCTTTGATTTATTCATGTTAAAATTGCCTGTTCATATTCTTTGATCATTTCTTAATTGGGGAATGACTTACATTCTTATAAATTTTATGTAGTTGTCTATATATTATAGAAATGAGGCCTTTATCAGAAGCATTGGCTGTAACAATTGTTTCTCAGCTTTCTGCTGCCCTTCTAATTTTGGCTCCATTGCTTCTGTTTGTACAAAAACCTTTTTAATTTATGTAATCAAAATTACCCATTTTACATTTAATAATATTTTCTCTCTCTTCTTTGGTCATAAATCCTTCTTTTCTCCATAGATCTGAGGGGTAAATTATTCCTTCCTCCCCTAATTTACTTATGGTATTACCCTTTATGTCTAAATCATGTACCCATTTTGACCTTATTTTAGTATAGTGTAAGATGTTGGTCTACGATTAGTTTCTGCCATACTATCATCTAGTATTCCCATCAATTTTTGTCAAATACTGAGGTCTTATCCCAGAAGCTGGAATCTTTGGGTTTATCAAAAAGTACAATACTATACTAACCTATTCCATTGATACGCCACTCTATTTCTTAGCCAGTACAAAATAGTTTTGATGACTGACGCTTTTTAGTATAGCTTCAGATTTGGTACGGGTAGCCCACCTTCTTGTACATTTTATTTTCATTAGTTCCCTTGATATTTTTGACCTTTTGTTCTTCCAGATGAATTGTGTTAATATTTTTTCTAGCTGTATAAAATAATTTATAGGTAGTTTAATTGGTATGGCACTAAATAAGTAAATTAATTTAGGTAGAATTATCATTTATGTTATATTAGCTCAGCCTATCCATGAGAAATTGATATTTTTCCAATTATTTAGATATGATTTTATTTGTGTGAAAAGTGTTTTGTAATTGTGTTCACAGAGTTCCTGGGTTTGTCTTTGATCTTTCCTAAAGTCTTCTAAATTATTACAAGTTGGAAGATTGTGTCTCACTTTTTGTAGGTTCTGTAGTTCTAGAATCTGTTTAGAGGCCTGATTTAATGTTGTTTTTGAGGGAAACCTGGGAGTGCTCAGGAAACTTCCTGGCTTCTCTTTGCCATCTTGGTTTTGCCTCCCTTGTGAGTTTTGAAAGTCAGGACGGGCTTCCTGGAATCCAGACTTTCAGTATGTCTAAGCATCCTGGTTCATTTGTATTCTACAATTGGACCATAATCCATGTCCTAAGAAGGAAAGAATGGTTTTCAGGAGTGATCTTTGTGATGCAAGACAGCAGGCAGTAAAGATAAGGACTCAGCCATGATGCCACATTTGGAGGTAAGATTTGTAGGACTAATGCCAGTAAGAAAATAGCTAAACTTCAGTCTGCTCTCCCCAGAGATTGAGGTGCTATAGGAGAGAGTGTGACCTCAAGTTGTTGGGAGGAAATGTTCATACTTTTGTTACTGATATATCTTCAAAGTAAATATTCCTTTGTAAAAGCTAATCAATGGTAAAACAGAAATGGCAATCTAATCACTGTTCATTAATAGTGTGTGGGCAGATTTCAACAGGTGGGCATTCAAACTGATAGTTTTAGTGAACAGATACCCAGAATTTTTAAAGATATGACTTGAACACTGAGGAGCAGATTATCAGCCTGGCAGTATAGAACAGCCTCAATGATACTCACTACTGACTGAGGTTTTACTCAAGACAGTTGCATTCTTGCTGAATGGTAAAGCAGTGACAGCCAGTTGACTTCAGATCCCTTAATCCCTTTGTAGGAGTCTATAATATGCTCTGAGATTATGGTAGGGACTAATATTTCCTGGGGTAAGAAACTGATTTTTCTTTTCTTTGGAGCTATTCAATGATTAAACCTTCTATAAATGTAGGGAGTAGGGGCTACCTAGTAGAAAAGTGAGAGGGCAAAGTACTCCTACTTCTAACACCTGGATCTAGTTTACAAGCAACAAGATAATTTCCTCTCTTCTTTTTCCCTGACAGTGAGGGATACCTTCTAGTCCTGCATAGGTATTTAAAAATTCCTTTTAAGAAAGCCCCATGTGTTGAAAAGTCTGTAAGTATCATATTTCTTTTCAAGATAGGAAGATGATTTTCTTTAACTATTGCTTTTCTTTACATTGCTTTTGATTTGGGGAAAATATTTTAAGCAACAAGACAGACACCTAACGAGAATTAAGCAGGCAGGAACTTTTCATAAGTTTCATAATTGTTCCTCATTGAATATACATTATTGTCTTGAAATTCTTTCTTGCATGTCACTTGGGAGGCAAGGGAATTGGATAATACTTACACCTCCCCAAGAACCCAGAAGAATATTCTAGACCAAAACTTCTTAAACTTCCTGACCCCATATGGGATTTCATAACTGAATGTGGAGGTTACAAAAAATTTGGCAGTAAATGTTTGATTTGGTAACATGGGTAATTTGTTTAAAAGGCATCCTTATCAAATTTTTCAAAGATACAGATTTTTTTTTTAATTGAGGAGTGGAAGAGAATATAACAGACTGGAACATGTACAGAAATCCTCTGATACATCATTCTACATAGAAGAGCTAGGGATTCTGCCTCTTGATATATATGATGTTGTGTGGATACTCTGAAACTGGATTTGCTCTGCTCATCATATAGTTAAATGGCCACACAGCCAAAATTGGGGACGTCTTCAAAAGTCATCAGTGAGTAGAACCTTAGCTACTCATTTTCTTTAGTTGTTCTTAGTCTGATTCCTTTGCTGACAGAGTTTTGTTTTTTGCCCTCCGAGTCTGACATGTACCTCAATGAAATGAGATTCATTATTTTGCCTCAAACTTGTTGTTTTCTATTTTTAGGTTAAGGCATCGGAAAATGACATTATGATTTTTCAAATGTCAGAAGAGTGAGCTTCCAGGAGTCCAGGATCCACCTGAAGTCTAGTTCTCAGGATATCACCACATCCAAAAGTTCAAGTTTTGCTGCCAGCTGGTGCCCTGAGGAACAAGGGATGATCTTCAGCGGTGATCTTTGGAAGCCAGTCCTAGTAACTAACACAAGCAATTATGAATTTCGATATGAATTTGGTTAAACTCAAAGACTCAGGTAATATAGGAGAGAGCATGTTCTTCAGCTGTCTGTACTTTCATAGTTGCTCTGTCTTCAAAGTAAAAAACAAAAACAAAAACACAAAAACCTAACTCATGTGAAATTAAATGGAACAAAGATTTGATATTTACACTTAAAATGGTTTTAGTTCTTTGTTTTCTAAGAGGACCAGTAACATCACAGGGTGGTGCCTTTGACTTGTATGTTAATTGTATTTAAGTGAGGCAGAGTTATGCAAAGTAATTAACATCACTCTCTTCTAACTCACTAAAGTCCAGTGGCAGGACAAAAGTCAAAACAACCAGCAAAGGCCCAAGATGCAGTGGATTTTATATTTGACCAACCTTGAAGCACTCCACAGTGTCTACTTCAGCCATCTTCATGTCCCTTGGAACAAACTCTTCTCATTTGCCCATTCCACTTGTGGAAGTCTTTATATGCTTGGAGTAGACACCTCCATAAGTCACCATCAGGTTTGAAGCCTATTGGTTACCCTTAACCTGGTTTAGGCCGTCTGCCAAGATGGTTTACCAGTGTATGGCTACTATATGTGTTAAAGCTTTTTTGAGCCACAGGTGAGAGCTAGGTGAATTAAGTGGACACCAAAGGTGAATGAGTAGTCCAGAATAGGGCTTTGCAGCCCTTACACAAGAGGTACTAGTCCTCGTAAAAATAGGGGGAAACTCAATAGCTAGGGGCTTGAGATGATGCCATTAGAGAAGAGGTACCCCAAACTCCTTGGGGCACCCCTGGAATCCCAGTGTGAAGATGGAGTAGGTCTTGCTCCAGGAGAGTGAAAACAGAGCTTTTATTTGCTGTACTAGCTTCAGAAGAGAGGAAGCCAATATAAGATCAGGACTAGAGGGTAGACTTTTATTTTAGACTGATTTCTAAGTCCCTCTGGAGAAGAAGAGAAGAAAGGACAAGGAAAACAAGAGGAGAGGATGGAGATTACAGGTGTTTTCCTCTTCACACTGAGCATCTACATGGCTGTGGGCTGTTGTCACTAATATCTGCAGTTCCTGTCCTCAAACTCTAAACTCCAAAGGAAACCACACACATTAATGGACAAGCAGGAGGTATGACTGTTTTGTGTTTTTGTTTTTTGTTTTGTTTTTTTATTTGTTTGTTTTTTGTTTTCTTTTGCGGGGCAATGGGGGTTAAGTGACTTGCCCAGGGTCACACAGCTAGTAAGTGTCAAGTGTCTGAGGCTGGCTTTGAACTCAGGTACTCCTAAATCCAGGGCCAGCGGTTTAACCACTGCACCATCTAGCTGCCCCTGTGGTTTTTTTTTTAAGTGTGGGTGCTTGCTCATGTAACTGGAGCACTGGCGGGGGGGGGGGGGCGGGGCGGGAGAGACACATTGAGGCCCTAGAGGTCCTTCCTCCTTACCCTTCCCCTTAATTCAACTGGGTCCAACAAGTATCTGTTCCTAGTTGTGTCTTTTATTCTGTTAAAGATTACATCTGGCACATCTTATCTTATTTTTCATAAATATCTGTGGTTGATACTGTCTTGGAATTTTCTTGTTTCCTTTTATTGAGGCATGAAGAAATGGGATAGCTTTGATAGGCACACAGGAGAGAGTGGCCTTTCTTAGCCCTAGGCAGACATCTTAACCTCTAGCTCACTGTTAGAGAGTTTTCATTCTCTAATTGATGGCATAAACATGAGCCATTCATATGTTTCAAAACTACATTTGTAAGGGCAGAATTACTATGAACTTGAGCCTTTAAATAAGCCCATCCAACACAAGCCTAATGGAGAAATCCCTAGGGCTATACTTGTATGAACTAAATTTACCATGTAACCTTCCTATTTTGCTAGCAGCAAAACTAGGGAAACACATCCTGATATCCAAAATTTGTGCTCAGTCAATAAATGTTGTTTGCTGTCATCCAACTGAGCCCAGTATGGCCTCTATACTTTTATTATTCCTCCAACTGAGAAATATTTTACATGCCTGGACTTTTCTAAGGCTTTTTTCTTGATTCCTTCTGCCATATTAACCCGATCTGCCATATTAATTTGGTTTCTTCGTTAATTCCACTCAACTGACCTGAAATTGACTTCCATAGGAGTCCTATGTGAACCTCTCTCTATATAGTCAAGCCTTGCATCAGGAACCACAAGGTTTTGTTGGCCCCCAAATGTCTGTTATTATGCAGTATGTAGGTAATATTTTTATTGTTAATGTCCATCAGAAGGTTATAATAATGACTTTGTTTCATCAATATGTTATTTTGCCTGTTTGAAACATCAATATCTTCTTTGTTTCAGGATAATAATTGCCTAAGCTCTTAACAACTGATAAGGAAGCTGATCTAATTTTCTCTAATGTCAGGACTCTGAGCACTTTTACTCTTTCCCTACTATCCTTCTCCCTTTTTCTTCTCATTCTTGTTCCAGAATACCGTACTTTAAGGACAGAAGTCGTGATTCCTTGTTGCCCCATTCTCTGTACTTTTAGTTGCTGAGCACACTGTTATGAACACTGACAAAGAAGAGAATACTTAGTGCTCTTTGTACTAAATGTTTAGTCTATACCCAAGGGTACCTGGCCCTTCTCTCACAACTAAATAGAACGTTGATTTGTCTCTTCTGGTATCATCCATCTTTTTTTTTTTTGGTGAGGCAATTGGGGTTAAGTGACTCGTCCAGGGTCACACAGCTAGTAAGTTTCAAGTGTCTGAGGCCGGATTTGAACTCAGGTACTCCTGACTCCAGGGCCGGTGCTTTATCTACTGTGCCACCTAGCCGCCCCTGGTATCATCCATCTTAATCCTAGAGGCATTACTATAGCCAAATATGTAAGTTCTGTCCCCAAACATGTTAAAGAAACTTGTTTTACTCACAAACTCCTGGCAGCCACCCAAATTCATGATCCATACTGCCAATTTGCTGTTACACCTCCAGATTCAATTAAGAATGCCAGCCCCTGCGAGATGACTCACCCTGAGCTCTTCTGTCATCATCTAAGTCATCCTACTGACTCTTGTGAGAATCAGGGTGCCACCCCTTGCTGAGAAAGACAATGTGAGAACCAGGGTGATGCCCCCCTGAAAAGAAAGCATGTGACTAGCGTCAGGGAGCTGCCTGGTGTCTGGAAGTTATGTCTATTCATAGACCAACTGTAAATTATGTCAATCAATGGACCAGCCAATTAGCTTAGAACTGTATGTGGGGACCGCCCCTCTTCTGATCCGCAGGAAGCCTCCACTCAAACGGATTGAGAAACTGTCTCTTTCATGTGGGAACAAGGGTGTGGTGGCAGAAGCAGGCAGGGTAGACAGTTCTCTTAACTTTCTGAACTCCACGTGTTCTCTTTTTACTAATACCTGGTATGCTTTAATAAATGCTTAATGCCCAAAGACTGGTGCTAAAGTTTCTAATTTAAGGCGACCACACATTTAGATTTTAAACATCACACTGTTCTGTTTAACTGGCAGGTAAAAGTTAGTTTTATTATTTTAAGAAAAGTTAATTTCCAGGCCTGACTAGGTCATAAACCTTAATTTAGCTCTGTAAAGGAGGAAGTTGCAGGCATATGTGTGAAAATAAGAGGAACCTTTGAAACTTTTTCTTTTTTTTGGTGTGAGGCAATTGGGGTTAAGTGACTTGCCCAGGGTCACACAGCTAGTAATTGTCAAGTGTTTGAGGCCAGATTTGAACTCAGGTCCTCCTGAATCGAGGGTCAGTGCTCTATCCACTGAACCACCTAGCTGTCCCTAATTATTTAAGACAATTCTGGGTTTTGTTTGTTTGTTTTGGGTGAGGCAATGAGGATTAAGTTACTTGCCCAGGGTCACACAGCTAGTAAGTGTCTGAGACTGAATTTGAACTCAGGTCCTCCTGAATCCAGGGTCGGTGCTCTATCCACTGCACCACCTAGCTGCCCCATCTTTGAGAATTCTAACTGGAAATCAGAATGACTAGGATATTGGTTAATAGAGACACAGTTCTCTTCTGTCTTCCAAATGGGAAGCTGATATTTCTATTACAATTTGTTAAACAGATGCTGTAAAGTGGGCAGAGTAGTTAGTGAAACAGAAGATAGCATTCACAATTGATGAGCTTTTAACATTGTTGTTATGTACAAAAATGTTCTGTTCCTAGATCCCAACTTTCTACTTCAAGTCATCAAGGAGAGAGACAGCTCTATAGTGTACTTAGGAAAGGACCTTACCAGAGACCCTAGATCTGCAATTCAAGCTTGGATCCCCAGATAGCAGTTAATTTGTTTTTTGTTTGTTTGTTTGTTTGTTTTTTATTTATTTAAAGGCTAATATAAGTAGTCTAGCCCAACTATAATCATTGCATAGAGCATTGGCCCTGAAGTCAGGAGGACCTGAGTTCAAATCTCACCTCAGACACTTACTAGCTATGTGACCCTGGACAAGTCACCTAACCCCAACTGCCTTAAGCATCTGGGGCCATCTCTAGTGGTCCTCAAATATATTTTTCCACAAGATCCAGATGGCTCTGAAGTGAGGTTGGTGACCTTGCATAGCCCTTCGTCACTTAAATCCAATTCATAGCAAGTCATGACATCACCCCAATGTCATGGTCCTCTTCAAGAACATAGGACTAACAAGGACAATCACAATTCACTTTCCATGTAAAGTCCCAGAATATATTTCTTTTATTAATTTCTAATGATTGATATTAGTCTCATTATATATATATATATATATATATATATATATATATATATATATGGAAAAGCTGGAAGCTCTTAGAAAGATGTATAAGCTTAATAAGTATAAAGGATGGCTTCTTTCAATGATAGTCATTTATTGAGAACTTAATGGCATTATGATTACATGAGAAACAACTGAACCCTGCTTTAAGGTATAACAAGTGGAATTTGATCCTGGTTTGAAAGCAAGTGAAATGTTTAACCTTGCTGTTAAGCCAATAGTCCATCATACATGGGAGAAATGCCAAAGAGCTGCTCACAGTATGTGCTACCTTTGCACCTTCAAATATTAGGCATCCAGGTAACTTTAGATTGCTTTAAAAAGGGTTGAAAGGGGGCAGCTAGGTGGCACAGTGGATTAAGCACTGGCCCTGGATTCAGGAAGGCCTGAATTCAAATCCAGACTCAGACACTTGACTCTTACTAGCTGTATGACACTGGGCAAGTCACTTAACAATCATTGTCCCACAAAAAAAAAGGCGGGGGGGGGGTTTGAAAGGATTGGCAAAGGAAGGTAATTATAGGATCCCTTGGAATTAGTTTTCCTGTACCGTTGTTTCCCTTTGAGTGACTGTCTCCACCTTGTTAGTGCTTGGGCTTTGCTATGAAATGCCTTAAATAATGTGAACCTCTGCATTAATTGGCCAGTGGGGAAAAATTATGACCTTACCCTGGAATCAAATAGAGCTAAGGAGAGTTAATAGAGTTTTTGTCCCATTTTACCTATTCAGGTCTAGACCTAATAGAACAATTTTAATATTGTATAACCATGTCCTTCTACCTCTACATCAAACTTCTCTAACTGTAGCAAGGGAACTAAAAAGGTTTTATAATGAATGAACCATTACAAACTGAACCTGATGACTTACATTTGATTAAGATGTAAGGTTAAAAATATCCTTACAGGGGGAAATATAAAGATATTAAAAACTCTAATTAATTGAGCAGCAAGTTTCACCTGGAATAGGCAGCAGATGGCCTCAGTCATTCATAATGTTTTTTGAAACTTAAGAGAGTGTCAAAACTATGCTAGACATTGCTGATAAGAATATAAATAATTTAAGCAAGTCAAGACAGCTGTGTTTCCTTTGATGTTCTTGTCCTTTTTATGAAATTCTTTATCTAGTTTTTCTCTACAATGTAAATGTTCTTAATTAATAATTAATAATTAGTGTGAAAGCATTAAAAACGTGAAAATTATTCTTTGGTGAGGGAAATCTAAGTCTAAATTTTAACTTGTTCTCTCTCTCTCTTTCTCCCTTCTAGGGTAAAAAGGCAAACTACTGTTTAACATTTAAAGTCCTTAATAAAACAACTAATAACTCAGAACTATATCAACTGAGGCAGAAAAGAACCTTTGAACCACTTTTATGGTAGAAATTCCTATAAAGCCCAGTTATAGAAGTATTTCATATTAGTATGTTAAAGAGTATCTATCTATGACAAAAATCTAGCTATATTTAGAACAGGAAAACAATGGTAACTTTCTCAACAAATACTAGAATAAAACAAGGATAACCTTTTACAGCTGTCACTTCTTATAATTCTAAAAATTTTATGATAGTAACAAAGAAAAGGAAATAAAAGCATAAGCTATCAAAGAAGAAAGAAAAGAATATTTGTTTATGACATGATCTTTTGCATAGAAAACCCCAGTGAATCAGTAAAAAAAAAAAAGATTGAGAAAATTACAGGAAAATTGATAGCTTCAATAAAATAGCAAGAAAAAAACTCAAAATAATCAGTCATATTTTGAAAAGCAATGAAGACATCCAAAAAGAAGTGTTGTTACAAAGACAAAATGTTACTTTAAAAATTAGCAACTTAAGGGGGAACCTGGGTGGCATAGTGGGTAAAGCACTGGCTCTGGATTCAGGAGGACCTGAGTTCAAATGCAGCCTCGGATACTGAGCAAGTCACTTAACCCTCACTGCCCCACCAAAAAAAAAAAAAATTACAACTTAAATAACCAGAGATATTTAGTGATCATGGCTAATGCATGACAAAATAATATAAATGCTAGTGCTTCCAAAGTTAACTTATACATTTATTGTAATACCAAAATTTTACTTAATAGGTCAAGGGTTTACTTAACAGATCAAAACAATCAAAAACAATAACAAAATTCAGTGCTCATGGCTGGCCTGAGAAAATGTAATTATGAAAGCATTCCAAAATGACCAAAAGGATGCTATACAGAGTTACAGGGGGAAAAAAATTACAAGGAATGAAGGAGAAATAACATGATTCATCTGAAGAAACAAGCTTCTAGAATCTCAAGGGAAACAATGATAAAAAAGGAATGAATGTGGAAAAATACTGCAAAAATTCAAATTAAATCATGAAGTGGTTATCAGAAAAAAAATTCATATTAGTTAAAAAAAAGAAAAGTAGATTAATAAAATAGGCCATACAAGGAAGGCTCAGGAAAACTGACCCAATACTCCAGCATGAGACAAAACAAAATGCCCTATTTGGTGAGAAATGGCTAAGAAAACAGGAAACATATTTTGACAGAAGTTAGGCTTAAGCCCGCATCTCACCCCATATACAAAAATAAGATCAAACCAGATATATTAATATATTATAGGTAACAGTGCAAAAATAATTCGAAGAGATTCTGATTAAGTAACTTTCATAGCTTTCATAATAAATCTTTTATCAAACAAGGGATGGAGGTATTCACAAAAGACAAAATAATCTTCTTTATATGAAGGCAACTATCATAAATATGAGATCAAAAAGTCAATCCCTAATAGATAAGTGACAAAAGGACAAAAAAAGTTCATAAAAGAATTGAAACTATAAATAATTATAATGAAAATTTGCAGATGAACAGCTGGAAAAAGATGGGAAAAGTCAGTATCAAAGAGTTGCATGAAAGGCAACTTCCTACAGTATCCTCACTGTGGCCTTACTCTCAAACCATCTCCATTTCACTGGAAACTTGGATTCCACCTACCACAGTTTTCCTTTCAAATCTCCAAGTAAAATTTTTGCCTTATCTTGCCAAGAACCAGGCCTCTATACTCCTTCCTACAGTCTCCTTGCCATGGCCCTTTCGTTAAACAACTCTACCCTACAGGAAACTTGGACTTAAGTGCTGGTTCCAATGAGTGAAACTTTTGTTTTATTTCTGGCAACAATGATTCTAAGTCATTAGAGGAGCAAGGAAATAAATTTCTTTAAAAAAAGAAAACTATATGAAAAATTTTGGAAGTTCCTTTTTGTTATGAAAATATTGTCATCTGTTTACATTAATAAATCAAGCATAAAATAAATTTAAAGCCTTTAAATTTACTTTAAATTACTAGTTATTTTAGTGTGCAAAATTTATTTTTCCTTGGACTACATAACCTTATAGATTCTGTTCAAAATCATTCTTCAATATGTCTTCACTCATCATTACATGAGCTTATATCTGTAAAATATCAGAACTAATCAACTAACACTCACCATTTCCATCTTTAAAGAATATTAACAAATCAAGAATCTGTTTTCTATTATACCTCAGATCAAATGCCATGTCTTATATAAGGTCTTTTGTGACCTACACAAGCTGCCAAAATTAAAATTCCTCCTAAATTTATATTACACTTATTTTATGTAATCATATATGTGTGTGTGTGTGTATGTATATACATATACATTTATACAAGTATATATTGTCTCATCCAATGGAACATAAGCTACTTGAGGACAGAGAGAGTTTCATTTTTGTCTTTGTAATGTGCAACTGCCATAATTATTTCCTTCACCATCCCCTTGATTTCCTAGATTATAACCTCCTTGCCTATTCAACACTCTCCTTTATGTGTTGCTTATCCCTCATAAAATATAATATCTTTGAGGGTAAGGACAGTCTAGTTTTGTTTAATTTGTTTACTTCTTTAAGTATTTGTTTGTTTACTCATTTATTCATTCATTCATTTATTGATTGACTGTGAGTATTTTAGCTCCAGTTTTAGCACAGTGCTTGGCACATAGCAAATGCTTAATAACTGCTATACCATTCATTTATGCATGCATGCATGCATAGTACCTGTCACTTGGTAGATTCCTTATAAATAATTATTGATTAAGTGACTGATCAAATAGTTTTTCCAGTCATGTTTCTGGTTTCCTCAGTGACTATTTTCCATGATGATTTTAAGCAAAAAGATGGAATTAATTATCATCTTTAAAGCACATTTAGTGTCGTGACATGTAGATAGATTGAATTATATCAATTTCAATATTTTGATTCCTTAACACAAATGAGAAAAAGATAATAAAGTGTTATACTATTCCAATACAAAAGTATTATGTGAATGGACACCCCATAATGTTGAAATGGGAAAAGAAAGCAGTAAACTTGCTTCATCTCAATCACTTGGGAAGGATATCTTCCTAACATCTATCAAACACTTTTCTTACTTCTTAAAGAGTATACCGAACACAATTTGACCTTTTCTTGACATTATCACCAACATCAATTATAATGATGACTTAATGAATTCTTTGTCTCTATAATAAATGGCCCCAAAATACTATACTTTTTTTCAGTTATTGTGTCTACCTATTATTAGTTTTCTATTTTCTCCTTTGCTGTCAGGTGTTGTTTCTGATATATCTATGTCTAGTTGCACCCTGTTCTTTCTACTTGAAACTCCACACCCTCTCTTCTGATTTCTATTACTTCTCATTTGTTCTAGGCTGGGAACCAGATAACTAAACTTATCAGAATTTAATGCAAAGTAAGCATAACTCATCTCTGAATGAACGCCTGAAGGACTGCCTCTGTATATAAAATAAGTGGTTAATGTTGAAATGTTTTTGCTAGACCATGTAGTCATGAATTTTTGGGCATGGACTCAGGGCTCTCTTCATTAACCCAACTGACACTCTGTAGGTATGCTCCCATTTGTTAATGTTCTCTTTAAAATGTAGAACCTACAACTAAATACAAAGCTCTATGTGTGGTATGAACAGGGAAGAATATAATAAACCTCCCATTCTGGACACTGCTTTCAATGGCTTTGAGTTTCTATTGTAAAAGTAGTATTTCACATTCCCTTCCCAACCCCAATCAATATAAATAATGGGATGCACTACTCCCTGGCATGTTATCAGGTAATAATGTTTCTTTGATTGAGTTAAAAAATAATCAAAGGTGAAAATAAATATAAATAATTTGTAGATATCTCTATTGAATAAATGTACCACTCAAATGCATAACTACCTACAAAATAAATGAAAGCAGATGAGAACACACCTGGGTGGTTAAAGAGAATAAGTAATGTTCTGTAAGGCATGGATGAAATAGCAAGACAGTTCAGAATGTGCCGTCACAACAAACCTGCCTAGTGGTACTGTAGCTCCAACCAAACCTAGAGGGATGGAGTTGGGGGTAGAGAGGAATCTCTGTTTCACATTCTATGTCAACATGTCAGGAGATTTCAAGTGGAATGGCTTAAGGATTTTCTATTGGCCCTGTGCTACATAAAAATTCTGTCATCTACCAACAAGCCATAGATTGCATGCCTTATATGATAAAAAAGGGGGATAGTTACATAGGATGACAATGTTTCCAAAAATATTTTAATGGGCTAGAGTAATGGACTGCAATTATTAAGAAGAAATTCTAATGTTATAAATATAAGGTCATACTCTTTGACCTAGTGATACCACTACTAGGCTTGAATCCCAAAGAGATCATAGAAAAGGGAAAAGGATAAACATGTTAAAAAATATTTATAGCTGCTCTCTTTGTGATGGCAAAGAATTGGAAATTGAGGAAATGCCCATCACTTGGGGAATGGCTAAACAAGGTGTGCTATATGAATGTAACGGAATACTATTGTGCTGTAAGAAACGATAAGCAGGAAGATTTCGGAGAAACCTGGAAGGACTTACATGAACTGATGCTGAGTGAGATGAGCAGAACCATGAGAACATTGTACACAGTATCAACAACACTATGTGAGGAACAACAGTGATAGACTTGGCTCTTCTCAGCAGTGTAATGATCCAAGACAATTTCAAAGAACTCATGAGAGAAAATATTCTCCACACCCAGAAAAAAAGAACTATGGATTCTGAATTCAGATTGAACAATACTATTTCTACTTTTTGGCTGTTTTTTTTCTTTTTTTGAGGCTTTTCCTTTGTGTTCTGATTCTTCTTTCACAATATGACTAATGCAGAAATCTGTTTAATGTGATTGTATATCTATAACCTATATCAGATTGCTTTCTATTTTAGGGAGTAAGGAAGGAAGGGAGGGAGGAGGAAAAACCTCGAACTAAAAATCCTGTGAAAGCAAATGTTGAAAACTATCTTTGCATGCAAATGAAAAACAATAAAATATTTTTATGATTAAAAAATAAATACAAAGTCTTATACTTGAGTTTCAAAAAATCAACAATGTAAGTATAGGATTGGAAAAGCATGATTAGGCAGGAAGTTCCAGAAAATGAACTGAAAATTTTAGTTGGTGTGAGTCTCCAGGGTAATGTGGTAACCAAAAAAAAAAGTCAGTTGAATCATGGGATGCATTGAAAGGTAGAGCTTCCTGGAATAAGGAAGTAGCCATTTTCTCTGTAACTGTTGTAGTCAAATAATATACAGAATAGGATTTTACTTAGTTTTAGGTGCCACAATTTAAAAAGTTTAAAAAGTTACAAAGCATTCAGAGGAAAACAACCAGGATTTTGAAAGGCCTTGAGTCCATAAATTTGAAGATCAGTTGAAGGAACTGGTGATGTTTAGCATGGATAATATAAGCCTTAATAAGAGACATGATTGCTGTAATAAAGTATTTGAAGGACTGTTATATGGAGGAAGGTATCAGACATTCTGCTTGACCTCATGTAGCAGAAGTAAAAACAATGGGTGGAAGCTGGAGAAAGGAAAATTTAGGTTTGATATAAGGACAAACTATCTAATAATTAGAACTGTCAAGATGGAGAATAGACTGCCTGGTAAGGAGATGGATTTCCCCTTATTGTAGGTCTTTTGAGCAAAAGGTGAACGATCACTTGTCTAGTTTATTATAAGGGGATTTCCTTTGGGCATGTGTTGTACTAGATTTTCGCTGAGGTCACCTCAAGCTTAAAATTCTATGATTTCATGACAAACTTAAAATACCTTACCCTATTATTTTTAGAAGCTCTAGCCCTTGGGATTGGTGCTATCAACTTCTTTGAACATGCATTTTTATCCTTTTATTCTGACTGGGATTACATCAGTGTAGGGACTGGCAGGGACTGCCAGTGTGGAAATTTCCTCCATTTTAGTCTTCACCTTTAAATTGTAGTCTTAGAGAACTGCCTGGGGAACACTTAGAATTTAAGTGACTTGCCCATGGTCATAGAGCTAGTATGAGGTTGAAGCAAAACTTGAACCTGTGTCTTTATGACTGCAATGCCAGCTCTACATTCATTATGCAAAACTGCCTCTTTTTAGCACAAATATCCTTACTATGCATTTTTGTTTGTTTTCTGGGGCTGGGACAATGAAGGTTAAATGACTTGCCTAGAGTCACACAGCTACTAAGTGTCAAGTGTCTAAGGCCAGATTTGAACTCAATTCCTCCTGAATCCAAGGCCAGTGCTTTTTCCACTGTGCCACCTAGGTGCCCCCGTTACTATGCATTTTAAAATTAACCTGTGTTTTCATTAATCTATGAAACTGTCACTCAATGGATATCCTTTACCAATGATGATTGACACCTGCTTCTGAATCTTTGAGAGTGGCTTGGAACACTGAGAGATTAGCATTCACCATACAGTAACAGTAGAGCATTAATACAAATCTCCCAGACTCCAGGGCCAGTTCTCTATATATTCTGACATAGGGCCTCTCTTACCATGCAGGCTTTTCTTCCATGATATTTAATTTCCATTATTCATGAAATAATATTGTTTGTGTAGCATGTTGGTAAGTACACTAGATTTAAAAGGCACGAGACAAGTTTAAGCCCTAGCTGTCACCTTAGAAAACCAACTATTTTCACTGACTCATTCATTAATTCATCCATTCATTTATCTATTTACTTTTAAGAGTCTGATGTCTTTTGTTTTTTTTTTTCAGCACAGTTATTTCTTGAGCGATAATGCGATGACAATACAGCCAAAGAGACTTTCCCAGTAACAAAGAAAAACAATTGTAAACAAAATCATCCAGCACAATGTCTGTGTCTAACAGTGAATACAACACATCTGAAACCACAATTGGTCATTGCAATTATTCAGCATTTGGCTTTATCTTAGAGCCTCTTTCATTTCTATTAGCACAGCCATCATTCTCCTTGTTCTACTTACTTTCTATCTGTTCATTCAATTCTTCTCATTTTCTTCTGATTACTTAATTTGCCATTCCTTATTGCATAACAAAATTCCATTATATTCACATTCACAATTTGTTCGAGCATTCCCTAACTGATTGAAACCCACTTTCTTTCCATTTTTTTGCTACCACAAAAAGTGTCACTGTGAATATTTTGGCATATGTTAGACCTCTTCTTTTCTGGTCTATTTGTGATATATATCCAAAACTGTTATTTGAAATGACTAAACCAATTTAAAACTGCATCTATAGTAAAATAATATGCCTGTCTTCCCACAGCTGCCCCAACACTATTTATATCCTTTGTCATATTTGCCAATTTCCTGGGTGTGAGCTGAAACATCAGAGTTGGTACAATTTGCATTTCTTTTATTGTTAATAATTTGATAGAATACAAATTCCTTAAGGGCAGGGAGTGTTTCACTTTGATCTCCATATTCCCAGAGGCTAGAAAACACTTAATAAATGCTTACTTATTGATTAATAATCTTCCATATGATTATTGGTCATTTGTAATACTTCTTTCAAAAAGCATTTGTCAAAATTTTTCTCTATTTTTTAAATACACGCATGTATATAAGTGCTAGTCATCATCATCATCATGAACCTTCAAATATTTAAAGACCAATAGAATCATGGTGGTTTTGGTGGAGGAATGAACCTTAAAAATCAAATCAAATCACCTCATTTTGCCAATAAGGCAACTCAGATTGTTCCTAGATAGCAAATGTCTAATTGTATATATGAGATAAAAGTAGTCATATACATCTCCCAATCCATATTTTCCAAATGCCTATTTTAAAGATGCCTAGAATATTTAAGGAATTATATGTTGGCTCAGTTGGTTAGGAAAGTACAAAAGGCTACATTATGAAACAGCTACAAAAATAAAAATAAGACACAAAAACAACATGCTATTCATATAATTTGACTTATCTAATGTAAAGGCAAAGTCACTTCTGTTCTCTTTTCCTTTTTTTCCTCATCTATAAAATGGGAACAATGTCTTACCTAACTCATGGTAATGTGGAGAACTTACTTGGTAGTCCATAAAATTACTGTTATCTGATTCTGAAAAAGAAGTACTGGGGCCTATAGTCAGCACAATCTAGGAAAATTCTAATTTGTAAACACACTGTTTAATATCATGCAATCACAAAAAGGGAAATGGAATAAGAATGGATTGTAGAGGGCTGTAATTTAGTTGCCTCTAGAGTACCTAGCACTACTATGATCTACTCAAAGCATGGTAATAAGTTGAAATCCCTTTTATATGACACTTTTCTGAATACAGGATAAAATGTTGTAAATAGCAAGAAAGTACAAATGGAGATAAAATAACTGGGCTCTGCTTTCCTTACCCAGTGCTTGCTGTGTGTTTTATTATCATCATTACATATTTGTAGTAGGACTTTCATCATGAATCCATGGAAACAAAAGCCTTTGTAGAATTGTGGCTGAATTTTAATGCTTTTCAGTTTAATTAATGGTTTAAAAGAAAAAAAGAAAAAAGGACAAGAAAATGAATACCAGCACCATTGTTTTCTTTTGGTCCTCTGAATCAAGGGTGGTAAGACCTTTTTCATAGGTCAATGCTATATCATTTGACAGTTCCTATTATTACGTCTGTTTCATGTAACCAGCAATCAGGAGAATTTCTATAGGAGTTTACCTCAAGGAAAAAGAACAAAAAATTCTCAGGGTGATAAAAAATTGAAAGTTATGAATATTTTCATGTTCTTGGTTTTTAGCATACATTCCAGACCAGCTTTTATGTTAAGATATGTAATATATCCATATAAACATTATTCCTCCTAAGAGTATATACATGACTTCAAAAAGTGATAGGGAGCTTATAGAAAAATCTAACAGATGCCCTCCTCCCCCATTCAATATATATGGGGTAAAATGATCTAATATCAGAAGACTAGTGAAGAGGTCTTTCAACAACAGAATCCAGAATCCAAAATTTTTCTACTGCACTAGGAATAAGATATCTTGAACATTCTAGGCATCCTTAAAACAGGCACTTCAAAAATGTAGATTTGTATGTGTGTACATGTGACTAGTGTAAACATCCATACAATCAAATATTTGCTATCTGGGAACAATTTGACTCTTCTTTAATCACTTTGGAGGGTCACTTTGATGATGATGATTACCACATTTATATACACGCATAACATTTGTAAAATGAGGTTTGGCATTCATTTATGGGAGCAATCTGAGTTTCTTCATTTCTAAAATGAGAGGCTCTGAAGTGATTTTTAAGGCCCTTTCTTCTCTAAGTCCACCATGACTCTAAGTCTCTATTGGTCTTTAAACACTTGGAGGGTCACTTAGATAATGATGATGATAATGATGAAGAAGATGACAACTAGCATTTATGTGGCACTTTAAAGTTTTGAAAGTGCTTTACAAATATCTCATTTTATGCTCATGACAACTCTGGTGTTAGGTGCTATTGTTATCCTCATTTTATAGATTGGGGAACTGGGGCAGAGAGAAGTAAAGTGGTCTGTCTGCCTGCACAGCTAATAAATGCCTAAGGAAAAATTTGAACTCAGGTCTCCTCACCTCTAAGTCTAACATTCTATCCACTGGGTCACCTTTTCTCTTCCTGATCAAAATTATATGTTAAAAAGAAAATCTAAAGACCAGTTTCTTCTCTGATATTATAAAGGAAAAAAGGGGTTAAGTGTATTTTAACAAATGGCCTGCCTGGCAGCCCATTGCTATATAGAGGACACAAGGATTTGACCTTGGCAGAATCAACCTATGTAACAGTAACACAGCTCTAATATACAACTGCTTGTGTAAAGCTCACATAACCATCTATGTGACCATGGGACATTCTTTGGCACCAACCCTTCTTTTTCCTGTTCCTATATGAAATTAGACTAGGTCTGGATGCAGTGCAAAGCTATATCCCCAATCCTGCTGCCATCCAGGACTGGACTTGTATTTATTTTTTTTTTTTGTACAATTTTTTCCCCTTTTCTCTTTTTTACAATTACTATTGTTAACTGTTTCCCTCCATCCTATTCCCTACCTCATGATATTTACTCTATTATCTATCTTCTTTCATCCTTTCCCTCATCAAAAGGGATTTGCTCCTGACTGCCCCCTCCCTCAATCTGCCCTCCCTCCTTATCCCCTTTCCCTCCTATTTTCCTGCAAGGTTAGATAGATTACTCCAACCAAATGTGTGTGTATGTTATTCTCTCCTTGAGCCAATTTTGATGAGATTAAGGTCTTTGAGCCAATTCTGATGAGTGTAAGGCTCATTTACTGCCCATCTTAAATAGATTACTCCACCCAATTGGGTGTGTACATTAATCCCTGCATGAGTCAACTCTGATAAGATTAAGAACTTTGAGCCTATTCTGATGAGTGTAAAGGTCATTTGTTGCCCTGCTCCATTGCCATTTCTCTCCCCACTCCATAAGCCCTTTCTTCTTTCTTTCATGTGGTATTTTACCCATTCTACTTCTTCCCTTCCCCCTCCCCCATTGCATTCCTCTCACCCCTCAATTTTACCCAGAAGATGTCATCATGGGGCACCTAGGCAACACAGTGCACAAAGCACTCACACTGGACCCAGGCGGACCTGAACCCAAATCCGGGCCACAGACACAAGACATTCACCTATTGCATGACCCATGGCAACTCCAACCACCTCACAAAAAGATAAACAAAACATAAATATTTTGCAGATATCATCCCTTCATAATTAATTCCTACCTGTGCCTGCCGTCTAAATTTATTTCTATCATCTGCCCTAATACTGAGAAAGTTCATATGACTTAGAGATATCATATTCCCATGTAGGAATGTAAACAGTTTAACCTTTTAACATTCCTCTTAATTTCTTTTTCCTGTTTACCTTTTTATATTTCTCTAGGGTCTTGCATTTGAAGGACAAATTTTTCATTCAGTTCAGGTCTTTTCATCATGAATACCTGAAAATCCTCTTTTTCTTTGAAGTCCCATTTTTTTCTCTGAAAGATTATAATCAGTTTTGCTGGGTAGGTGAATCTTGGTTGTAATCTAAATTCCTTTGCCATCTGGAATATCATATTCCATGCCATCTGGTCATTTAATGTAGAAGTAGCTAGATCTTGTGCTATCCTGACTGTGGCTCCAAAGTACTTGAATTGTTTCTTTTTGGCAGCTTGCAATATTTTCTCCTTGACCCAGGAGCTCTGGAATTTGGCTATAATATTCCTGGGAGTTTTCATTTGGGGATCTCTTTCAGGAGGTGATCAGTGGATTCTTTCAATTTCTATTTTACCTTCTGCTTCTAGAATATCAGGGTAATTTTCCCTCATAATTTCCTATAAGATGACATCTAAGCTCTTTCCTTGATCATGGTTTTCATGTAGTCCAATAATTTTCAAATTGTCTCCCCTGGATGTATTTTCCAGGTCAGTTGTTTTTCCAAGGGGATATTTCACATTGCCCTCTATTTTTTTAATTCAATTTGGAGTTGTTTTATTGTGTCTTGATTTCTCATAAAGTCATTAGCTTCTATTTGCTCAATCCTAATTTTTAAGCAATGATTTTCTTCAGAGAGCATTTGTACCTCCTTTTCCATTTGGCAAATTTGGCTTTTCAAGCTGTTGACATTTTTTCATGACCTTCCTGCATCACTCTCATTTCTCTTTCCATTTTTTGCTCTACCTCTCTTACTTTATCTTCAAAGTCCTTTTTGAGTGCCTCTATGGCCTGAGATCAATTCATATTTTTCTTGGAAGCTTTGGATGTAGGAGCCCTGAAGTTACTCTTTTTCTGAGGGTGCACCTTGATCTTCCTTATCACTAAAAAACTTCCTATGGTCCTCACCTTTCTCTGTCTGCTCATGTTGCCTGCCTTTTACTTAAATTTTATCTCCTTAAAGTGGAGCACTGTTTCCAGGCTGCGCTGTCTCAAGTTTCAGGAGGTCCCAGGTGTTATGATCTAAGGAGGGGCAGGTTCTTCACTTGCTTGTCCTGTTCCCTGGTCCATATATAACCGCAGGACAACTTGCTAATTAACCAGACAGCAAAACTTTATGTGCTGTGGTTGGCAGCTCTGATGAGCCTGTGCCCCTCCACAACCTGGGCCACTGCTACTCAAGCCTACTTCCTGGTTCCCAGAAGGGGTGAAAAAACCAAGTTCTGCCTCAGTACTAGCAGAGACCCCTGCAGTCTCCTCTCTGCCAAGGGCTCATCCCTCTCACCAGACCATGAACTTAGCTCCAGACAACACTAGTGCTGCAGCTGATTAAGAGGGTCTGGGGGTCTCTTTCACAAGCTTGGGCTGCCTAGGACTGGATCTGTGTCAGCATGACTGTTGGTTTGGGCTCTATTCCTGTCTCAGCACAGCAACACCTTCCTTCTGACCTTCTAAGCCATCTCTGGCTGGAAAATTATCTCAGCATGCTCTTTTGTGGGGTTTTACTGCTCGAGAAATTATCTTATAGTATTATTTGGTGTTTTTTCTACTGATCTTGTTGTGAGTTCCAAGAGCTTACTCCTGGCCTTGTATTTAAGTCTCCTTGAATAAATTCTATTTACTATCACACTGTCATAGACTGCATTATTCTTTGGTATCTCAATACCCTCTCATTATACTGGGACCATCACTCTGCATGGTCTGCTCCCTGCAAATGATATAGTTGTCAGGATCCTGGATAAATCATTCTGGAGATATAGGCTTCCATAGGTGAAAATCCAAGGTTGGTCATCTATTTCCATGTGGGGAAGGGTGGCCTCTATGCTAGATCTTTGTAGTGCTGAGTATAGGGATACCCCAAAGCACTGGCTGGTCTCTATCATTTGATGGAAGATTTGAAGTTGCCCCATTTTAATAAAAAGGTCAAATGGTGTGTGGCCACTATTGAGTGAGCATTTCTTTGAGTTACCCACTGGGCCACTGAAGCCCAGTTAGAATCAGAAAGGAGGATGAGGAAATTAGAGGAGAAACTCCAATGAGAATGGGAGAGAACTCCTCCATAACCCTGCTATTTACAGGGCTCATAGGGAAAAAATGGAAGAATAGAGGATGGAATTTGAAACCTTTGCATATTGTTTTGCTCAGCTGGAGAAAATTGTCCCAGAAATAGACCCAGGTGACTGTAAATAGCAAAGAATGGGATGCTAAGGCATGGAACCCCTAGCATGACAGTGATACAGGGGGAGATTTGGAGGATTGTATAGGGGTCATCAGTGAGGCACAGGAGACTGTGCAATGATAATGTTTTCACCCAATGAAAGCATACCTGATTATTATCAGAAAATTTAAGGGGCACTGGATAGCAACCGAGATGGGGATATGAGAGACAGCCAAAGAGCTCATACAGTGGCAGTATACCCTGGCTGAATTCATTGACCTAAAAGCAAAATTTCAGCAGCAAGGAAAGTATATCTGCTTAGATGGTATGACTTTGAACCCAGGGTGAGGGTGGAATGAGGTGGAAGGGGTGCTGAGGAAATGACCATATGGTAAGTGTGATGTTTAAAATCTAACGTGTGTGTCCTTATGTGCCCCCCTCCCCCCCCAGTTTGGGAGGAGAATTAGCTAAGGTTTACTTTCAAATTTAGCATTTTTAAAATTTCAGCATTTTCAGACTTTTAAGTATTTATTTATTTATTTTTTAGTGAGGCAATTGGGGTTAAGTGACTTGCCCAGGGTCACACAGCTAGTAAGTGTAAAGTGTCTGAGGCCGGATTTGAACTCAGGTACTCCTGACTCCAGGGCCACTGCTCTATCCACTGTGCCACCTAGCTGCCCCAAGGAGAGAATTCAATCTTTTTTTTTTTTTTGAGGCAATTGGGGTTAAGTGACTTGCTGAGGGTCACACAGTTAGTAAGTGCCTGAGACTAGATTTGAACTCAGGTCCTCCTGACTCCAAGGCCAGTGCTCTATTCACTGCACCACCTAGCTGCCCCCTTTTAAGCATTTATTAAAGTATATTAGGGATTAGCAAAGAGAGAGAGAGAAACTTGCCTTCACCTACCTATCCAAGAGAGTGAATTTCCAGAAGTTAGGAAACCTGGCTACCTTCCTTCTTCTGCCAACACCAGCTCCTTTCCAAACCAAAAAAGTAAGTCCTAGCCACTTCTCTTGGAAGCCCCCTGTGGAACTGGAAGCAGCACAGTCCCCACACACAGCCCCAAGATAAATGGCTGATCCATTTATTGACATGATTTACAGGCGGTCTATAAACTTCCAGATGCCAGGCAGCTTCCAGGGATGCGTCGCCATGGTTCTCACAATTTCTTTCTCAGCAGGGGGTGGCACCCTGATTCTCACACAAGGCAGAAAAAATAAGTAACACAACAACCTACCCCACTCTGTGGCAGTGCCTCCATGGGGCCAGGCAGATAAATAGTACACACTCCCTGTTAGACTGGACTATATTGGGATGTGGGGATGTGTGGACCCATGAAGGGGTTCCCAGGACATCCAGGGAGTGGAAGGCTATAAAAGAGTTACAACAGATTTTGATAGAGCTAGGGATTAGGCAAGCCATGCATGCACACTGCTTTGAAGTTCTAAACAGCCCTATGTTCCCTATGTGAAGAGGAAATATTTTTTGTTCATTTTATTCTGTAAATTAATGAAATATCACAAGCATTTATTTAAATAACAGCAGAATTTTTATTTTATTTATTTATTTATTTGGTGAGGCAATTGGAGTTGTGACTTGCCTAGGGTCACACAGCTAGTAAGTGTTAAGTATCTGAGGTCGGATTTGAACTCAGGTCCTCCTGAATCCAGGGCCAGTGCTCTATCCACTGCACCACCTAGCTGCCCCCAATAGCAGAATTTTTAAAAAGATGACTGCACGTGAAATTGTAAATGTTATGTACAACTTCCTATTTCTTTTAAATATATAATAAAGTTATCACGTAACTATTTTTCCTTTTTGTTTCTTCCTTGTTTTCTTTCCAACCTAGAGATGGGTACTATTAGACACAAATGTGTGTGCATGTATGTGTATATATGTATATGTCTATGTGCTCACTCATACACACACACACATATATAATTCAATACATACTTCTATTTATCAGTTCTCTGGATACAAACAGGGTCTTCTTTCATGGGTCCTCTATAGTTAAATTGGATATTCATAATAATCATAATGACTCAGTCACTCAAAGTTGTTTTTAAAACAGTATTGCTATTGCTGTATATAATGTTCTCTTGGTTCTGCTCATTTCACTCTTCATTATTTTGTCTAAGTTTATCCATGCTTTTCTACAATCTATAAGCTCATCATTTCTTATAGCAAAGTAGTATTCCATCATGATCGTATACTACAACTCGTTTGTTCATTCCCCAGTTGATGGACATCCCCACAATTTCTAGTTCTTTGTCACCACTAAATGAGTTTAAAATATTTTAGAGCATACAGATTCTTTTCCTTTTTACAAATCATCTTTGGAAACAGACCTAGTAGTAGTATTGCTGGGTCAAAGGGTATATAGGCAGTTTAATAACTCTGTGGGCATAATACCAGAAAGCTCTCCACAATGCCCGGATCAGTCCACAGTTTCACTAACAGTGAATTAATATCCCAATTTCCCCCTCCAACATTTGTTTCTTTCCCCTTCATTCATTATAGCCAATCTGATAGGTGTAAAATGGTATTTCAATGAAGGGAAAAATTTTGCAAACTGCTCCAGTAATCTGGTACGGTGAATTACAGAAGAGAGGAGATAAGGTGTGAAGGTACATGAAGATGAAGGTATGTGGTTCGCAGATGCAAGGAAGGATCCTGTCAGAAATGTGAGCTAAATGTGAGCTAAATCTGCTAGCTGTGAGAATACCCAAGAATAAGGTTAATAAGTAGTCAAATACATGGAAGAAAGAGTGCACCACCTACCAAATGTAGGCCACATGGGGTGGACACTATCCCACCCCAGGGACTAGGAATGGGGCCAGTCACCCCTACCAGTAGGCAGTAGAGCGTGACTAGAGCCCTCACATGGAAATAAAAATTCATTAGTTGCCTTGTAGTAACAAAAAGCTGTAGCTCAGTTTGATACAGGTGCTGGGCATACTCTCATCCATAGTAAGTGAAGCTGATTTGGGCCTTTCAACTACTTTTGATGGGAATGGGGACAGGGCCATTGCAGTAAAACAAATAGGGCTGTCTATTCAAATATTAAGGCTCCCTCCCCACCACTATTTTATTTTTAATATCCTTCATTTCTTTTTTTAAAAATTAAACTAAATTAAATTTTTATTGAATAGAATTTTATTTGCCAAAATATATGTAAAAACAAATTTTAACATCAATTTAAAAAAAAAATTGTGTTCCAACTTCTCTTCCTCCTCCATTCCCACCCCCCACCCATTAGAAGTCAAGCATTTCAAAATAAGTTATACATGAGTAGTCATGGAAAACATTCCCACATTAGCTAAGGTGTGAAAGAAAACAGTCAAAAAACTCCCAAAACTTCAGATTGAGGAATTGTCAAAGAGAAAAAAAAATTTTTAAATGTGTTTCCAGGGGCAGCTAGGTGGTACAGTGGACAGAGCACCGGCCCTGGAACCAGGAGCACCCGAACTCAAATCCAGCCCCAGACACCCAACACCCACCAGCCATGTGACCCCAGGCAAGCCACCCAACCCCAATTGCCTCACCAAAAAAAAAAAAAAAGAAAGAAAAAAAAGAGAAATATGTGTTTCCATCTATTTTCAGATACTATCACTTCTTTCTCTGTAGATGGGTTACCATTTTCATAAGTCCTTCAGGGTTATATTGGACCATTGCCTTGCTGAAAATAACCACATGCTTCCCAGCAGATCATCTTACACTATTGCTGTTATTTTGTATACAGTACATTTCACTCTGCTTCAGTTCATGTAGGTCTTTCCAGGTTTTTCCGATAGTATCCTGTTCATCATAACCTAAATAAAGTACCTTAAACTTGACAAAGAATTTTCTTCATATTAGCCCAGCAAAGTAGGTACCATACATTTTGCCATTATATTCAATCATCATAACTATTTCCCTCCATCCTATTCCCTCCCCATGATATGTACTCTATTTTCTATCTTCTTTTAAACTATTCCTCCTCAAAAGTGTTTTACTTCTGACTGTCCCCTCCCCTACTCTGCACTCCCCCTTTTTTTTTTTCACCCTTCCTTCCTTATCTTCTTCCCCTCATACTTTTCTGTAGAGTTAAATAGATTACTCCTCCCAACTGGGTGTCAATGTTATTCCCTCCATGAGCCAACTCTGATGAGTTTAAGGCCTTTGAGCTAATTCTATGTTCCAAATTTTCTTCCTCCCTCTCTCCTCAACCCTCCATATGAAATCAAGCAATTCAATATGTCATACTTGTGCAGTTATGCAGAACATCTTTACCTTCCTCAAAAGTATTTTGCTTTTTATTGCTCTCTCCCCCAATCTTCCCTTCCCTCCTTCCCCTCTCCATCCCCCTTATCTCTCTCCCCTCCCTCAGGGCAAAAATATATTACTATACTCACTTGAATATGTATGTTAGTCCTTCTTTGAGTCAATTTTGATGATATTAAGGTTCACTCACACCCCAATTCCTTCCCCCTCTTCCCCTCCCCTCCATAAGCTTTTTACTTATTTCCTTCATGTGCACAACCTCCCCCTAGATCATCTCTCCCCTTCCCCCTCCCCCAGGCTATTTCTCCTACACCTCAACCCTATTTTAAAGATGTCATTATGGGTTAGTTAGGTGGCACAATGCACAATGCACCAGCCCTGGACCCAGGAGGCCCCAAGCCCAAATCCGGCCCCAGACATAAGCCACCCCACAAAGAACAAAACATAAATGCTTTAGATATCATCCCTTCGAATTCAGTTCAGACCTGTGTCCTCTGTTAATACTTCAAACTCATAAGAACTATCTCAGTAAAGAATTATATTCCCATGTAGGAATATAAACAGTTTGATCTTTTAATATCCCTCATGAAGTCTTTTTCCTGTTTACCTTTTTATTCTTCTCCAGGGTCTTGTATTTGGAAGTAAAATTTTTTATTCAGTTCAGGTCTTTTCATAACAAATGCCTGAAAGTCTTCTTTCTCATTGAAATTCCATGTTTTCCTCTGAAAGATGATGATTAGTTTTGCTGGGTAAGTGATTTTTGGCTGTAGTCCCAGTTCCTTTGCCCTCTGGAATATCATATTCCATGCCCTCCAGTACTTTAATGTAGAAGCTGCTAGATCTTGCTTTATCCTTATTGGAGTGCCACGGTATTTAAATTCCTTTTTTCTAGATGCTTGCAATATTTTCTCCTTGACCTGGGAGTTCTGGAATTTGGCTATAATATTCCTGGAGGTTTTCCTTTTGGGATCTCTTTCAGGAAGTGATCAGTGGATTCTTTCAATTTCTATTTTAGCTTCTGCTTCTACAATATCAGGGCAATTTTCCCTCACAATCTCTTGGAGGATGGTGTCTAAGCTCTTGTTTTGGTCATGGGTTTCAGGGAGTCCAATGATTTTCAAATTATCTCTCCTAGATTTATTTTCCAGGTCAGCTGTTTTTCCAAGGAGATATTTCACATTGCCCTCTATTTTTCTCATTCAATTGGATTTGCTTTACTGTGTCTTGGTTTCTCATAAGCTCACTAGCTTCCATTTGTTCAATCCTAATTCTTAGGCAATTATTTTTATCACACAGTTTTTTAATCTCTTTTTCCATTTGGCTTTTCAAACTGTTGACTTTTTTCTCATGACTCTCCTGCATTGCTCTCATTTCTCTTTCCATTCCTTCTTTTCTTTCTCTACATCTTCGTTCTCTCTCTCCTACTTTCTCTTCAAAGTCCTTTTTGAGAGCTTCCATGGCCTGAGACCAGTTCATATTTTTCTGGGAACCTTTGGATGTTGGAGCTTTGACCCTATTATTATCTTCTTCTTCTGAGGATGTATTGTGGTATACCGTTCCCCCAAAGAAGTTTTCGATGGTCTTCTGCTTTCTCTGCCTACTCATTCTGGCTTACTATTTCTTGGCTTTTTACTCCTTAAAGTGTAGTGCTGCTTCCAGGTCACACTGTTCGTGCTACAGCATGGCCCACGGAGTGATTGGGCTTCTTCTCAGCCTGCCTAGCTTGTGAGTAATCACAGCCACTTTCTCTTTGACCTGGAAACAGAAGTCTGATTGAACTCTGATTCTCTATGGTCGGAAGCTTGGTGTGATTTTGCCCCTCCCCCACTGGGCCACCACCACTCGATTCAGCCCACTGGTTCAGACCCAGGGCGCTTTGCCCCAACTCCAGTAGATACTGCCTCCACTTCACCCCGGCCTACCGCCAAACCCCCTCACCAGTCCATGATCGGAGCCTCAGAAGCTGCTGGTGCTGAAGACTCTGACATGCTCTGGAAGCAGTGTCCCTGGCTGGGTCTAGCCTGCGCGCTGAGCTGTTCAGCCTGATCAGTAGATGATCAGAATTGCCCTCTTTTGCAGAGAAACAGTCTCACCCTGTTCTTATGTGCATTAGGCTGTTCTGGGTTTTGATTTTTACCGCATTATTTTGGGCATGAATTGATGGGTTTATCTGGAGCTTGTGGGAGTCACAGCCTCTCCTCCGCCCTCTTGGCTCCGCCCCAATATCCTTCATTTCTAAATACATTTTGGAATTGACCTCATACAAGGTTTGACTCTACAGACAACTGTAGGTAAATTTGAGCTCCAGGTTAGAATGGCATAGACTGTTCTATGGGGTAAAGCTAAATTGGGAACCTCTTTCTTTTCCAATCTGACAGATAGTCACAAGTAGGCACTACAACCTTTCTGGCAAACATAAGGAAATAGAGGAAACAATATAGGAGTTTTATTGGGTAGTTATATTGAGGAATGCATATAATACCTTTAACAGAACTGTGGGCGGTTTGGATGGTAATGATGCATGAATTATGGCCTCTGGTGGTCTGTATGGATAGTTGGGCTATTATGAGAAGACTGACTCTATAGATATGCCAGCGGCATAAAGATGAATGACCTATATTGGGTAAACATCTATGGGGTAGAAACATGTGACAAGGCATTTGCACACAGTTAAGGGACTCAAAGGCCCAATTGACAGTTTTTCATATCCCAGAACATTGCCTGGGGACACTGCCAGGGAATACAGAGGCAAACACCTTAGCCAGGGTACACATGGTGGCACCTGGAGCAATAACCAATATGGCTGATTGGGTCTATTGCAAGAGTGGTCATAGGAAAGCAGAAGTAGAATGGAGAATAGCACAAACCACCGCATTCACCCTTCACAGAAAGGGACATGTGAGAAGCAGTTACCCATTGTCTTGTGTATGCCTGTCAAAGACCACAACAGATACTTTACACACCAAGATGTATTCACTGAGGCACAGAACTGGTAAAAACATGACAAGTTGATTATATTGGACCCCTGACCATGAGTGAGGGTTCCAGGTATGCCCTGGTATATGTGGACACAGTAACAGGTATCATGCAAGCACTCCACAACAAACAATTTTATGAGGATTAGAGAAAAACATGTATCTATACCCAATCCAAATAAGACAGTGATAGGAAGGGTCCCATTGTATGGGTCTTGATGTACAACAATGAGCTGATGAACATAATGTGAAATGGTGATACCATTTCCCTTACAACTTACAACAACATGCTCTGAAAGCATAGATAAAGGCACCGACAAATTGTGACATGATGGTAGGTTGGGCAAAAGTACTACTTCACACCCTTAGGGCTATTAGTGAAGCCCCATTGGACATACAACCCCAAATGACCTCTTGGGCTCACGACCCAACATGCCCAATAGCTCTGACCACTACCTCCATTGTACCTTGTTTGAGTGAGACCACAGCAGCACGAATATTTAACATACCCAGAAACACAGACCCAGGAATGGGTGTATTACAATGAGATCTGAAGTGGTCGGTTTATCCTGGAAAGATAGGCATGTGTACCCTACTAGGGCAGAGGATCTTTCAGCTCTTATTTGGTACCCTTTGGTCATTCCTAAAGGGTGGGCCTGTTTAATCATAACTTGTGGCAAGGAACCAAGATCATTAGGAAAGGAGAAATAGTAGATGTCATGTTATAGTCCACAACTTTACCTGGTAGAATGCCATTATCAGCCAACTATACACTCCTACCAGTATAATATTGAATAATATAATATAATATAATATAATATAATATAATATAATATAATATAATATAATATAATATAATATAATATAATATAATATAATATAATATAATATAATATAATATAATATAATATAATATAATATAATATAATATAATATAATATAATGAGGCACCAGTATAATATTAAAAGACAGTAAAGATCTACCTCTTGTTATACCTACTTAAAAAGTATACTTTCATCCCTAATTTTTACCTGTTCCTTTTGTTGATCTCCCCAGGAACCTGCAATGGGCCACATCTATGCCTGAGCAGCAAAATCAAATGAACTCTACAGTATGTGGCCAACTGCCCCATCTTGTACATATGGCCTTCCTTGTTGGGTGTCCCTTTTGCAGGGGAAGGACTAGGATGCCTTGAAGGAATTCATGTCTCATATCACCAACCAAAGAACAGAGTAGCCTATTAAAACCATAGCTGGAGACACAGCCATTCCTTGTCTCCAAATGTGAGCATGAAGTGTGGAAACATGAGGTGAGGGCCTGAAACCACACTTTATATGTCTCCAGTCTTATACAAGTCTGAAGTGTGATCATGTGGGTTACCCTAGGGTCAGATGACCTAACATAAATGAAACGTTTGTGTTGAGAACAAAACCATGTCTACATGTCTTCCTTCTAATACCTTTCTACCCCAACACCCAAATGGAACAATCAAGTGCCCTATGGTCTCCCTACAGGTTGGGTAGTGTAAGGAGCTAAAATTCTAGCTATACTGTCTAAAATATCTAATGAGTGGTTAACAATAAATTATAAGCTTTAACAAGAGTTAGAATTGTAAGCATTTATTAAAGAGAATAATAATTTGGTGAAGAGAGAGAGAAAAAGGCCTAGATTCAGCTATCTATCTCAGGAAGCCCGCATTTCTGCTCCACTCTCCACGAGAGTCCTGATGAAAGAGAACCACACCTCCTTCATCCCACAAGCCTCCAGTGAAACTGGGAACATCCCATCCACTTGCACACAGTTCCAAGTTAATTGGCTGGTAGCTTTGATAATACCCACGAGCAAATGTCACTTCCTGACACCAAGAAAAAGCCACATGGTTTGCCCTTAGACGCCTTCTCCTCATGGCAGAGATTTCCTATAGTAACTCTCCAGCAGGTGGAGTCACTCCAGCAGTAGATATCTCACCTTCTATATAATCATATTAACCTAACAGTCAATGAGGAAATATGGCCAGGGTCCAAGAATTTCTATAGAAAAATAACAATGTGGCCATTCCTAAATGGTACCCAATGGCTATGAAGACCATATTTATGGATATGGCTACTGTGTAGTTGGATGGGTCCCTACACATTAGGATATGTTTTTACCCAGTGGTATAACTTAGAGAAATTACTTACTAAACCTGTGGCTAACCTGCTTCTTTCAAAAGCCCAGTGGATGGGGACAGTTAGGTGACACAATGGATAAAGCACCGGCCTTGGATTCAGGAGGACCTGAGTTCAAATCTGTCCTCAGACACTTGACACTTACTAGCTGTGTGACCCTGGGGAAGTCACTTAACCTTCATTGCCCTGCCCCCCCCCCAATCCTAATGGATGAGATCTTTTTTCCATTGTTACAATCATCTTTTGAATATCATAACACCCAATACTGGACTAGAGGTTGCAAAGACCCAGGAATAAGCCCTCAAACATTTCATAAAAGCTGTACTTGATGACAGTGTAAAGGTATAATGGTTGCTAACATCAGAATTAACACAACTGCATAAAGTCTAGACATCTTAACCACCACCCAAGGTAGAACCTGTGCTGTGATAAAAACCTCCTGTTGTGCCTTTATCCTTGATGTGTTATATAATGTCACCAAATCATTGAAACATACTCAAGCTTAGGTTTCTGCCTTAGAACAATCACCAGATGCAGAAAATTCTTTCTTCAACTCCTTTGGAGTAGGGTGGAAGAAGGAAATGACAACTGTGATAATTTTCCTTCTAATCTTCATGTTTTCCTGCTTGTGCTTATATTGTTGTTGTGGATAGTGTTTCCAATGGAGCTCGTTGTTGGACTCCTCAGGTTTATCTACAATAATCAAACTGTTCATGCATCACTCAGGGATCCTTGCAGAAGATACTATAGGAAAGAATGTGTGAACAGGTCATGAGGGGTGGAGTGTATGGGAGACACAAGAATGTGAGTTTGCTATATTCTATATCCAAGTATCATGGTTAAATAACAGTGACACCACTCTATTACATAACTGCCTGTCAACCACCCATTTGACCACTGGAAATTCTCAAGTCTTCTTTGTTCTGTTCTTATATAAAATTCAGCTGGGCTTGGGTATGGTATAGAGATCTATTACCGTCCTGCTACTACCCAGAACTGATCTCCCAGAATACTGAATTACTGTGGTATTTATTACCACAATGGTAATAATGAGTATTGAAAGATTTGTGGAATGAGAGGCACAGTAATGCATTGTTAGTGGAGCTGTGAGATGGTACAACCATTAGGGAAAACATTTTGGAATTATGTCACAAAGTGACTAAGTTATCCATAGCCTTTGAACCAAAGGAAAGGGTACTGGAGATAACTGATGATCTAAGAAACAAAAGATATCAATAAAAATATTTTTTTAAAAAGAATGCAAACCCTTATAGGCAGGGATTTTCTATAGGCTAGTATTTGTATTCCCAGTGACTTACACAGTGCCTGACAGATAAGAAACACTTAATGAATACTTTTCACTTGGTGGGGGGCGGAAAGTGCTTTTGAAGCCTCACCTAACCCTAGATTCAGGAGGACCTGAGTTCAAATCAAGGCTCAGACACTTGACATTTACTAGCTGTGTGACCCTCAGCAAGTCACTTAACCATCACTGCCCCACCAAAAAAATTAAAAAAATTTTTAAAATGCCTCAACTATGAGTCAGGGAGTGTGAATACAAGTAAAAAAAAATCCCTACTGATAAGGAATTTATATCATGTAGGGACCAATTTTTAATTGGGGAGTGTTAGCTAGGCGGCTCACTGCAATATTGGGGCAAGGAAGGAGACTGACATCCTCCCTCAAAACAGAGCATGATTTATTTAACAAGAACAAGCTTAAAAAAACACAAACAGGATCAGCAGGATTAAGGGAAAGGAAATAAAATGGGGAAAGGGAAATTATACAACCTGAATGATACCACCACCCAGGAATCAGCTGAGAACACACAGCAGCATCTGGTCGCCTTCCAGCTTCAAGCTAGAATGGCAGAAAAACCTCTCTTCTTCGCAGCAGACTCCAGGCTAACCACACACAGCCCCCAGCCAATTGGCTGGCCACTCTGACAGTCACATGACTGCCTTCACTGGGCTTCCAATCATTATAATTTTGCCAGGCCCATGTAGGCATTGGCAAGTGGTGATGACATGAGGTGCCAGCGCCATGGTGACAGCGACAACCAGTGGGTGGAGCCCCATTCGGTTTGTGGAACCCCAGACCAGTGTGTGCACCGAGGTTTTTTTTTAAATTCTAGCCAAAAGATGGGGTCATAAAAATCTCAAATAACAATTCTTTACAATCAAAAGGGGGGAACAAGTACATACATACATACATACATACATACATAGAATTGATAAAGATATAAGGTGTGAACAAATATAAGTACAAAGTATAATAATGGGAAAGATTAACTTTATCCTTTTTTCCCCCTGCAACTCTTATCTCTTATGATTAACAGAAGAACAATCCACTGAACCACAGAATCTCAGAAATCATTAGAAATCATCTAGGCCAAACTGTAGCTGACTAGGAATATCCTCTACAAAATCCTTTATAATTGATTGTCGTGTATCATTTTGAAGACTTTCAGTGACAGAGAAGCCAAGTTTTTAATTGGGTAGTTCCTGGGGAAAATTTTTTGTAATAAGGGCCTCTGGTAAAGGCCTCATTTCTCAAATATACAGAGAACTGAGTCAAATTTATAAAAACACAAGTCATTTCTTATTTGATAAATGGTCAAAGGATATGGACAGGCAGTTTTTGAAGAAATCAAAGCTATCTATACTCATCTATAGTTAAAAGTGCTATAAATCGGGGCAGCTAGGTGGTGCAGTAGATAGAGCACCAGCCCTGGATTCAGGAGAACCTGAGTTCAAATCCGGCTTCAGACACTTGACACTTACTAGCTGTGTGACCCTGGACAAGTCACTTAACCCCAATTGCCTCACCAAAAAAAAAAACCCAAAAAACAACCCTATAAATCACTATTAGAGAAATGCAGATTACAACAACTCTGAAGTGCCATCTCATACTTACCTGACTGGATAATGTGCCAAAAAAGGAAAATGTTGGATATTGGAAGGGATATGGGAAAACTAGGACTCTAATGCACTCTTGGTAGAATTGTTAACTGATCCAACTATTCTGGAGAACAATTTGGAATTATGCCCAAAGGGCATGTGTGTATGTCCTTTGATCCAAGAATACCACTGCTAGGTCTATATCCCAAAGACATCTAAAAACAAAGGGAACAAGACCTATTTGTACAACAATATTTATAACAGCTTTTTTTGTGGTGGCTAAGAATTAGAAATTGAAGAGATCATCAACTGGGGAATGGCTAAACAAATTGTGGTATATGACTGTAATGGAATATAATTGTGCTAAAGAAATGACAAGAAGGATGATTTCAGAAAAATCTGGAAAGACTTATATGAACTGATTCATAGTGAACAGAACCAGGACAATGTTGCACACAGTAACAGAAATATTGTTAAGATGAAGAATTGTGAATGATGACTTAGATATTCTCAGCACTACAATGATCTAAGACAATTCCAAAGGACTAATGATAAAGCATATTCACCTCCAGAGAAAGAACTGATAATTGTTTGAATCCAGACTGAAGCATGCTATTTTTCACTTTCTTTCTTTCCTTTTTCCTTTATTCAAGTTTACTTGTACAAAATAAATAATATGGAATAACACATGTGTAGTTGTATAACCTATAGCTGATTGCTTATCTTAGGGAGAGGGAGAGATAGAAATTCAAATTCAAAACTTAAATAAAAATGTTTTAAAAAGTTATATGACAGGGGGCAGCTAGGTGGTACAGTACATAAAGCACAGCCCTGGATTCAGGGGGACCCGAGTTTAAATCCAGGCTCAGACACTTGACACTTACTAGCTGTGTGACCCTGGGCAAGTCACTTAACCCTCATTGCCCCACCAAAATTAAAAAAAAAAGTTATATGACAGGAAAAAATGGTCTGGTCTTGTGCATGTGCAAAGAGTGACTGCTGACAGTTGGATGAATAGAATATTGTCATGGTTCCCTTGTAATATTAAGAGAAATTGAGGAAGGTCTGCAGCACATTGGATGGTCTCCCTGTGGTAAACTCTTGGGAGGGAATAGATGTGAATGGCACAATATGGAAAGGAATGGATGGGATGTATTCTGCTTCATTGGAGGGAACTAATAAATCAGTAAGATCCTTTTGAGTATAAGATTTCCTAAATACAGTTCAATAATGGAGTTAGTTAGTTACATTTCTTTCAAACTGGCAGATATATTGAACACTGGGTTACTGAATCCCATCGTTTCTGCTTCTCCTTTGTCTGTTCTGTTGACTTGCTTATGTACTTTTAGTCAATACCCAATAGTTTTGATGACTACTGCTTTTTAAATTTAGCTTCAGGTCTGGATGCACGATTTCCCTTTAGTCCTACCTTTTTAAATTATTTCCTTAATATTCCAGATCTTTTGTTTCTTTTTGTTTCTTTTTTGTGTGTGTGTGAGGCTATTGGAGTTAAGTGACTTGCCCAGGGTCACACAGCTAGTAAGTGTTAAGTGTTTGAGGCCGGATTTGAACTCAGGTCCTCCTGAGTCTAGGGCCGGTGCTCTATCCAGTGCACCACCTAGCTGCCCCTCTTTTGTTTCTTTAAATGAATTTTGTTATTATTCTGTCAAATTCTGTAAAGTATCACCTTGAAAGTATGATTGATATCTAGCATCAAAACTACAAATTTTCTTTGTTAGTATTCTCATTTTTATTATATTGGCACAATGAACATTTCTTTAGCAATTTAAGAGAGTATTAATTTAAGGAACTTTAAAATTTTAACCTATGAACATATTTTGTGTGCTTTGGGAAGCTGATCCCTAAATATTTTATGCATTCTGTAGTTGTTAAGAATGTTATTTCTCATTTTCTTATTGTCTCATATATTGTGGTATTACATAGAAATTCTGTTGATTTCTAAAGATTTGTTTTGTACTGTGCAACTTTACTAAAATTACCATTTCAATATTTTTGATAATTTCTTAGTAATTTCTAAGTGCACCATCATGTAATTAGCAAATAGGAAGTTTTACCTCTTGCTTGCCTATCTTATTTCTTTCTCTTGTTCTATTGCTATTGCATTTCTATAATTATATCAAATAATAGTGGTGAATGTGACATCTTTATTCCTGAGTTTACTAAGGAGGTTTCTACCATATTCCTTTTGTCTAATGTGAATGCTTTTGGGACTTAAGTACTTTTTATGATACTAAAATGTCCCTCTCTGCCCATATTTTGTAGCCTTGATTTCTACTCTATTTCACAGAAACTCACTACTTCTCTCCAACTCTTGCTGATTAGTGCCACATTGATACCCTTGCAATTAATATAAAATAGATAATAATCATCTCTAGGTAAGTAATTATTTTTTTCCTGAGACTAAGTCTACAATCCTATAAAATAAAGGAATTAGATTAATTGATCACCAAATTCATTTCTGATTCCATTATCTTCATATTTATCACACTTTATTGATCATGGTCATTGATCCTTCATCATTGTCCTTCTAAGAGAAGAAAGCCTTGAATAAGGCATACCTATTTATCCACTTCAGCTTTAACACATTTTTAAACCACAATAACCTACATTGTACTCACCACATTCTACACAGTGACAAATTAAACTAAAGACTAAGGACAGAGATTCCTGATGAGGTCCTGTTATGAAAATAAGCTTTTAATGACCTTACAACAAATTCCCTGGCCTGAGCATGGTGGAGTAATCTGTCTCCAAATTATGACCAATGAGAAATTCTGAGGAAACAAATTAGTAAAAGATGTAATTAAATAAGTATATGACAGAGAAATAGTCTGGTCGTGAAATATGTTTTCATACTTTATATTAGCAATTTATTGACTATGGCTGACCTTGAAAATTACTAATGATTACTGATGCAATTTTTTAATGAATCCTTTATAATCTGCTCTTTTGACTATTTTTTCATAGTCCAGTAGAATTCCTGAGATCTTTCCTCCCTAGTAATATGTAGAATTGACTTAAATAATATCATCACATATAGTATCTAAGATACTGAGTCTGAAGGGACCTCAGAGATCCTTTAATCCAAGCCCATAATGTTAGGACTGAGATTTAGACGTTAAGTGGCTTATCTAAAAATCACACAAATACAAAGTAAGGGTATTGGAATTTCAACCTAGTTCTTCCTACAACACATTAATTATTTATTCTCCTGTATCACTGCCATATTTTTAAATTCTTATCTATATTTATTTATCTTTGCTGTGTGTTCTTTAAGCCTACTTATGCTTTACTTATAACTCCTTTATACACTAATGAACTTACATAATTCAATTTAAGATCACTATAGACTTTGGCTATTTCTCTGGTTACCCACATCAGAACTCTGGCTAAAGAACAAATTTACTTCAACTGCTTAAAGGCAATTGTGTTCATCTCTATACCACACTGGGTCCACAGCATGTTCTCACTGAAATTTTTGAGAAATAGGTATAATTTGCATGGCATTTGCATTAGAGTAGGAAAGTATTATAGGACCTGTTAAATGGTGATGGCCGCAATTCATTTAGTTGTGTTTGGTATATGGTTCCTATAATCCTTTTTTATTACATATATAACTCTTAGAATTTTGTAACCGTAAGAACCACCCTTCCTTGCTCTGGGGAATATAAATGAATTGATATTGCTTACTAAAGAATGTACATGCACACCCACATTTATATATAAGTACATTAATGTAGTTTTTAGTCTTTTTCTCTTTATTTTCTCTGTATCATTGTGAACTGGAAAACTATTTTCTGTGTCCTACAGAATCTGAATTAGCATTCCTATTGTAGAATCTTGAGCAGAAACAAGTGATACATATCTTAATAAGGCTTTTGGTTCTTACTCTGAAAGAATAAGCCAAGACCATCTATTCTCTTGTCCTGTTCAGGAAATTTAAGAGTCAGACTTCTCTGGAAAATAGTCATATCCAGATTAATTGGTTAATACCCTAATTATTAAAAATAATAATATTTTGGTTTTGTTTTATTTTGCATTCATCCTTAAAACCAACCAAGAAGGTCTCCCCTCCTTTTCTTAACATTAACTTAACATATGTCTATAGTCAAATAGTGCCATGCCTTCTGATATTTAAAATAAGATCCTTCACATTCCTCATTAGTTAATTTTAAGTAAATTAGGAATGATTCAGGGGCAGCTAGGTGGTGCAGTGGAAAGAGCACTGGTCCTGGATTCAGGAGGACCTGAGTTCAAATCCAGCCTCAGACACTTTATACACTTACTAGCTGTGTGACCCTGGGCAAGTCACTTAACCCCAATTGCCTCACCAAAAAAAAAAAAAGAAATAAAAAAGAAATAAAATTAGGAATGATTCAGTCTTATACTCTCATTCCCCTCAACCAAAAATCCCAAAGCATAGAACCATAAGTGGAGGTATTAGATAACATCTTGATTGTCACCAACTACCATTCTGAAACTCCTCTAAAGGAGGGAGCACTTCCAACACCCATTAGAAATGGAACTTCTCTCATACAGAAAGGAAAAGCTAGGAAGCCATCTTTGGAGCTTCCATATCACCATATCACCCCAATATGGAATCAGATTTAGAGGATGGTTTGACATAGAAGTGTTTTTAAATTTATTTTATATTTTTTAAAGACTGGGATTTCTCATCTCACCCGGTCTAGAAGTATAGGCACTAATAATGCACCCAGTCTTATTAATGATTAGTTCAAGGACTTTAATCTGCACTGTTTCTAGCATGGGCAGGTTCAGTCCTCATTAGGCAACATAGTGGCCCCTACTTGTAGAGGCTCACTATACTGATGCTTAACTTATTGTGGACACTAGATTGGCATATCCCACTGCAGCTCAGAATTCCTGATGGCAAGAGATTTGTTAGACTTAGCTTCCATGGTAGCTGAGATTGCAGGTGTTTGCCACCCCTTTTAGCTCTGTAAAGAACATACTTTAATATATCGATTTTGGAAATGTAATAAATCTTTTAGTTGAAAATGAACTTGGTTGGAAAGAAATCATTTCCTTCTCTCTAATGAAGAGATTTGGTTACCACATTAGCACTCTTGCAAAAGAACTATTTGTCCATAAAATAAACGAAATAAGTGGAAAAATACCTCCTCATCTTTTGAGCTCCTCAAATATAGAAAGGCCTCATTCAAATTGTTAAATGAAGGTCCTCATTTGTAATTAGGCTGTATCCCATCCCAGAAACCACAAGGCACTTTCCCATCTTTTAAAAAATCCCTGATGCTTGTTTTTACATTCCTTTCATTTCATTCCCCTCCCCCAAACATATATCTCTTATAACAAAAATTAAGAAAAAGAGAAAACAAGAAACTCAGCAAAATTAACCAACACATTAACTGTATCTGACAGTTGTATGCATTGTTCCAAACCTACAGTCCTCCACCTCTGCAAAAAAAGAGATATGTATATTTCCTCATATGTCCCTCAGGACCAGGTTGGCCATTATTATTACATAAAATTTAGTTTAATTTCTTAGCTGTTCTTTCCAATCATACAGTTGAGTCATTATATGCTATTTTTATAGCAAATAATTCATTTGCTTATTGTACTTTGCAACATTTTATCTTCCTAAGCTTCTTTATATTCATCATATTTGTCCTCTGTTACATCAACATTTCTTTCTATTCATGTAACACAACTTGACTGGCTATCCCTTAATTGATGGTTATCTACTTAGTTAACAATTTTTTGCTAATACTAAAAAGGGGTTTTAAATATATTTGGGTATATATGGCACCTTTTTTGCTATCCTTAAACAACCTTGGGGTATATACCTAGTAAGGACTTTTGGATCAAAAACATTTTAGTCATTTTCTTAGCATGATTCCAAATTACTTTCCAGAACAGTTGGACCAATTCCTAGTTCAACTAACAGTATATATGAATAACTGTGTTTCCATAACACTTGCCAAATTAACTGTCATCATTTTTTGTCATTTTACCCTTATACTATGAGTGAGGTGAAAACTTAATACTATTTCACTTTTAATTTTTATTATTAGTTACTGAAGCCTATCTTCAAATGGTTGTTTATAACTTCTAATTTTACATATGAAAATATTTTCCCATATCCTTTTTTGTGGGGGGGTAATGAGGGTTAAGTGACGTGCCCACAGTCACACAGCTAGTAAGTGTCAAGTGTCTGAAGCCAGATTTGAACTCAGGTCCTCCTGAATCCAGGGCCTGTGCTTTATCCACTGCACCACCTAATTGCCCCTGCCCATGTCCTTTCAAAGGCAATTATCCTTTGGTAATCAATCTTAGTCATGTATTTCTGTAAGTACCCTCTACAGGTTGGATATCAGACTCTTATCACAGATACTGCATGCAAATATTTTCCCACTCTAGTGCTTATCTTATCCTAGTTGCATAAATTTTGTTTGTGTAAATGCCTTTTGATTTTATGTAACTGAAAATTTCTATTTTATATTTTGTGGCTGCCTCTATCTCCTGATTACTTCAACACTCTTCCTGCCCCTCCTGCCTCAGTCATAGCTTAGAGACACCTCATATATTAAAAAAAAAATGTATTTTTAATTTACTGTACAGTGTCATAGGACAAGAACCCTCAAACTTTTCTGTGTTATGTATTCCATTGGCATGCTATTGAATCCTATGGACCCCTTTTCAGAATAAATTTTTTAAATGCATAAAACAAAATAAACAGAATTACAAAGGAAACAAATAATATTGAAATACAGTTCTTTTTTTAAAAAAATATGCATGATAAGATAAAGTATTTGCTGTATTTCTCAAAACTGACAAACCACATAAAAGACCTCACCAAGTAAATGGATATTCTTTTAGGACAGTCATATCTTAAGACCAAAAGATAACAAATGGTAACCCTGAGAGTTACAATAGCATTTATTTGAAAGTTTGTTTGAGTTATGATTTCATCACTGTGGACATATGACTTCCGAACTTACCCATACCTCATATACTGGGCAATGCTCTGAGTCCATGCTCTTCAATAAATTCTCCACATGGGGTCCAACTAAACTACTTCAGGGGTATGGGAGGAGCAATACAGAGTCTGTGTTAAGTTTTCCATCTCTAACCCCCTGGAAAAAGGCTATGAGATCATCCTTGAGACTTAATTTATCTAGAGGACTAAGGGTTGATTCGTGGCTACAATTTCTTTATCACATAAATACAAAAGTCTAGCATAAAAGTTAGGTGCTCCTCAAGTTTGCTGGAAAGACATGGAAAAATTGGGACATGAATACTCTGTTGGAGTTGGGAACTAGTCCAACAATTCTGGAGAAAAATTTGGAACTATGCCTAAAGAGCTATAAAACTGTATGCCCTTTGATCCAGCAATGCCACAATTAGATCTATATCCCCCCCAAAAATCCAAGAAAATGAAAAAGGACTTATGTACCAAAACATTTATAGGAGCTCTTTTTGTGGTGGCAAAGAATTGGAAACTGAAGGTATGCCCATCAATTTGGTAATGACTGAACAAGTTGTGATATATAATTGTGAAAGAATGCTATTTTGCTATAAGAAACAATAAGCAGGATGGTTTCAACAAAAAACTATAAAACTTAGATGAACTCATGCAAAGTGAAGTGAGCAGAACTAGGAGAACATTATATACAGAAAAAAACAATACTATAAGAATGATCAATTGTGAAAGATTTTGCTACTCTAAGCAAGAAAATAAACCAAGATAATTTCAAAGGATCTATGAGGAAAAATGCATCCCATTCCTAGACAGAGAGCTAATGATCTCTGAATGCAGACTGAAACATATTTTTAATTTATTTTCTTGTTTTGTTTTGTAACATGGCTAATATGGAAATACATTCTGTGTGAATTCACATGTATAATCAATATCAAACTGCTAGCCTTGGGGGGGGTGTGGGGGGGATAAAGGTGAAAGGGAGAGAATTGGGAACTCATTTTTTTAAATGATTCTTAAAATGCTTACATGTAATTGGGAAATACCTAATAAAAATAAATTAACATTTTAAAAAATTCAGGTATCTATGAATAAATTCTGCAAAACAAAGGAAAATGATTTAATACCCAAGACAGAAGACACTGTGGACTTTGAGGAAAGCCTGGAACCATGACTAGCTGTTCCTGAGTGGTTTAAAACAGAAATGAGAATTTTGAGAGCAGAATTTATGATCCTCAAAGCAGAAATAATTAGCAGATCTCATTGCTATTGTTCTGTGAAGCAGGTTAGTGTTCTGCCAGAGCAACAAGAAGAGCATACAGAAACATGGAGAGGGTCTGGGCCAAGGCCCCTTGGACCTTTACTTATGCCAATCCAGTTACAGATTTAGAGTCTCTGAGATGGCCCTGGAAGCAGAATAGACCTGGAGGCGGAGCAGCAGCTACCCAATATAAAGCGTATCAATTATCTACAACTCTGAAAAGAAACGGTCCAACAGAGGCTGACAACTCCTGACCAAAGGGGAAGGTACAAGCAGTCTTCACAAGAAGCTCAGAAGTGATGATGCTGGCACATCCCCAAAAGGAAAATGGCTACGACCTAGTAAAATACCGGGCCCTCCACTGACATCTCTATGATTTTAGCTTCGAAGTAACTAATGCCTGAGCTATTCTTCACTCCCTCTTTTTTTTTTTAATTTTTTTTTTTTTTTTTAGTGAGGCAATTGGGGTTAAGTGACTTGCCCAGGGTCACACAGCTAGTAAGTGTTAAGTGTCTGAGGCCGGATTTGAACTCAGGTACTCCTGACTCCAGGGCCGGTGCTCTATCCACTGTGCCACCTAGCTGCCCCTCTTCACTCCCTCTTAATGCCAAGAATGTGAAGTGACTGTTGGGATACAGGAGATGAGTACAGAGCCCAGGGTAAGTTAGTCTCCCTGGACCTCACCCTACTTACTCAAAGGAACAGAGATTTTGACCAAGGCCCTTATTTGGATGCCAGGTCTTCTAATCAGGAAATATGTGGCTAATTGCTCACCTGACACTCCCCATGTAGAAAATAGGAATGAAACTCTACACTGGACACTTTCTTTATTCCCCTCCCCCAAGTGCCTATGATGAGGTTGGATTCTTTGAGTGAGAATCCTATAAGTGGGGTGGAGGGGGTGGCCTCCCTGGGGCTAATATAAGTTAGTGAAGTCCTCCAATCTGGACACTCTTCAGTTGAGGGAAATTACCCAACCCTGAGCATGTACTCTACTGGCTTAGAGATGTCCTCTAGGAACCTTAACATATAACTTTAAGATATAATTAGCATCTAATCTATATTGCCATTTAGCCCCACAACATGGGTAAAAATGATGCATAATGGTAAAGAGCCTGCACAAACCAACATTTTGATAGGCTCCACCTAAAGGGAGGTATCTTGAAGGGGGCAGGACATCAAAAACTATAAGAATGAACCCCATCCATTGATGGGGGCCCAAGCCATGTGAGGCTAAGAAATTTCCTCAATAAAACCTGTCCTCTTTTTTTTTTTTTTTTTTTTTTTAGTGAGGCAATTGGGGTTAAGTGACTTGCCCAGGGTCACACAGCTATTAAGTGTTAAGTGTCTGAGGCCGGATTTGAACTCAGGTCCTCCTGACTCCAGGGCCGATGCTCTATCCACTGTGTCACCTAGCTCCCCCAAAACCTGTCCTCTTGCTATTTGAGACTGCCCAATTTGTCAATTCCTTGGGATGAGACCTCTGGTGACACCTGCACATAATCTCTGCAGTTTCCCAAATGTCTGTTTGAAAGCAGTTAGAATCTAGATTCTTGCTTAATCCCCACTCTCAGCCATATGTCTAGGAGAAGTTTGGCTTCCCAGATCCCTCCTCACGAAGAGTATAAGACAGAGTCCTTTGATCAGGGCCTTACATCTCTGTAAACAATAGATTCCTGTCATCCTTATAGTAATCTCTTTCAAATGAGGATGTATAGGCAATTGCTGAATTCCTCCTTCCCCCTCCCCTGCTAGTTCTGGATAAGAAAGAACTGATTTGCTAGACACTCCCACCTTAAAAAATAAAATGCAGAAACTATGGAAAAAAGAAATAATCAGCCAAATGCAAAAATCTGAATCTCCAGTGATAAGTTTCACCCGAAATCAAGAAAGGCAACTGACTGGGAATGCAAATACATAGAAGTGAAAGATAATGTGGAAGAACAGAAGCAAAAAGCAATAACATTTTTTAAATGTCCTCCATACAAGAAAAGCATAATGATTGTAAAGGCAGGCTACATAGACAACCTAAGGTTAATAGATCTCCCAGAAGATAACAATGAGTCAAAATACCTAATCAATCTAATTCAAGAAATAATTTAAGAAAATTGCCAAAAATTTCTTAAAACATAAAACTGTCAATTGAAAGTATCCACCTTCAGAAAGAGATTCAGCAAACTCCAAGACACGGTTATTTAATTGAATAAATCCTTTGAAAAATAAATTCTTCAAAGAACCAGAAGACCTTCAGATACGAAGGAAAGGGAATTCAAATAAAACACATGACTATTCTGAACTCACCAGAAAATAGAAGAGGGAATGAAATAATGTGTTTTGAAAAGCAATGGAGCTTAAGATGCAGCCCAAGGTGATCTACTCTTCAAATCTAAGCTTAACCATAAGTGAAAAAAGATGGACATTCAATAATAAAGGGACACTGGAAACATTCTTAGAAGTGAAATCAGACCTGAAGAGATTATTTGCTTTTTGAACACCTCAAAAAACACGAACGCAGGCTTAGTGAATAAATACAGCAGAAAAGAACAGTAAGAACAACAACAGAGAGACTAGTAAGAGACTTCTTTCTAAATGCACACAAGGATAAACAGGATAAAGACAGAGGTATCAGTTCTGGACAAAATAGAACACATTTTTATTAATAATTGGTATATGTATATGGCTAAGAACCTCGCTTCTTTTTATGGTTTACTGATTCTTTTTCTTTTCTACACCATTTCCAGATATTCTTTTTTGTCCATTGACCACTCCCTTGTAACAAAGTGATAGACACTTAAGCAAAAATAGCTGTCAAAACAATGTCTCTGACAATGCATACAACATTCTTTTCCTATAGCCTATCACCTTTTAAAAGAGAAGTGTGTTTCTTCATGTATTCAACAGGACAAAGATGAATAATGGCAATTAATTTCAGATTACTGGAAGATGGCCAAATAGACTTTTCTTTGATCCTTATTAGCACTCTATCAAACTTTTTTTCTTTTGGGGGGGGGGTTTGTTTGTTTGTTTTGCGGGGCAATGGGGGTTAAGTGACTTGCCCATGGTCACACAGCCAGTAAGTATCAAATGTCTGAGGCCGGATTTGAACTCAGGAACTCCTGAATCCAGGGTCGGTGCTTTATCCACTGCGCCACCTAGCTGCCCCCTCAAACTTTTAAAGAATATTTATTACCCATATTTCATAAATTCTTCTGAAAGAAACATTCTACCAGAATCATTTTATGAGAGAAATAAAATTCTAAGACCTAAACTATGAAGATATAAAACACTGAAGAAAACTATAGGCTAATATAATCAATAAACATAAACTCAAAATTTTTAAACAAAATACTATAGACTATAGTGACTTATCCAGGAAATTAATCATTATATATAACCAAGTGGTACATAAGAGATGCAAAGACAATTCAACATTAAAAAACAATCAAGGCGGCAGTTATGTGGCACAGTGAATAAAGCACAGGCCCTGGATTCAGGAGGACATGAGTTCAAATCTGGCCTCGGACACTTGAACTAACTAGCTGTGTGACCCTTGCCAAGTCACTTAACTCTTATTGCCCCATCAAAAACAAAACAAAACATAATTAATCATATTTTTAATATCCCAAGCTATAAGATTATCTAAACAGAGGGACAAAAAGCCTTTCACACAGTACAATACTCATCTATGCTGAAAATCATACAAAGTACAGGCATAGAGGGAACTTTTAAAAATATCATTAAAAAATCCATTAAATCTAAAAGCAAGCATTATATTTAATATAAATACACTAGAACCTTGTCTGATAACTACAGGAATAAAGTAATGAAGCTTACTAGCAACAACAGTAAGATAGAAAGAAATTTAAAGCATAAAGATAGGTATCCCTATTTTCTGATTATATGATGGTATATACTTGGAAAATCCTAGTGAATCAGTAATATACTTTTTGAGATAATTAATAGCTTCAGTTAATTTGCAAGCCACAAAATAAACCCACAAAAATCAACTACATTTCTATATAAAAATTACAAAATCCTTAAACTATTCATAGAAAGGGAAATTTCAATATAAATAACTATAAAATCCATCATATATCTGAAGATTGACCTACAAAAGAAAAAAATACTTGTAAACAGAACAAAGGCAGTGGAGTAAAGGCAGAGGCTCTCCTGAGCTCTCCTAAACTTTCCTCTAAACAACTTTAATAAAATGCCTCAAAATGAATTCTGAAGCAGTAGAATCAACAAAAGGGCAGGATGAAACAATTTTTCAGCTCAAGACAACTTAGAATGTTGGCAGGAAAAGTCTATCTCACTGGGGTGAGAATGGGAATATAGTCTAGCAAAGGCTACCTCCAACAAGTCAGCAGTGGCCCTTAGGGATGACTGAATCAGCAGCTTGGACTTCCTGACCCATAGATGGTGTAACGATTGGAATAACGCCACCTGCTGCCACCTGCTGGATACTTACTGTAGAAGAGTTCTGCCCATGAAGGGAAGGTCTTTGAGGGCAAGACCAGGAGTCAGGAAGTGACGCGGACTAGTGGGAGGAGGAAGGAAGAGACTGGCGCTCAGTCTCGGGCTCTTGCCTTTGGACTCTGGTGGAGAGCGGAGCTAGAAATGTGCTCTCCCTTTAATAGATAGGAATCTAGGCCTTTCTCTCTCTCTTTACCAAATTCTTCTTTTCCTTAATAAATGCTTAAAAGTCTAACTCTTGCTAAAGCTTATAATTTATTGGCGACCACTCATTAGATATTTTAGACAGTTTAGCTAGAATTTTAGCCGTTAACAATGGTAAGGAGATTATGGAGGGCTCTTTGGTGGCACTGGGTTTAAGACTCTGCTGTGGGCAGCTAGATGGCACAGTGGATAGAGCACCGGCCCTGGAGTCAGGAGTACCTGAGTTCAAATCCGGCCTCAGACACTTAACACTTACTAGCTGTGTGACCCTAGGCAAGTCACTTAACCCCAATTGCCTCACTAAAAAAAAAAAAAAAAAAGACTCTGCTGTGTTGCCTATATGAGGTTGTTAGGCTCCAAGGAGGTGGGAAAGTTGGGAATGTTAGAAGGGAGGGCAGAATGGCAAGGTGGTAGTCAGAAGTAAAACCCTCTTAAGGAGGGATAGGGTGAAAGGGAAAAAAGAAGGATAAACAAATGGAAATACATATTTAATAATAATAATTGTGAAAAATAGCAAGTTTCATAAATAAGGGCCTCATTTTTCAAATATATAGAGAATTGAAACAAATTTATAAGAATATAAGTCATTCCCCAATTGATAAATGGTTAAAGGATATGAAGACAATTTTCAGATGAAGAAATTAAAGCTATCTATGCTCACATGAAAAAATGCTCTACATAACTTGTTTAGAGAAGTGCTAATTATAACTCAAATGTAATATCTCAAATCTATCAGATTGGCTATTATGACACAAAAAGAAAATTTTAAAAATGGGAGGAGATATGGGAAAATTTGGGACATTAAAATACTGTTGGTGGAGTTGTAAAATGATCCAACCATTATAAAGAGCAATTTGGAAATATGATAGGGCTATAACATGAATAATATAGAAACATGTTTTACACAACTGTATGTGTACAACTGTGTACAAACAATATTAAATTGTTTGCCTTCTCAAATAGGAGGGAGGACAAAAAGAGAAGGAAATAATTTGGAACTCGAAATTTAAAAAACATGAGTATTAAAAATTTTCACATGTAATTGGAATAAATACTATGCCATATGAAATAATAGAATACCACCTTCTATTTTTCAAAGTTAAAAAAAAGGAGAAAGAGAAAAAAATTGAATTATAAAATATTCCTTCATGAAATAATGAACAAGTACCTGGAGTGATATTCAGTGTTCGTGTCTGGGTTTTACTGATACAATAATAATGACAATGCTACCAAAGCTCATTTACACTTCTAATGCTATATCAAACAAATTACCAAATGGATAACTTTAGAGAACTTGATAAAATAAAATTCATTTAAAAAACAAAATATCCAGACTATCAAGGAAAATTATTAAAGGAGGTAGGGATGAAGGAGGAATAGCACATCTGGACATTAACTATATTACAAAACTACATTCATGAAAACCACCTGGTACTGGTTAAAAAATTTTGAGGTAGGTCAGTTCAACAGACTATACAAAAGAGAATCAGAAACAATGGAACTCAACCCAGTGTTTGATAAAATGGGAAACACAGGTTTCCTAGGAATTAATTCCCTATTTGATTTTTAAAAAAACAATAAAACAAAACAAACAAACAAAAAACTACTTAGAAAATTAGGCAGCAGTTTGGCAGAAAATAGGCTTAGACAAACACCTTACATATTCCACATATACATTCCACAATACATTCTAAATGGTTATATGAGCTTCATATTAAAGATATTATTGCATTGTATCCTCACAATCACCCTGAGATTGGTGTCACCTCTGTTTTACAGCTGAGAAAACCAAGGCAGGCAAATGTTAAGTGATTTGCCCTAGATCACACAGCTAGTAAGTGTCTAGTGCTCTATCCATTGCACCATCTAGCTGCCATTTAAAGATGAGGAAGCTGAGAGTGGGAGGAAAAAAACCAAATTATTTGCCCAAGGTCACAGGGATGACAAGAGACAGAACCTAGGGTTGCACAGAAGTCCTCCAATTCCAAATGATATAGCTTTTCTGGAAAGCATTTAATCTAGGGTGTAATAATAGCAACTTTCATTTTATTGTACACTTTAAGTGATATAAAATGCTTTTCTCACCATGATCCTGTGATAGATAGATAGATAGATAGATAGATAGATAGATAGATAGATAGATAGATAGATAGATAGATAGATGATGCATGTACTATCATTTTCAATTTGTAGTTGGAGAAAATGAAACTCCGAGAGGATCAATGATGATGTGACCAGGTTTACATAGCTAAGAATTGTTAAAACTCTAAATTGAAATCCCTATCTCTTGACAACAAGATTAGGATCCTTTTCATTACCAAATGACTCCTCTCTAGTCCCTACTATAGGATACAAAGGAGAGACAGGAGGACAGTCTCCCAAAGTTCTGTCACTAATGCCAGAAATTCTTCCATTAGATATTCATTCCATGTTAATTATATAAGATTCATTAAGACTTAAGGCAATGCTTTACCACTGTTTTCTCTCATCCTTGCTGGAGCCTTGTTTAATGTAAAGACATCAGGGAGAATTAGGACATTAAGCGATTGCTAGTCATTAACACCTGACTGAGACTTAATTTAACAAATTCCTTCCACCGTGACAGATATCTAGAAGCAGGTGTTTGTGGAGGAAGGGAAAAGAAACCCATTGAGGGAGAGCTACTGTGTTAGAGGAAAGATGGCACAGAAGAGAGGGGAGGTCCAACCAGGAAGGGTTTCCCTCCTTAGGAGCTTTAGGTAAGCTTGGGTTCCTCCTAACAGGACAATCTGATTTCTTTCTAAATTTAGAAATGATGTGCCTACTCTGCTTATTTTCAATACTTCAAACTTATTTTCCTATCAGAAACTGTCATTCTCAAAAAAAATTATTTTAAGGTATACAGCCTTTCAGCTGGACCCTCATTGCTGATTGCTAATCTTTCCATACAATTCTTACTTACTGACTTATAGTCATTCTCCAAATTGCCTGTTCCAAACATTTATCTCTTTGAACCTTCACTAAGAGAAGACAACTTACTTAGTCTTCTAGTTCTTTGATTGGAGCATTTGATAGAGCCTCCATCTCCTCTACCCATCAACTTAATAAACCACCTCACTCACCTCAAATATTTATTACCTACGTGACCTCTGACAAGTCACTTAATCTCCCTGTGCCTCAGTTCCCTAATCTATAAAATGAGAGGGTTGGACTAGTGACCTCTAAATTTCCTTCTAGTTCAAAATTTGTTTCCCTCAACCCATTTTCTCCTCTTTCTCCCTTGTTTCAGAGGAATAGGTATCTCTTTGAATCAACATGAGAATATGAAATAATATGTATGAGTTAAAATTTGTAAAGCACTTGGCACAAATGCCTGGCACATAGCAGGCATTTAATACATGTTTGTTACCCTTGCCAAAATCTACTTATTCCTTCAACCCCTAACCCTTCATGACTCATCCAGAACACTACTCCACCTATAAAACACATGTATCTTCAATTACTTTCTAATAATAACTTACACAAGACTTTAAAGTTTAAAAATAACTTTTGTCAAAATGATCCTCTAAAGGAGATAGATGTCATTTTACAGATGACAAAACTGAGGTTGGGAAATAGTAGGTAACTTATCTAAGGTAGCACAGCTAGAGCCTGAGCGAGGTGGTAAACCCATCTCTTTTGACTTAAAGTCTAGAGCTCTTTCTAGTACACTAACTCCCTCCTTCTCCACTGCCATTTTTCCATCTGCCTACCAACAGCATTAGCTCTCAGTTAAAAAAAAAAAAAAACAGCTGTTCTTGGATCCTTCTACTACATCAACTCTCCTTGTGCCATTCAAAGGGGGACAATAACAAAAGCTGTCTGTATCCTATTCCTCTGCTTCCTAACATTCATTCTACTGGTAAGCAACAGGTAGACTGAAACTTTTCAAGAATTATAAATTGATGGAAAATAAAATGAGAAGAAAAAGGAGAACATTCATAAAGTAATAACAGTATTGTAAAGATAAACTCTTAATGCTGTAAGACCATCATGATTCCAGAAAAGAGATGGTAAAAAAGATATCTACCTCCTGATAGGTGGATGGATTTAGGATACAGATATACACACATGTATATGTATATGTGTATATTTACACATACACATTTTCATATATGCATTATATATAGGAAATAAGGTAATTTGTTTTGCTTGATTATGCCTATTTGCTACAAGGAATGTGCTTTTATTTTCTTTTTATAACATGTGGGGGTAATAAAGAAAATAGATTTCTGTCAGTAAAAAGCATTAAAAATAGAAAGGCTGGAGAATACAGGTATATAATGTTGCATGCATTTTCAGATGAAGTCACTGCACTATTAAATTTTGCTTAATTGCTTTTCTTTAATACAAAAATTAGTAATTAGTAAATTCAATGTAAAAACAAAACATTCCAATACAATTTTTAAAAATTGATTATAAAAGAGTTTAGATCTCTTTATAAATAAGGGAGTGAAATTGGGAATAATCAAGGGTAATAGAGAGGGTTTCTCATTTGGGGCTGGCATGAGGAATAGGGAATACATATGAGAGATATTTTGCAGGCATAATGGACAGGGCTTTATATTTGATTAGTTATTAGAAGTAAAGGAAGGGGCAGCTAGGTGGCACAGTGTATAGAGCACCAGCCCTGGAGTCAGGAGGACCTGAGTTCAAATCCAGACTGAGACACTTAACACTTACTAGCTGTGTGACCCTGGGCAAGTCACTTATCCCCAACTGCCTCACCAAAAACAAAACAAAACAACAACAACAACAACAACAACAACAACAACAACAACAACGAAGAAGTAAAGGAGAGGAAAGAGTCAAAGATCACACCAAGGTTTAAAACTGCTCTACACAGAGCTATTTATCAGGCAAATCGACAAAATTAACTTTAAACAAAGTATCAAACATATCCATGCATTCGACAGATTCTATGCAAGTGTATAGACCGTACGTTCATTGCCTTTTGGGATATGGAGCAACAAGGTTATAAAGAACAAAATTTATCTTGGTCAAAGCTAAAGCAAATATCGTTGATACCCAGTAGACTACTCTAAGTTCCTTGAGGGCAGGAAATGTTTTTCATTTTGTTTTTATATTCATAGAACCCAGTGGCTTGCATACAGTAGGAACTTAATAAAAGTTTGTTGAATGAGGGAAGGAAAGGAATCAGTAATTTGGAGATGTCTTAAAATATTCTTATCACTTCTTGGCTCATCTTTCACAGCTGGGAAAGAACTAAAAAGTATTCACCAGAATATGTGTGTGTGTATTTGAATGTGTGTATGTATATATATGTGTGTGTAATTATTTTCCTAAACAGCATGCATAAAAGGGTACAACTGACAACTTGCTGACAGAAGAAATATGTCAAAATATAGTGGATTTATGTTATTTTGAAAATATTCTTAGATTTGTCATTCTTGAGATATTGTGGGCTTTTTCTGTAATATTTTGCTTCTTAGTTCTTCTCTCCACCAGGTGTGGACATCTGTTTATATATAATTTGAAAGCTTCATTTTTAAATGCAATACTTCCCACCTGTTACTTATGACTAGTTTCTTGTTTAAATTAATCTAAATAAGTACACAACCATTTATAGTTTGGACTTAGAGGAAACAACAGACAATAAAGAAAGCCTGTTAATAATTTCTGCAACCAACCTCTGTACCTAGCACAAGTAGGCACTTAGTATATGGTTACTGACTGCACAATGACCCTTTAAGACATTCCCAGCTCTTCCCTTATTACCCCTAACATCCATCCCTTCCAGGCTGAGTTGATCTACTTAGCTTTTGGACTTGCAAATACATCGGGATGAGAGGGTCAGGCCCTGAAAAGCTAGGGCACTGGGATGAATATAATAAATTCAAATTCAATGGGGATAAACAAAAAAAGTCTTGCACAGGTATTAAAAAATCCACTTCAGAAACATTAAGAAACGTGGCTAGGGGCAGGAGTACTTGAGTTCAAATCCAGCCTCAGACACTTGACACTTACCAGCTGTGTGACCCTGGGCAAGTCACTTAACCCCCATTGCCCCACAAAAAACAAAACAAAACAAAACAAATGTGGCTAGATAAAAATAGACAGCAGTTGTCCTGAAAAAGATCTATGGGTTTTAATAGACTGTACACTCCACTGTCGTTATCAGTTTGATGCAGAAGCTTTTTAGCTAAAATGATATTAGGCTGCCTTACAGGCTTCCAGGAATTGGACGATCATAACAACACTGTACTATGTCTTTGATGACTTCACATGGAGCTTTGAGTTCAGTTCTTTTTTTTTTTTTTTTTTTTTTTTAGTGAGGCAATTGGGGTTAAGTGACTTGCCCAGGGTCACACAGCTAGTAAGTGTTAAGTGTCTGAGGCCGGATTTGAACTCAGGTACTCCTGACTCCAGGGCCGGTGCTCTATCCACTGCGCCACCTAGCTGCCCCTTGAGTTCAGTTCTAAACTTGTGTTCAGTTCTGGATTTAAGAAGGGCCATAAACCAGAGAAGGTCTGAGGAAGGCAACCAGGATTGTGAAGGTTCTTGAGTCTGTGACATCTGAGGATGGGCTGAAGACACTGTTGATGTTTACTGTGGAGAAAGGGCGACATACTGTCTGCGGGTATCTGAAGGTCTATCTTTCACCCAGAGGACAGAATCAGTAGAGCTGGGCTGAAGGTGCAAAGAAGGTAAGTTTAGCCTCAACTGTCAGGAAAGACTTCCCAAAGCAGAATGATCATCCTTAAGAGGTGGGTAGTTTCCCTTCTCCTAGGGTCTTCAAATAGTCTAGAAGATGTTATAGTAGATATTCCTTTGATACGGCTGGGTAGTGTAAATGATAGAGCACTGGACCTGCAGTCAGGAAGACCCAAGTTCAAATCAGGCCTTGGACACCTACTAGCTCTAGGACCCTGGGCAAGTCACCTCTATTTGCCTCAGTTTCTTCAACTGCAATGGGGGATAATAAGAGCACCTACTACCCAGGATTGTTGTAAGAACTGAATGAGATAATATTTGTAAAACATTTTGCATAGCACCAGGGCTTTACAAATGCTTATTTCTTTCCTCTGGGGTTTGGATTAGGGGGTCTTCTAATTCTCAAACTGTATGATTCTGTGACTATACAAGAACCTGTGCTTGGCAGTGAGAGACAAAGATGAAAAATTGCATAGTCCATCCTCAGAGTTTGCAATCTAGTAAAGAGGCTGAAACCTACCTACACATAACAGAATTAACATTAAGTGAAAAGAATGGTTCAAACTGAATGGCAGGAGACTCAAGGAAGAAAGAATTATTTCTGCATAAAGGAAAGGAAGAGATTAGGGCCAGCTTCATGTAGAAGAGGCAACCAAGCTGGTCTTTGAAGGAAGAGAAGGATTTCTTTTTTTTTCATGTTTTTTTAAAAATAAAGTATTTTTTTTCCAGTTACATATAAAGATAGTTCTCAACTTTTGTTTATACAAGCTTTCCAATTACAGATTTTTCTCCCTCCCTCCCCTTCCTCCCCCCTCCCCTAGAGAGCAGGTAATCTGATATATATATATATGTATGTATGTATATATATATATGCGCAATAACATTAAACATATTTCTACATTAGTCATATTATAAGAGAAAATCAGAGGAATGAGGAAATACCTCAAAACAGAAAAACAACAGCACCAAAAACAAAAGAAATAGTATGGTTCATTCAGCATCTATACTCCACAGTTCTTCTTTTTTTCCCCTGGATTTGGAGATCCTCTTCTATTATGAGTTCCCTGGAACTCTTCTGTACCATTGCATTGGTGAGAAGAATATAGTCCATCACAGTAGATCAACACTCAATGTTGATGATACTGTGTACAATGTTCTTCTGGTTCTGCTCATCTCACTCATCATCAGCCCACGCAAGACCCTCCAGGTTTCTCTGAACTCCTCCTGCTCATCATTTCTTACAGTACAATAGTATTCCATTGTATTCATATACCACAACTTGTCCAGCCATTCCCCAATTGATGGGCACCCCCTCAAATTCCAATTCCTTGCCACCACAAGAAGAGCAGCTATAAATATTTTTGTACATGTGGGTCCCTTTCCCCTTTCCATGATCTCTTTGGGAAAAAGACCCAAAAGTGCTATTGCTGGGTCAAAGGGTATGCACAGCTTTATAGCCCTTTGGGCATAAATGCAAATTGCTCTCCAGAATGGCTGGATCAGTTCACAGCTCCACCAACAATGCATTAGTGTCCCAGTTTTTCCACAGCTTCTCCAACATTTATTATTTTCCTTTTTTGTCATTTTAGCCAATCTGATAAGTGTCAGGTAGTACCTCAGAATTGTTTTAATTTGCATCTCTCTAATCATTAGAGATTTAGAGCATTTTTTCATATGGGAATAGATAGCTTTGATTTCTTCATCAGAAAACTGCCTGTTCATATCCTTTGACCATTTCTCAATTGGGGAATGACTTGGATTCTTATAAATTTGATTTAGTTCCCTATATATTTTAGAAATGAGGCCTTTATCAGAAGTACTGGCCTCAAAAATAGTTTCCCAGCTTTCTGCCTCCCTTCTAATTTTGGATGCATTGCTTCTGTTTGTACAAAACCTTTTTAATTTAACGTTATCAAAATCATCCATTTTGCATTTTATAATATTCTCTCTCTCTTGTTTGGTCATAAACTGTTCTGCTTTACAAAGATCTGAAAGGTAGACTATTCCTTTCTCTCCTAGTTTACCTATGGGATCACCTCTTATGTCTAAATCCTGTATCCATATTGACCTTATTATATAAGGTGTAAGATGTTGGTCTATGCCTAATTTCTGCCATACTATCTTCCAGTTTTCCCAGCAGTTTTTGTCAAATACTGAGTTCCTATCCCAGAAGCTGGAGTCTTTGGGTTTATCAAACACTACATTACTAGTGTCATTTACTACTGCGTTTCCTGTGCCTAGCCTATTCCATTGATCCTCCACTCTATTTTTTAGCCAGTATCAGATAGTTTTGATGACTGCTACTTTATAGTAAAGCTCCAGGTTTGGTACCACTAAGCCACCTTCCCGTGCATTTTTTTTTTCATTATTTCCCTTGATATTCTTGACCTTTTTGTTTTTCCAGATGAATTTTGTTGTTATTTTTTCTATCTGTATAAAATAATTTTTAGGTAGTCTGATTGGTATGGCACTGAATAGGTAAATAATTTAGGTAGAATTGTCATTTTTACTATATTAGCTCTGCCTATCCATGAACAACTGATATCTTTCCAATTATTTAGATCTGATTTGATTTGTGTGAAGAGTGTTTGGTAATTGTGTTCATAGAGTTCCTGGGGTTTGTCTTGGCAAGTAGACTCCCAAGTATTTTATATTATCTACCATTACTTTAAATGGAATTTCTCTAGCTCTTGCTGCTGGACTTTGTTGGTCATGTATAGAAATGCTGATGATTTATGTGGATTTATTTTATATCCTGCTACTTTGCTAAAGTTGTTAATTGTTTCAAGTAATTTTTGAGTTAAATCTCTAGGATTCTTTAAGTATACCATCATATCATCTGCAAAGAGTGATAGTTTTGTTTTCTCCTTGCCTATTCTAATTCCTTTAATTCCTTTCTCTTCTCTGATTGCTAAAGCTAACATTTCTAATACAATATTGAATAATAAAGGTGATAATGGACATCCCTGTTGCAGCCCTGATCTTATTGGGAAGGCCTCTAACATATCTCCATTACATATAATGCTTGTGGATGGTTTTAGGTAGATGCTGTTTACTATTTTAAGGAAAGCTCCACCTATTCCAAAACTCTCTAGTATTTTTATTAGGAATGGGTGCTATATTTTGTCAAAAGCTTTCTCTGCATCTATTGAGAGAATCATATGATTTTGGTTAGTTTTCTTATTGATGTGGTTGATTATGTTGATAGTTTTCCTAATGTTGAATCAGTCCTGCATTCCTGGTATAAATCCCACCTTGTCATAGTATATTATCCTGGTGATCATTTGCTGTAATTTGTAATCTCCTTGCTAATATCTTATTTAAGATTTTAGCATCAATATTCATTAGGGAAATTGGTCTATAATTTTCTTTCTCTGTTTTTGCTTTGCCTGGTTTGGGTATCACCACCATATATGTATCATAAAATGAATTTGGTAGAACTCCTTCACCTATTTTTCCAAATAATTTGTATAATATTGGAATTAATTGTTCTTTAAATGTTTGGTAAAATTCACCCGTAAATCCATCTGGCCCTGGGGATTTTTTCTTAGGGAGTTCATTAATAGATTGTTCAATTTCTTTTTCTAATATGGGCTTATTTGAGGATTTTATTTCCTCTTCAGTTAACCTAGGCAGTTTGTATTTTTGTAAATATTTCTCCATTTCATTTAGATTGTCAAATTTATTGGCATACAGTTGGGCAAAATAATTCCTAATTATTGATTTAATTTCCACTTCATTGCTGGTAACATCACCCTTTTCATTTTTGATAGTGGTAATTTGTTTTTCTTCTTTCCTTTTTTTCATCAAATTTACCAATATTTTACCTATTTTATTGTTTTTTTTTTCATAAAACCAGCTCTTAGTTTTATTAATTTTATAGTTTTCTTTCTTTCAATTTTATTAATTTCTCCTTTAATTTTCAGGATTTCTAGTTTAGTATCTAATTGGAGATTTCTAATTTGTTCTTTTTCTAGCTCTTTAAGTTGCATGCCCAATTCATTAATCTCCTCTTTCTCTTTTTTATTCATGTAAGCATTTAGAGTTATAAATTTTCCCCTAAGCACTGCTTTGGTTGCATCCCATAGATTTTGGTGTGTTGTCTCATTATTGTCATTCTCTTGGATATAGTTATTGATTTTTTTTCTATGATTTGTTGTTTAACCCATTCATTCTATAGAATAAAATTATTTAGTTTCCGATTGATTTTCAGTCTACATTTCCATGGCTCTTTCTTACATGTAATTTTTATTGTATCATGATCTGAGAAGGATGCATTTACTATTTCTGCCTTTCTACATTTGACTATGATGTTGTTGTGCCCTAATACATGGTCAATTTTTGAAAATGTGCCATGTACTGCTGAGAAAAAGGTATATTCCTTTCTCTCCCCATTCAATTTTCTCCAGACATCTATCATGTCTAACTTTTCTAGTGATCTATTCACTTCTTTCACTTCTTTCTTATTTATTTTTTGGCAAGATTTATCTAATGCTGAGAGGGGGAGATTCAGATCCACCACTACTATAGTATTACTGTCTAATTCCTCTTCTAACTCATTTAACTTCTCCTCTAAGAACTTGGATGCTATACCACTTGGCACATACATATTTAATATGGATATTGTTTCATTATCTATAGTACCTTTTAGCAAGATGTAGTTTCCTTCCTTATCTCTTTTAATGAGATCTATTCTTTCCTGTGCTTTGTCTGAGATAAGGTTTGCTACCCCTGCTTTTTTTTACTTTAGCTGAAGCATAATATATTCTGCTCCAGCCTTTTACTTTTACTCTGTTTGTATCTCTCTGCTTCAAATGTGTTTCTTGTAAAAAGCATATTGTAGGATTCTGGTTTTTAATCCACTCTGCAATTTGCTTCCCGTTTTATAGCAGAGTTCAACCTATTCACGTTCATAGTTATTATTACTGTCTTTTCCCCTCCATTCTATTTACCCCCTTTGTACTTTTCCCCCCTTCTTTCACCCTATTCCTCCTCACCAATGTTTTGCTTCATACCCCTGCCTCCCCCAATCTGCCCTCCTTTTTTATCACCCCCCTCCCTTTTCTTTACCTTTTCTCCATTGCTTTTGTCCTCCCTTCTATCAGTCACCCCCCTTTCCCTTCCCCTTTTACTTCCCTAAAGAATGAGCTAAGTTTATTTATCCCAATGAATGTATATGTTGTTCCCTCTTTGAATCAAATCTGATGAGGGTAGGGTTCACCCCTCCTTTCTTTCCCTCTATTGTAATAGGGTTTTTTTTTCTACCTCTTCATATGATATAATTCATCCCATTCCACCTCCCCTTTCCTCTCCTCCCCATAGACTCCCTTTTTAACCCCTTAATTTTCTTTATATCATCACATCAAAGACAATTTTTATTTAATACATTTACAGTTCTTAAGAGTTATGAGTATTATCTTCCTGTGTAGGGATATAAACAGTTTAACCTAATTGAGTAACTGCTTTTCCCCTCTGTTTGCCTTTTTAAAGTTCTCTTGAGTCTGTATGTTAAGATTGAATTATCTATTCGTTTCTGGTCTTTTCATCAGGAAACATTGAAAGTCCCTAATTTCACTGAATGTCCATCTTTTCCCCTGAAAGAGAATGATCAGTTTTGCTGGGTAATAAATTCTTGGCTGCAATCCAAGCTCCTTTGCCTTCCCGAATATCATAATCAAGCCTTGTGGTCCTTTAATGTTGAAGCTGCCAGGTCCTGAGCAATCCTGACTGTGGCTCCTTGATATTTAAATTGCTTCTTTCTGGCTGCTTGGAGAATTTTCTCCTTCACTTGATAATTCTGGAATTTGGCTACAATATTCTTTGGAGTTTTCCTTTTGGGGTCTCTTTCAGGAGGTGATTGGTGGATTCTTTCAATAAAGATTTTATCCTCTGATTCTATAATATCAGGGCAGTTCTCCTTAATAATTTCCTGGAATATGGTATCTAGATTCTTTTTCTGTTCATAGCTTTCAGGCAGTCCAGTGATTCTCAAATTGTCTCTCCTGGATCTGTTTTCCAGATCAGTTGTCTTTCCAATGAGGTATTTCACATTTTCTTCTATTTTTTCATTCTTTTGATTCTGCCTGACTGATTCCTGGTGTCTCATGGATTTTTTTATCTTCCAACTGTCCAATTCTAATTTTTAAGGCATTGTTTTCTTCAATGAGATTAAGTACCTTTTTTTCCATTTGGCCAGATGAATTTTTTAAGGAATTGGTTTCTTCAGTCAATCTTTTTGCTTCCTTTTACAAGCTGCTGATTCTTTTTTCATAGTTTTCTTGTTTTGCTTTCATTTCTCTCCCCATTTTTTCTTCTACCTCTCAATTGATTTTTTTTTATTTTGGTGAGGCAACTGGGGTTAAGTGATTTGCCCAGGGTCACACAGCTAGTGAGTGTTAAGTGTCTGAGGCTGGATTTGAACTCAGGTCCTCCTGAATCCAGGGCCAGTGCTCTATCCACTGTGCCACCTAGCTGCCCCCCTCAATTGATTTTTAGAACTTTTTTTTTTTTTTGGTGAGGCAATGGGGGTTAAGTGACTTGCCCAGGGTCACACAGCTAGTAAATGTCAAGTGTCTGAGGCTGGATTTGAACTCAGGTACTCCTGAATCTAGGGCCAGTGCTTTATCCACTGCGCCACCTAGCCACCCCCTCAATTGATTTTTAAAATACTTTTTGAGCTCTTCCAGGAAGGCTTTTTGTTCTTGAGACCAATTCACCTTCCCTCTTGAGGCTTCACATGTAGGCAATTTGAGAGTATTGTCTTCATCTGAGTTTGTGTTTGCCTCTTCCCTGTTGATATAGAAGCTCTCAATGGAGAGGGCACTTTTTTGCTTCTTACTCATTATTGCAGCTTATTTATTTATTTTTTAAGTTGAGGTCTGCTCTGGGGGCACCAGGGTCCCTGTTTTGAGGTTCTTGTGCTGTGTCACCGGCTTTTTACACTGAGGCCTTTATGGTGTTTTGAGTTCCCCCACCCTGCACTTCCTGTCTGAGCGTGCTAGGGTCAGTGGGCCTAGTCATACCTATCCTGTTCGTGGCCCTCCAGCTGGCAACTTGCCCTCTTGGGTGGAGCATGTAGTTTTTTCCACTGTTCTGCTGGGCCACCAGATTTCTGAGCCAGGATCTAGGCGCCTAAGTTGCTCCGCTGTAGCCCGCAGCTTCCTGCTGACTTGCCCCGACCCCCTCGGCACTGGGCTGCTGCCCTGTGCCTCCCTTTTGCCCAAGTCAGACCAACCTTTCCTGAAGTCTTCTAAATTATCTCTGGTTGGAAGACTGTCTTTCTGTCTCTTTGCAGGTTCTGTAGTTTCCAAATCCATCCAGAGGCTCGATTTAATGTTCTTTTTGAAGGAACAGAAGGCGAGCTCAGGCAGCTTGCTGATTCCTCTTCGCCATCTTAGAGAAGGATTTCAACAGTCAGAAATGTGCAAGGAGTTTACTATTCATGGTATATGGTATGGGGACATGGGGTGGGGAAGAAAAGAGAGAGAAGAGAAGGAACAGTTGACTGGAAATAGATTAAGTGAAGGGTTATACTATGAAATATATAAGGAAAGGTAAGTCATATGTCCATGGGAAAGGCTGCAAAAGGATGCTTTTGTGTTTAATGAGTAGATAATATGGTAAAACAATTTTTTTTTCAAAAGGTCAATACAAACAATGGTGTTGGGGCTTTGATTTATGTGAAATACTTTACATACTGTAAAGTTTTATGTAAATGCCTCCATTTATTCATTTATTTGTTTGTTTAAACACCCCCATAGGTATGGAACAATTTACAAGATGGAATAAATGGAAAAAAAAATTCTGAGCCCTTCAATAGAACTTAGTTTACCTGTGACTTTTTATTCTATGCCAGTCAGGAACTAGAAATGTGGTTGCCCCAAGATTACAAAATAAGTTTTCAGAAAGCCATGTAATATGACGAGATGATCTAAGCCAAATCATTCCTCCATTATATTGTTAATTGTAAAAATTTCAAAGTTAAAGAAACCAAGTCCAAGTCTTTTTCTTGGTTATCTTCAAATGTAGGGTTTCACTTTAGTTTTACAAAGTATTTCTCATTTCTCAACATTTTATATGAAATGTAATTCTCCAGACACAAATTTAGATTGGGATAAGATTTACCAAAAGTCAGTCACCTAAATCATTCCCCAAATGTATATCATCTTTAAAAAATTCTTAATGTGGCTTCTCATAAAATTTTGTTATCTTTTTCAAACTTTAATCCATTTGGGGTGTTGGAGGGGCTATTTTTATTTTATGCTGCTTCTTTCCTTGAGGAGGTTATTAACATTCCTCACTCCTACCCTGAGGATTTTTCAAACTGGTGGGAGTAAACATTTATATCCATATTTGAACTTTTCCCTATTAGATCAGATCTCTGCAATACAAAGCAATAAGAAAAATGGAATCTTTGATCCCTTGTCCTACCATGCCTTGAGAAATCACAAAGCAATAAGAAAAAATGGAATCTTTGATCCTTATCCTATCATGCCTTGACAAATCGCAACCCTGTATTATTCATCATGTTTAATTTCTATTCATGTGCTGCTTACTAGAGCTCATGAAAATCACCCAGCTGCAACTGCCTAAGTCCACTATAAATGTTATCTAATTTCAAATGGGTCCTCATTGCTTTAAGAAAATCATTTTACTTTTTGATACTTGAGAAAAAACCCACCTATTTGGATGCACCCTCTTTTCCCCTTCTCCACATTTTAAAACTTTAATTCTACCTTCCCTTCTTCTTGTCCCTGATGAAGACGTAGCTCTTCTTGCCATGGTCAACCTCTCTATGTATCCTGTTTCCATTCTTCCCATCTCCTTCTGCATATTGTCCCTTTAATCATTCCCTTTATCTATAATCTTGTCTCTCCCTACCTACTGTCTCATTCCCTTCTGAATATAAATATGTGTGCATATATATGTGTGTATATATACACATATATACACACATATACATATTCTCCACATAAATGAAAGACCTTCCTTGACACTACAATTCTCTCATGCTACTGTCCAATAAATGTCTTCTTTTTCATATCCAAGATTCCAGAAAATGCTTTCTACAATCATTTACTCATCTTTCTGCCCTTTTATTTATTTTTCAATATGGTTTCTCATTCCTCACTCAACAAAATCATGATCTCTAAAATTACTGAAGATCTCTTAATTGCTAAACACAAAGTTTTGACTTCTTTATAGTATTTGACATTGTGTGGTCAACACTACAACGCCCCTAGTTAAGTTGTGCCCCTGATAACTACCAGGAAAAAAAACAAGACCCTATAAATAGATAGGAAAGTCTCAGGGCAAACAATCACAGTTGTTCCATGACTCATTATCCAGTCTCTTCCAGGGAAACTCTAGGTTCTGCTTGACCCAAGTAAAGGAGATATTTTGCAAGAGCCTCCAAGTTGGTCAGTACCCAGGGCCAAGTTCAAGAACCCTATCACCACCATGTTTTTTTTTTTACAAATTCTCTACCCATGAGTATTGCAAATGCTGTGCTTTGCTTACAACCTGCTCCCCTCTCCATGTGCTTTTCGTCTCTCATGCTCCCACTGATATCTAAATCTAAACCCCTAGTAGTACGTCAGGAAATCTTGTCTTAGGCCATAAGCTGTTGCCCAAGACTAGGAGTCTTTTCATCAGCCACACATACTTCCCAAGTATCACCTTAGGGAAAGCAAGCATTTTGACGATGATACTTGTGACCCATTAGCAGAAAAACTTGGCCTTTCCATCTGAAAGGCTGGGACTAGGGCCGTGAGGCTTTCACTGGAGGCCTCTGCAAAAGCATTCACCAAAACTGGAATTAGGGTCTGTTTAAAAATAAAAAATGATAAATTTTGAAATACATACTGATTCTTTTAAAATATGAATAATAAAGCCTATTGAGATCACATAAATAATATTTTTATGAAAAGTAACTATTTCCCTCAAAAAGTAATTAGAGTGGCATTGCTTTACATAACTTCACATCTATAATTGATAGCATATTGGTTGCCTTCTCAAGGAGTGGGGAAGGTGTGGGAGAGGTAGAGAGAGAATTTGGAACTCAAAATTTTAAAAAATTGTTTTACTTGTAATTGGGAAATGTTTTATGTGTGTGTGTGTGTGTGTGTGTGTGTGTGTGTGTGTGTATGAAAAATATATATATATAAATGAAAAGAAAATCAAAATATTGCCCAGGATGGTGAAAGTTTAAGCAATTTGTCCAAGGTTAACAGAGCCATTAAGTATCAGAATTATGACTTGAACTCAGGTCCCTTTGACTTTGATGACAGCTCCTTAGCTGCTTTGTAGTCAAGTAAAGAAACATTCTTAAGCACATAGTATATGACAGGCAATGTGCTAGGACCTGAGAATTTTTTAAAAAGGCAAAAATAGTCTTTGCTTTCAAGTAGCTCACAGGTTATTGGGACAAACAGCTAAATACAAATGAGATCTAGATAAAACAAATTAGATATAATCACAAATGGCATCAGCATTAAGAAAGATCAGAAAATGCTTAATACATAAAGTGCAATTTTGTAAAATTAGTTTTCCAATTTCTAATTAATTAATTAATTTTGCCCAATTACAGGTAAAATAAATTACCAGGATTTTTTTAAAATTGTGAATTCCAAATTTTCTCTCCTTGAGAAGGCAAGCAATTTAATAGACATTAATTGACATTATACATGTGCAATCATGAAAAACATTTCCATATTAGTCATTTTGTGAAAGAAAATATAGACAAAAAGAAAATTACGTTTTGATCTTCATTAAGATTCCATCAGTTTGGGGCAGCTAGGTGGCGCAGTGGATAGAGCTCCGGCCCTGGAGTCAGGAGTACCTGGGTTCAAATCCGGCCTCAGACACTTAACACTTACTAGCTGTGTGACCCTGGGCAAGTCACTTAATCCCAATTGCCTCACTAAAAAAAAAAAAGATTCCATCAGTTCTTTCTATGGAGGTAGACAGCATTTTTCATAAGTCTTTTAGAAATGTTTTTGGATCATTGCATTGCAGAGAATAGCTGAATCATTCACAGTTGATCATCATATGATATTGCTTCTATACTCTTCTGCTCATTCTGCTTACTTCACTTTGTATCAGTTCATATAAGTATTCCTAGGTTTTTTCCTGAAACTACCATGCTCATCATCTCTTATAGCACTATAGTTTTTCTATCACATTCATATACCCCCAACTTGTGCAGCCATTCTCCAACTGATGGGCATCTCCTCAATTTCTAATTTGTTGCCACCATTCTTTGCTACCATGAAATGACCTTTTGTTAAATACCTACTATGTGCCCAATACTGGGCAAAACACTAGATTAATTTAATCTGATGTAATCTGATGAGATTACAGAAACAAACAGAAAAGAGGGACCCGGAAAAAGCCTTGGGGACACTCAATAATACACTACTATATACATTTGAATTACTACTATTACTATAATTAGCACATAGTAAGAATGCATTTTGGTGGTGCAGTGAATAAAGCGCTGGCCAGCCATACTAAGAAACAGTCAGAGAACGGGATCAGGAATTGCTGCAACAGCAACAGAACTACAAAGGAAAGAGTAGTAGCATCAGAAGCCAATCTAAATCCCCAAATTCCCTAACTGATTTATGTACATTGACCCTTCAAAAAGCCATGTGAGGGGGCGGCTAGGTGGCTCAGTGGATAAAGCACCAGCTCTGGATTAGGAGGACCCGAGTTCAAATCTGGCTTCAGACACTTGACACTTCCTGGCTATGTGACCCTGTGCAAGTCACTTAACCCTCATTGCCCCACAAAAAACCAAACAAACAAAAAGAATGCATTTTTATAATTTTCATTAAATTTATTATCATTTGCCATTACAGTACAGTATATCAAATGGCACCTATTGCTGTGGTAAATAACCACTGCTGTAGCATTTATGAGGCCTCTGACATCAGCTAAAATGAATACAAGTATTTTCTAAATAATTTAAAAAGACTACGAAACACTGTCTAATAATAGAACATTGTATTTCTTAAAAATCTACCCACCAGCTGCGTATTTAAGAGGAAACCTCTCTCCCTCTAACACAGAAAAATATTTTTCTGAACATACACAGCTGACAGTATAAACTCATTTTATGAGACTGCTAAAACAGCTGCAGAAGAGAGATAGCACTATTTTATCATTTAAATTTTCTATCATCCAAACATAGCCACAATATGACAAATCTGACCAAGATTATTAAAAATAATCAGTCATCAGCAATGACTATATTCACCAAGGCAGATACAGTTGGATAACTTTAACATGGGACTGGACTCGGCCCAAATAATAACTACTCTTTATAAATGGTTAAAATGTCCTTGGTTCAACCAATCTGTCATTTAAAAAATAAACAGAACATAACTCATCCAAGTTCATGATTTTATACTCCTGAGCTATGTAAACATTTTTAAAAGGCATTTAAGAGGAAAATATATACAATATGACTAACTTATAGTCACACTTATGTTCCTTCTAAGTATCCTAAATCTTCCTGGCAAAATAACTTAATATATGAAGTACTTAAAATTTACATCTCTGATAGACTGTGTCTAGAAGAATAATATATGTGTGCCCACTGGCATAACATCATTCTTAACTGAAATTTCCCACATGTTTCAATATATCAGATTTAAATCAGAAAGAGACCTTAGAGGCTGTCGTCAATCTCACTTTACAAATGAAAAAACCGAGTCCCAGAAATATGACTTGCCTAAGGTCACACAGATTATAAGTGGCAAGCATGGGGTTCACTTTTGTCCTCTGACTCCAAATTCAGGACTTAGGTCCACTTCCCCAAAATAACCCTTGTAATTCATCTATAATATTATCAATATGGGTATACTCTAAAAAAAATATATGGGTATACTTTCCAATAACCTAGAATGTAATACATCTATACCTTCCTTTCAATAAATCTTCCAAATAAAAGCTGCCTCATGTGCCAGAAATGTGCATTGAGAGAGATTTAGATTTTTTATTTTTTTTAACATTATATGCATAACAGTGTAGCTACTCAAGTTTTCCGTTCATTATCCCTCATTTTTGCAAAAAGACAAACACACCTTTTTTCTAATCTTGAATTTCCTAGGTGATATGTTTTAAAACAATTTTTGCTTGCATGTCATTGTTTGTTATATGCACCAGTCAGATTTTAATCTATCCCATGTCCCACCCCCCTTTTTTGGAGTTAATCTCAATTTTTAGATAATGTGACTTGTACAATATCATGTAATCAATACATATAAGAAACATCACTTGAAGCTAGGCTTTCTGAATGAATTCCCTAATGAAAACACTATTCTGCTTCTTTCTAATGCTATTTGTTTTTTAATTTAAATTTGTTTGCTTATTTTTAATTTATGGCATAAAGTAAGCATTTCTATAAGTGTACAATATAAAAGATGATGGCTCATGAAACTGCAGATTCATTATGTACATCTTAGAATTTCTTTTAAATGCACAACAAAATTACCTTGTAAATTTTCTTCCCCTCCCCCAACAAAAGATTGGCTTAATAATCAACAGGAAAAATGCAATTACATGAAGAATGAATATTGCTAAGTGTTTTCTGGATAGCTAACTGAATTAATTCACTGTGAAGCAGTGCCTATATCTTGAATATACAATGAAGTAAAACAGTTGGTTTTCTTTTGTTTTGAGTGAAGCATGCTCCTGCCAAGAGGAGTTTAAGACTTCCAAAATTCTAGTTTTTACCGTGAACAGAATGAGGGTACTGGTATCAGTCTCAACTACTGTTTAAATTAGTACTACATTATCATGAGTTCTTATGAAGGCTCTAAGTCAATGTGGTCAAGCCCAAGATCATGGTGTTCCTAATGGTAAAGATTTTTTAAAAAAATAAAACCTCCCCAATTTTGTAGTGTGGCCTACTGCCATCCCTCTATGAATATCAACAGAAGTATTGGTCTGTATAGATGTGTGTGTGTGTGTGTGTGTGTATTTTCTGCTATTTTCCCATTAGTATATCTCTTTTCTATATCCATTTAATTTGCTGGATTTCATCTTCTATTGATAGTCCATCCTTATAAAAGTTTAAATCCAAAGAATGACTTTTTAATTCACATCTGGGTTCATTCTGAGAGGAATCAGATGTTTCAGATCTCATAGTACCCACTGACCCCTCTTCACCCGGCCCCTATATCTAAAGATGTTCAACTTGAATGACAGGAAAAGTCACTCAGGTATTTCAGCATTGTTTTGTAGTCGTGTTAATTTTAGAAGGATGACAGGCTTAAAATTTATCTTCAGCTATGTTGGGAAATCAAAGAAATCAAAGGTTTGATCAAATAAAGAATAAGAGAATACTCTATTGTTGGGACCCTAGGGTCAAGGGGATTCTGCTCTGAAAAATAAAAATGTGTCACAGACCATTTGGTCTCAGCTTCATTATCACATCCTGTGCTTGTTTGCAAAAAAGTATAAAAATTGCTTGACTTATTGCTTTGGTGCGTCACATGTCCTGGTGGCATGGGCACCTTCTTTTGAAAGAATAAATGAGCTTTATGCTTTGGCCTCCTTTCTTCTTGAGTCCTGAGTATTGAATTGGTGGGCGAATTCCCTGACCCACTCAATTCTTTAATCTAGTAATTAGCCAATACCCTTTATGACAAGTTTCTTCTGAAAAGAATTGATATGTAACAGTCTAGAAAGAAAAAAAAATAACATCGCCTAATTATCAGTAATAGATTTTTCTGCCCACTACAAAGTGACACACTTGACAAATTATTTTGTAGAACAGTAGAACTATTTTAGAAAACAAAGGCAGTAATTATGAAAGTGGGGAGAAAGCAAGATGAATGTATTAGTATAGGGCAAATAACTGTTAAGAACAAAAAATGAAAAAGTATATTTATATATAAAGTATCTTGGCTGACAATGTCGATAAGCAATGGTAAGATGTGTACAAATAGACATACACCAAAACCAATAAAAAGTTGAGACAAAAAAGGAAAAATAAAGCATTTGCATTATGAAATAAACAACATATTAAATTGATTATGTACACAGTGAAGTATTGAGTCTTTATGCACCATGTTCAGGAATGATTCAGGTGTTACTATTTTATTATGAGCTGGGTGAGATAAACCCAAGCTTATGCTTCATCTCTTAAAGTTGAAGATTAGCCTCATCATGTTACATGATTTGCTTCAGATCACAGAGCTAGTTAGTGGCAAAGCCTGGATTAATAGGGTCCCAGTCCAGAGGCCTTCTCTTGACCCCACCATGCTTCCTTAAAGAAAACTGATTTTTTCTTCACTTGCTTTATCAAGCAAATGGAAACAAAGTTTGGCTTGAAAAGGAATACTGTATGAACTGAATAATGTTGAACTAATGACCTTCTACCTTAGAAATAATGTATGGAGGAGTTAGTCAACACAGCTGACACAATTTAGCTAATAAGCATGGCAGATTGAATTTTGATTGGGAAAGTCAAGAAAAAGTCACAGCAAGTCACTTTTCTAGCCCAAGGCATCTAAGGAAGATAGGTAGGTGTACTATAGGGAGGGGGGACACTGGGACACAGTGTTGCAGAAGTAACAATATCAAAAGCAGTGGTAGAGAGTGTTTCAGTGCCTGGTCACAATAAGGAGACTGAATATTTAAGCATTAAGGCAGAAAGAGATCCCAGAGGACCCCTGTACTAGCACTAGGAGCAGAAACAGGTGCCACCTGGCATCTCCATCCTACATTCCCCAGTACCAAGTCAATAGTTCTAGTCATCATGAGGAAGCAGGTGCCCTACATGTGTAAGGAGCAAAAAACAAGTTCTAGAATCACAGTTGTGTGGCTGAGCTTTAGCCATGTATATATAAGACTGCAGTAGAATAAAGTGGGGCAGAACACCAAAACCATAGGAGAAACAAACAATTCAGTTACTCTGACCCTGAAGAATCTCTCAGTGGGCTAACCGTGATTGACCAGCAGTAGTCTGCAGGAACTCAAGAGAAACTTATAGAGCTCAGATCAGGAGGCAACGAATAGGCCTCTCCCCACATCACACCACTTTATGAGCACAGAAAATTTACAGGTTCCATGGGGGCATTTTGAGAGCAGTAGAAGAATATACAAGGAGCATTCAGTTCAGAATTTCCCCCTAGAGGTAAGCAGAGCTCAAGACAACATAGAGCCCAAAGTCAAGAGAAAGGTGAAACAAGGATGTCCATTATCACCATTATGATTTAATTTTGTACTACACATGATATAGTAATAAGGCAAGAAAAGAGAAATCCAAGGAATATGCATGGGCACTGAGGAAAGAAAGTTATCACTTCTGTCAACTAAAAACTAACCAAAACAATTAACAAGTTATATCAAAAGGACCTATATGTACAGATATATTTCTAGTAGCTCTTTCAGTGGTGGCAAAGAATTGTAAACTAAGGGTATGTCCATCAACTAGTGAATGGCTAAATAAGCTGTAATATATGAAAGTGATGGAATACTACCATGCTATTAAAAATGAGGAAGATCGTTTCATAAAAAACCTGGTAAGATCTGTATGAACCGATATAAAGTAAAGTAAGAAGCAGAACAATTTACACAGTAATAGCATTATTAGAACAATAGGCAACTATGAAAGGCTTAGTAATGTTGATCAATATAATGATCTATGACAATTCAAAAGAGCTCAGGATGAAAATTGCTATCTACCTTCAGAAAAATAAAAGTAATGGATTCAAGAGTACAAATTGAAGCATATTCTTTTTCTTTCATTTTCTTGGTTTTTCACCCCCAGGAGATGAGTAATGTGGAAATTTGTTTTGCATGACTTTATATTCATAATAATTTTTTAAAAATTTCTTGAGTTCTCAATGTGTGGAGGGAGGAGGAGGAAGAAAATTTGGAACTGAAAATGAAATAAAATTGAACTTAAAAACATAATGCATGACTAAAATGGCAACCAACCTCATTCTCTTGCAGGGACTTTCTAGTTTGCTTTCAAGAACAAGGAAGAGTGCAAAGAACTAATAGCCTATCTAAAACAAGTTGGTGATGCAAGAAACTGTTGAGCTAAGAGGACCATCACATTGGGAGGTGATAATCATGATTTCCACTGAATTGGATTTAAGTGAGGAAGGGCTGTGCAAGGTCACCAACCTCACTCTCTCCTCCAGTGCCATCGGGGTACAGTGGCAAGATATACATCAGACAACTGGAGAAAGCCCAGGATGTTTAGGGTAATTGGGGTTAAGTAACTTGTCTAGAGTCAGCTGGCAAGTGCCTAAGGTGAGATTTCAACTCATGTCCTCTAAGCTTCAGGGCCAATGCTCTATCCATTGTGCCACCTAGTTACCCCACATAACCAAATATTTCCTGAAGAAGTCAAAACTCATTCCAGCAAGTAGACTCTTTAACAAGGTAATAAATTTTTCCCTCTATTTTGGGGGTCCTCAGCTCACTTTACTTTTAGTCTGTGGCCCTGCTGGCAGATGAAATTCCCCCAAGGACCTTTCTAGTTAAGAAAGTCCCCAACCAATTAGTCAGAAATGGGACTATTGGAACTCATCACAGAGTAGCAGAGTCCGCTATCACTCTTGATTACTTAGCTACCTGTTAGGACTCAGAAGCTGAAAACCCTCCAAATACTTCTCAGTAGACCCATGAGGAAAACTTAGGAGCAAAGGTCATAACAGTGAGAGTGGGAAAAGTTAAAATAATCCTTACCTCACCTTCAAAAATGAGATTTAAGGGGGGGCAGCTAGATGGCGAAGTGGATGGAGCACCTGTCCTGGAGTCAGGAGTACCTGAGTTCAAATCAAGCTTCAGACATTTAACACTTACTAGCTGTGTGACCCTGGGCAAGTCACAACCCCAATTGCCTCACTAAAAAAGTAAAAAAGAATTTTAAAAATGAGATTTAAGAACTACTTAGTTCTTCATTATACTTCCTATTTCTCCCTTCCCTCTGAAAACATAATTATCTTCTCTCCCTAAGATGACCAACCAGTATTCAATGCACATGTAACCAGGTCCTGGAAAGCTGCTGATATTGTGAATTACAGAAGGCTCCTCCCATCCCTACCCAAGGACCTTGATGTCTAGCAAAAACCTCAAAAGTCTTGTGACACTCCATGATCCTATTCATTGTTATCTAGAATGTTCTCTGCCCTTTTCTCTCATTAGTATACTGTTTAACTTTCCTACATCAATCTGGTGCCTGGTAGTCATTTTGTTAGAACACCGGTAAGAAACAGCCTAACCCATTACAAGAACCTCTTGTCACAAGTGCAAACTGACAAGTTTAGAAGCAGACATAATGGGCCTCTGGTTCCAAGAGGCTTATACACCTAAGACTATTTGGCCAAAAGTGGAGTTATTAAAACAGTGAAGGAGAGAGCCTCTGTAGAACACTTTATGGAAACCTTTAAGGGACATATTGTTCAAAGCCTCAGCAGTAAGGGAAAAAAAGCTTTCAGCATTAAAAAATTCTCCAAGGCATTAAAGAAAAAATGAAAGACTTTAACATTAAGGGAAAAAAATACATTAAAAGGGGAAAGGGGGGCAGAGAACACCTCAGAGTGGAGGAAAAAAGTCTCCACCCTGCTTGCCTATTGCTTTTAGGGGGAAAAAGAGGAAGGGGGAGCAGAATGGTCTGGTTGTGAAATAAAAGGACCTTACAATGGGTGGAGAAAATACAAAAAAAAAGTTCTTCCTCCCGTTTACTCTACATCAAGGAAAAGCTCTTTAAGTGTATTCCACAAGTGGATGACAACCTTGGATTTAAATAAAGATTAAAGGGCTCTCCTTCCTCTCTCTCATGTAAAGGTTTTTAATTATGGATGATCAAAACTCTAATCTGTAGTGTGGCTTAAGGAGAATCTCTTGGTAAAAAGAAAAAAGTCCTGAACTTGATCTGATCCTCAGAGTATCAGAGACCTAGAATTCAACTCCTGAGGGCCTAAGAAACAAAAATGGGTAAAACTAAAAATGTTTTTTTAAGATGCTAAGGATAACAAAGATTGAAAGCAGAAGAAAATAACTCAAAAACTCTGACAATCAAAAGCTCAAAGGGAAAAACAAACATCTTGCTTCAAGAGCAGTTAGAATTCTTCATATAAATGATGGAAGAATCAAAATATATATATAAATGTTTTGCATAATTTCATATATATATATATATATATATATATATATATATATACATATACGGTGAGAAAGAACTATTATTTCTTCCCTTCTTGACAGGTGGGTGAGGAATAGAGGAACAGAGAATTTGGAACTGCAAATACAAATTAAAGATCTGTTTGTATATATGTACACATATACATGCACCTATATATATGTATATGTGTATATATACACACACACATATACATAAATGAGAATTAAGGAGGAAAAGACTGGGGAAAGTATCAATAGCATTAACAGAAAACATACAAAGCCTTTCCATAATAGCAAATTTCCTAAAAATCAGAATAGATAAAATAGAAATTAATACCTCTAGTAGACAAGAACTCCTAAAACAGTTAAAAGAATGAAAAAAATCATGATGTGAGATATCTCATATAAAAACAACAGACTTGAAAAATAGCAAGGAGAGAAAACTCAAGACTCACAAGGTCACCTGAAATCCATGAGCTAAAAAAGGTCTACAACCAAATGTAACAACTTAAAAATGAGTATAATTCTACAAGGGAAAAAAAAGACTTTTATATTCATCCAGAGAGAACTTTCAAACATTTCTGATTAAAAAAACAGCTGAATAGGTCCTTTGAAATATAAATATGGGAGATAATAAAAAGATAAAAAATACAAATGCAACATCAACAAGAACTTTACAAGGATGGAATGTTTACATTCTAATGAGAGGGATGTTAAAAAATCCTTTTAGAATCCTAATGTCACAAGGGGTCAAAGACATAGTAAACCAAGACAGAAAACCTATACATCCCTCTACACATATAGTCTATTTTTCCCATGCATGAATCCAGGAAGTTGGCTGAGCTCTCCTGAGTTTCCCTCAAAAAAACCACAACATTAAATCAAGCCTCTAAATGGATTCTGAAACTACAGAACCTACAAAAAGAGAGAGACACAACATTCCAACTTGGGATAATTTAGATGACTTCAGGAATAGTCAGTTCCACTTGGGCACAAAAGGGGAGCGCAGCCCCAGCTCAGCTCAGTGCAGCATGTTGAGGGGTCTGGGCAAGTCATCAGGAGGATCTTTGCCACAGCAAAACTACTGAGGCTCCTTGGTCCTGGCTCAGCAGGCTAGTGGTGCAGCAGCCCAGTTGTGAAACCTGCCAACCCCAGCTAAGAGAACATATTGACAGGACAGGCACAACTTGGCCAAGCCCTCCCAGCACAGCGAGCAAGCCCAGGGAAGTGAGGAATCCATAAGTCACAGAGGCCTCAGCGCAGAAAGACAGTGACCAGGCTCCTATGTCCCAGGGGCAGACCTCAACTTTAAAAGTAAAGTAATAATAATAATAATAAATTGTTCCTCAGGCTCCTCCCCCCAGGGCAGTGGATGGTCTCATCTAAAGCAAGCAAGCCAGCCAGCCCCCTTCCAGGTTGCAGGTTGGTGGGAGCAGCCAGCAGCAGGGGGATGACCTGCCAGGCCAAGGTCCTGGAGGTGTCCGTGGAGGGGCGACAGGTGCAGGAAGCCCTGCTGGCCATGCCACATACCACGCTTCTCCACCACAGCACCGGCAAGTTCTTCTACAAGAAGGAAGCACCTACTCCATTGTCACTGTGGGCACCCAGGACATCGACTGTGACTTCATTGACTTCACCCACATGCGGGTCGCCTCAGATGGGCTAGACCGGGCCCTGTGGAAGGTGTTCGGCGAGTTCAAGGATGCCCTTCGGAACTCGGGTGGTGATGGGCTAGGGCAGATGTTCTTGGAGTTCTACCAGAAGAAGTCCCGGTGGCCATTTTCTGAGGAGTGCATCCCATGGGAGGTGTGGACAGTCAAGAGCAGGAGCGGCAGATTTGCCGAGAGAAGGTGGAGGAGAAGCTCTGTGAGAAGGTCATCAACATCGTGGAGGTGATGAACCAGCATGAGTACCTGCCCAAGACGTGCACACAGTCTGAGGTGGACAACGTCTTTGACATGGGGCTTCTGGATGTGCAGCCCTACCTCTACAAGATCTCCTTCCAGATCACAGATGCCTGGGTCACCTCGGTCACTACCACCATGTGCAGGCTCATCAAGGACACACTGGCCCTCTAGCTGCACTAGATGGGACACTCTAGGTAGCCTTCTGAGTGGCTCTGTGGGCCTCACTGCATTCTCTTTCCCTGGGGACTTGACTGTCTGAGGGGTATCTGGAAGGTGTGGTGACAAATGTCTGGGCTTATGGAACCTGGGCCATTCAGAGTCAGGCCTCCTGGCCAAGTTTTCTAGGAGTTACCTGTTATCATCAGGCCCTTCTTAGCCTCCTCAGATGATCTCTTGATTGAAGCCACCCCCCCCCCTTTTTTTTTGGCTGACAGAAAAGGCGCCTTCCCCATTTGTCTCAAGTTGTCGAAGATATCTTCATCTTCAGGTCCTTGCTTAGGACACCATTTCTGTCTTTTCAGACCCCTAGTGTGAGAGTCCCTTGCCCCTCTTCCTCCTCTTCTGTATAGAAAACACACTAAGGAATAGTGAATAAAAGTTGGAAATGTGAAAAAAAAATTAAGCCACAATATGAGTAAGAAACATAAAAGGACCCTTATCATTACCACTGAGAGTATCTGTGTGGACAGGGAAGACCAATACACAAATTCAGATGAGAATAGTACTTTCAACATGCCTACATGTGAAGCCTGTAAGAATATTTTTAACTGACTTGTTTGGATTAATCTAACTGGGGTCTAATCTGTGGATGTTTGACTTTTGTCTGGCTGGCTATCTAACTGTTATTAATTTCCTAAGCCAATCTGTTGGGGCCTTTTAAAGATTTTTCCACACTGCTCTGCTCCCAAATTGATAAACAAATGATGAGGAAGCCTCTTAATTAAATAATCAAAGTAGAGTTTATTTATGAGATACAATTTAAAAATAAGAATACAGGGAAATAAAATGTACAACCTGACTGCTTTCTGGCGTGTCTCTCTCCTGCCTCCACTTATGCTTACTCTTTGCCATTCCCACAACTTTCTTAGTGTCCTCCTGTGTCTCTGTACCAACCGACCTTCTAGTGTTCCCCTTACTGAAAAGCCCCCTGCTCCGTACTACTCTTGCCAACCCCCCTGAAAAGCCTCTTACTGTGGCGAACCCCCCTCAAGCGCTTCTTCTCTCTCACTGACCTCCTTGTGTTCTCCTTAGTCTTCCAGCGTCCTTCTTCCTTGCTTTTTCTCTGTTCCGCCCCCCCCCCAACTCCCTGGTATATATCTTCCTTTTCTCCCCTTAAACCTTGTGCTCTCTGTGACCCCTGCACACACCAAGCTAATCTGCCAGCCATGCTAGGGCTGTGGCCAGGGGTGGGGGGTGGACTCGAGTGTACCGTGGGTACCACACCCAGGGCTCAAAGGGCCCGTGCCATGCTTCCAGGGCCTGGCAGGACAAGCCTCGGATCTCCAGGGCAGCTCCCCTCAGGGCAGAGAGAGCTAGGGCTTGGTCAGCTTTTCTTAAGGCCCACCCACGGGCTTCCCAGCTCTGCTGAAGTGGAGGGGGGAGGGGTGCCAGCCCCTCTTACACAGAGAAGAGCCCTGAGGGCCTAAGGCATTTTAATCTCAGCCCAAAGGCAGGGTCCCCAACTCACAATAAATTCCCACAAGCCTCAAGGTAGAAGATAGATTGGTCTGAAGACCAAAATACCTTCTTGGAAGAGTTCAGAGATGATTTTTAAAATAAATGGAGGGTAGCTAGGTGGTGCACTGGCTAGAGCACTGGCCCTGGATTCAGGAGGACCCAAGTTCAAATCTGGCCTCAGACACTTGACACTTACTATCTGTGTGACCCTGGGCAAGTCACTTAACCCTCATTGCCCTGCAAAAAAAAAAAATAATAAATGAAAGAGATAGAAGAAAAAATGGGGAAAGAAATGAGAGAAATGAAAGTTACACAAGAAAATTATGAAAAAACATTCAACATCTTGGACAAGTAAACACAACAATTGACTGAAGAAAACAATTCCTTAAAAATACAATTGTCTAAATGGGGGAAAAAATGGTCAAATGGAAAAGGAGGTATAAAACCTTACAGAAGAAAAGAATGCCTTAAATAAAACTGGGCAGATGGAAGCTAATGAATGACTCCATGAGACACTAGAAATCAAACAGAATCAAAAGAATGAAAAAATAAAAGAAAATGTTAAATATCTCATCAGAAATACAACTGACCTGGAAAATAGATCCATGAGAGATAATCTGAGAATAATTGAACTACCTGAAAGCCATGATCAGAAAAAGAGTCTAGATACCATATTCCAGGAAAATATCAAGGAGAACTGCTCTAATATTGTAGAATCAGAGGATAAAATAGTCATCTAAAGAATCTAACAATCACCTCCTGAAAGAGACCCCAAAAGGAAAACTCCAAGGAATATTGTGACTAAATTCAAGAATTATCAGGTGAAGGAGAAAATACAGCAAGCAGTCATAAAGAAACAATTTAAATATCATGGAGCCACAGTCAGGATTGCACAGGACCTGGCAGCTTCAACATTAAAGGATCAGGAGGCTCAGAATACAATATTCCAGAAGGCAAAGGAGCTTGGACTGTAACCAAGAATCAACTACCCAGAAAAACTGAGCATTCTCTTTCAGGGGAAAAGATTCAATGAAATAGGGGACTTTCCTGATGAAAAGACCAGAACTGAACAGAAAATTTGATCTTCAAATACAAGACTTGTGAAGCATAAAAAGGTAAACAGGAAAAACGTTATTTAATAAGGATAAACTGTTTATATCACTACCCAGGAAGATAATACTTATAACTCTTGAGAACTGTATCTCTATTTGGGCAGATAGAAGAAATATACATATAGGATATAGGTATACATTGTCTTTGATGAGATAATATAAAGAAAATTAAGGGGTGAAAAAGGAGTAAATGGGGAGAAGAGGAAAGGGGAGGTGCTTATTCTTTGCTGTGCCCGCAACTTTCTTAGCATCCTCCTGCGTCTCCATACCAACTGACCTTCTTTTAATGTCCCCCCTTTCCGTCTAACTTCTCTCTCTGTACTGCCGTGCTGAACTCTCACCAACTTTCTTCTTCTCTTAGTCCTCTGGCATCCTCCTACCTTCTTGCTAGCTCTTTCTCCATTTCTGTCTATTCCGTAGCCTCAGTCTCCTTAGTGAACCCCCTTTCTATACTGTTAAAACAAACCGCCAAGTGCTTCTTCTCTCACCAACTTCTTAGCATCTCTACGTTCTCCTTAGCTTTTTCTCCGTCTCTGTCAGCCCCTCTCTTTACCATCACAACAGAGATACACACAGAGTAAAGGTAAAAGGTTAGAGCAGAATATAGAACAAACACCTGAAAAGCCCCTAACTCCATCCTCTTGCAAACCACCAGCGTCTCTTCCTCCCAGGCTATATATCTTCCTTCTCTCCCCTCAAACCTCGGGCCTCCGGGGCAGCTAGGTGGTATAGTAGATAAAGCACTGGCCCTGGATTCAGGAGGACCTGAGTTCAAATCTTGCCTTAGACACTTACTAGTTGTGTGACCCTGGGCAAGCCACTTAACCCCAATTGCCTCACCAAAAAAAAAAAACAAAAACAAAACAAAACCTCAGGCCTCCTGCACCCCTGCAAACACCAAAGGCTGCAGCAGTGGGGGGAGGGGGGGGGCCCTCAAGTGTCCTGTGCATACCACACCCAGGGCTCAAGGAGTACATGCCCCCTGCTGTGTGCCTGGGACCTCCACACAGGCCACGCCCAGGGCCTGGCAAGATAAGCCTTTGATCTCCCTGGCAGCTCCCCTTAGGGCAGAGGGAGCTAGGGCTTATCCCAGCTGTCAGCCCAGCCCCCAGCCAGCATTCTCTAAGGCTTTTCTGCTCAGCCACTGAAGTAGAGGGGGAGGGGCAGTTCTGCTTGGGGAGCCTGAGGCTAATTTTAAGGCCTAAAAGCTGAAGTAAAAAAAAAAAACAGGGGTAGCAATCCTTATCAGACAAAGCAAAAGCAAAGATATATATATAGTTAAAAGAGATAAGTAAGGAAACTACATCTTGCTAAAAGGTACCATAGACAATGAAGTAATATCAATACTAAACATATATGCACAAGTACCATAGAATCCAAATTCTTGGAGAAATTAAATGAGTTACAAGAGGAAATACACAGCAAAATTTATACTAGTGGGGGATATTAAATTTCCCTTCTCAGAACTAGATAAAGCTAGCCACAAAATAAATCAGAAAAAAAGTTAAGGGGTGAATAGAATTTTAGAAAAGTTAGATATGATAGACCTCTGGAAAAAACTGAATGGGGATAGTGTGAGAGAGATTTTTCCCCATCCTGTAGTTATAAGAGATTTAATATAGTTATAAGTGATTTAATTAAGATAATAATCAATATATTAACTAAAAATTGTGATTTATTATATTTAGATATTATTTTATTACAATTATATTAGTAGGTTAAGTCTCTCTTCTAACTTTACAATGTCAAGCATTAAGTAATATCAGAAGATACAGTAGTCGGCAACATTATATTTTAGAAACCATGGGTATTATGTTTGACTCAAGGGGGTCATGAAGCTCACCAGTGGTATACTTAACTCAAGGGGTTCGTGCAGCTCACCATTAGCATGCTTGACTAATAGAAGGGGGTCATGCAGCATAATTATGACTCACCCTGTTGTCATCATAAGACTGATGAGAGTATTGGAAAATGCTGACATTTGTCACATAGGCAGTTTCTATATTTCCTAAGAATATGCTTCAATTTTAGAAATTACTAATTAAGATTAATATGTTATATAAGAGCAATTTCTGGAAGGGTATATAAATCCATTGATTTTGTAACTCAAGGTCTTTCAGGTGCAACCCCTGGATGACCGGCTTTATTGTGGGACTAAAACTTTCTCAATAAACCTTTTTAGCAAATAGCCTGGAGACTTTGTTGTTTCTGTTCCTCTGTTAGACTTAGAAATTTTCCCGACAATTTTTGGTGACCCTGACGTAATCCTGCAGTAACTGTTCTTCAGGTTCCTCTTCTCTGACTTGGGACTTTAAGCTTGAGCCAAGGGCCATTTGCCCCAAGTCTCTTCTTGAGGGAGAGAAACCCGAGCACAGATTTCTTGCAGGTTCAAACTTCCAGGCTGGTAAGTATCCACAAGCTGCAGATTGTGATATTCATTTTTATTATTATTATTATTATTATTATTACCTTCTGATACTAAATTAATTTTAATTGGATTTTAATAATTAGAAAAAGGCTGTAATTTATTCTCTGAGTCCCCACAGTTTCAATTATAAAGGAACTTCTGCTTTTTTACACTGCTCACTAGAAAAGAGGAAGTTCTCTGTGAAACTGTATAGCACTTGACTCTGAGTTAGGAGGAACCTAATGCCTGAGATGATTAATTACCTCTCAAGGTAGGCTTGGGTGGGAAAGGTAATAAATCTTGTGAATGTGTTTGAAAGACTGTGTTTGAGAGGTGTGTCTGTGTGATGTGCCCTAGACATGGAACCAGCGTGGAGTCCTGAGTACAAGGTTCTCCCACAAGGGACTCGGCTGGAAAATGGAAGAAGGGAAAGGTGGTTTGCCTGAGCCAATAGTCTACCTTGTGGTCACTGCATAAGGCAAAATGGACTGGTTTGTTCCTGGACAACTATGCAGGGGTCCTTTAGCTATGCAGGATCCGTAAGGTCCCCTCTGGGGATGAGAGTGAACAGGCCTTTGTCTGTATATGTCTGTCTGTCTTCCCTGCCCTTGTGTGTGTGTTGGGGTGGGGTGGGGCTAAAATTATAGAATTAGGTTTAGGAGAATAGATAAAGGGTGTTCAGGGGACCTTAGATGTGGGTTAGCTAAGCTAACCATCATGAATCACATAACTGATATCAGGTCTGTTAAAAAAATGGTGTCTAGGAGGGTTTTAGATCTGGGTTAGCCTAGGCTAACCATCATGAATCACATAACTGAGATCAAGCCCGTCTACCAGAGCGTAGGAGGAATAGAATCTGGTTCTGTTTGCCTATAGTTCAAGTCAGATCAGTTTTCCACACTCTGTGTGTACACCACGGAAACTAGGCTGAGTAGAACATCAATTCCTAAAGATTCTCCATTAGATAAACTTTTGGAAAAATGGGACAGAGAACTGATTACAGCCAAAGAAATTAATAGAGAAACTGTTATTAAATACTGTTTTGATTGAAGCAAATATTTTAAGAATGTCTGGCCAAAACATGGGACTTACAGTCTTTATATTGTGGATAAGATAGAAAGAATCTTAGAAAAACAGGAAAAGTGGGATCAGCTGAAATACCTAGGTTACTGGAAATTGTTATCCACTATGATTTCTGAGGAAAGCAAGCAAAGAGAGAGTGAGCACACTGTACTCAATCCTATAGTCAGTGCACCATCAGCTAGCTCCTCCTTATTTTGACCCTGTAGGAGTGAAGGACAGGATGAGTGAGGAGAAGCATGTTCCAATACCCCAACATGCTTCAGGATCTGCTTTTCCCTTGATAGAAAAGCCTCAGTTAAATGCTTAGGGAAATTTGCTTTATATTAGAAAACATCATCCTTTCCGACCTTCTGATTTAGCTGTGTGGAGGCAAACTACTCCTCGTTTTGGTAATGACCCCATAGCAGTTATAGATCAGTTTAAATCTATTTTTCATGGGCATAATCCTACCTGGACTGATGTTCAAGATAGGATGGATGTCTTGCTGTCAGAGGGAGAAAAAAGAGGAATTACAGAAATGACCAATTGTGTTGTGGTAGGTCCAGGGGGAGAGGGAACAGGGCCCATGCAAGATCCCAGGTGGGATCCTAATATTTTAGCAGATATGAACCAACTAAAAGATGCTAAAGACAATCTAATTAGAGGAATGGAACTTTTCTCAGAAAAACCAGAGAACTACAGTAAGTTCCAAGAGACAGTTCAGGAAAAAGATGAGACTCCTATGAGGTTTTATGATAGGCTGTGGAAGAGTGCTACAAGATTTGCTAGACTGGATCCTATAAATCCTAAGGATGCTAGAATGATAAATGCTGCTTTTGTGAATCAGTCTCTTCCAAATATTACTGAGCATTTTCTGAAATACTGTCCTGGATGGCATGAAAAGAATATTGGGGAACTAAAAGCAATTGCTCAATATGTATTTGAAGGAAAAGACAAGATAGATGAGGAACAAGAGAGAAAAATCTAGTCAAAAATCTAAAGCTGTTCTTGCCACCATCCACCAGGTGCCTAAAGGGCAACAGAAGAAAAAATTGTTGTTTCTATTGTGGAAAGATGGGACATATGTACAAAGATTGCTTTAAAAGGAAAAGGACTTATCAAGAAAGGAATAAATTTGAAAACGGTCAGGGAGTAAGTCAAGGAATAAGACAAGGGGTGAATCAAGCTAATAAGGGAAACTGGAACCCTGAAAACAATGCATGACGGTTTGAGGGGGAGGTATAGGATGTGGATAATGCAGATTCCACTAAGATCCTTGCCCCCTGCTTTGCCCATTCATGTCTCTCCCTTACCTAATATTGATTTGTATGTTGAAGGTGTAAAATGTTCTTGTTTAATTGATAGTGGTACCTCTATTTCTGTGTTGAAATTTGTTCCCAAATATAAAGGAACTATTATTAAAAAGATGCCTGTGGTGGGAGTTGAGGGGTGTAGCCAACTAGCTCCTCGTCTGTCTCCCCTTAAAGTTATTATTGGTTCTATTTCAGTGATGCATTCTTTTTTGTGGATACCCTAATCTCCTATTAATCTTTTGGGTAGAGATTTATTGTGTAAATTGAAAGTTATTATTCATTGTATGCCAGTTAATATATTGACTGTTGATATGCCTGATGAAAATGTCTTAACCCCAGTGTTTATTGATGAATTAACTGAATGTTATGGTCAAGAATTGTCTGTTTTAATGTTGTCTCAATCTGAAGATTTCTCTATTCAAGACACCTTGACTGAAAATGTTTGGGCAAAATCCTCCACTGATGTAAGACTACTGAAATCAGCAGTTCCTATCTCTATTGCTACAAAAGGAGGGAAACCACCATCTGTACCACATCCACTTTCAAAGAAGGCAATTTTTGGTATTACTCCCATAACTGACTCCCTTATTAAAGAAGGAATTATTGTTCCATGTAGGTCAGGAGCAAATACTCCAATTCTTCCAGTCAAGAAGCCAAAGCCTGGTCCTGATGGTAAGCCTATCTATCACTGTGTTCAGGATCTTAGATCAATTAATGCTTATGTTGTTGCTCTTCACCCTGTTGTACCCAACCCAGCCACTATTGTGACTGCTATTCCCTGTGATGCCACTTGTCTTTCAGTATTTGATTTATGTGCTGCCTTCCATTCAATTCCTATAAGCCCTGAATCCCAATATCCGTTTGCATTTACCTGGTTAAATCAACAATACACATGGACTAGATTACCACAAGGTTTTATAAACTCTCCAACCATATTCTCTCAGATTCTGCAGAAAGACTTGTCAACTATCACCTTTAAAGATTCCACTTTGATCCAATATGTGGATGATTTGCTTCTAGCTTGTCCTAATCAAGAAACTTGCTACTATGACAGCTGTCATTTGGTCCAGGAACTGTTTCAGCGTGGACATAAGATCTCCAAGTCAAAGGTACAGTGGTATAAGGAGAAAGTAGAGTATATTTGGGGTTTATTTTATCACCAAGAGAAAGAACCATTTCTCCAAAGAGAATACAGGCCCTGAAAAACTTATCAGTATCCAAGACCAAGAAGCAAGTATGTGCTATATTGGGGACTGCTGGTTATTGCCATTCATGAATTCCTCCCTTTGGAGACATTGTGAAACCCCTCACTGCTCTTACAAAAGCTTCTGTTCCTGAGCCTTTGCAGTTGGAGGTACAACATCTAGTAGCTTTGAGGGAGCTTGCAAAAGCACTCATGACTGCCCCTGCTCTTGGCCTGCCTGACTATTCAAAGCCCTTTACCCTCTATGTGCATCAAAGGAAGGAGGTAGCTTCAGGGGTACTGACCCAAACTTTTGCATTTTCCCATTGCCCAGTAGCCTACTTCTCTGCGCAATTAGACCCCATTGCCACAGGTGCTCCACCCTGTTTGAGGGCTACGGCTTTGCTGGTGGAAAAATCTGTAGAGTTAACATTGGGAAATCCTTTGATTGTTCAGTGCACTCATGAAGTGGAAGCTTTGCTCTTGTGTCATCAAACGCTTTCTTAGACCAGAGACTTGCTCTTTTTGTGGTGGCAAAGAATTGGAAATTGAGGGGATGCCCATCAATTGGGGAATGGCTAAACAAGTATTGTGCTATAAGAAATGATGAGCAGGTAGATTTCAGAAAAAACCTGAAAAGATTTACATTAACTGATGCTGAGTGAGATGAGCTGAACCAGGAGAACATTGTATGCAGTATCAACAACATTGTGTGATGGTCAACTGTAATATACTTAACTCTTCTCAGTAATACAGTGATCCAAGATAACTCCAAAGGACTCATGATAAAAAATGCTCTCCACATCCAGAAAAAAGAACTGTACAATCTGTATGCAGATTGATCCGTACTGTTTCTACTTCTTTTATTTATTTGAGGGTTCCCCCCCTTTTGTTCTGATTCTTCTTTCACAACATACTAATACAGAAATGTTTAATGTGATTGTACATATATAACATATCAGATTGCTTGCTCTCTTGGGGAGGAGGAAGGGAAGGAAGGGAAGGAGAAAAATTTGGAAGCAGAAATTTTATAAATCTTATAAAAACAAATGTTAAAAACAATCTCGGGGGGGCATCTAGGTGGAGCAGTGGATAAAGCACCGGCCTTGGATTCAGCAGAACCTGAGTTTAAATCCAGTCTCAGACAGTTGACACTTACTAGCTGTGTGACCCTGGGAAAGTCACTTAACCCTCATTGTACTGCAAAAAAAAAAATCTGTATATGTAACAAAAATAATAAAATACTTAAAAAGCAATATGTGTCTCTACAGTATCCTACTTCTCAGTCTGCAAACACGATCATATGCCCCAAGTCCAAAAAACTTTTCCCTTGCTAACCCCTCAAGTTATTATTCAATCCATCTCCTACCTTTCACCTTTAAACTTCTAAAACCTATTGGCTGTTTCCACTTATAGTTCCTTTGCCTTTTAACCCCACTGTTATATTCCAAGTGCTTTCTTCAAGGTCATGCATGTCCTCCTAATAACTTCCTAACCACTGAAATAATTGCTTTTTCTCAGTTTTTATCCCAGACTTTTCTACAAAAAGTGACACTACTAATACTCCTCCTTGATACTTTCTCCTTTCATAACACCATTCTCTCATTACTTGTACAAGGGGCAAAAAAAACTTATGATTTGAATAGGATGTTGCACTCTTAATTATTCTCCAAGAAGTGAACTTTCATTCTCCTTAACCTACTTCCTTTACTTCTTGCCCATTAAACATATGCATTCCCCATAATTTGCCCTCTTTTCTCCTTTCTCCATCCTCTCTCAGGTAGCCTCATTCTAATAACATGCTTTATTTCCACTATGCAAATGATACCTTTCACTTGGGCTCATGCATCAATTTTCCAACTATACCTGCTTGCTGGATTCATCTCAAAGTCAAAAATTTGAAAGCAATTCATTATTCCTATTTGAAAGTCTGTCTTTCCTAACAGCTTCCCCATTTATATAGACAAAGTCACCATTTTCCCCAATAATCAAGGGTCAAGATCTCAATTTTATCTTTAAATTTCACTTTTCCAACAGTTGCCAAGTCCAGTCACATCTACCACCAAAGTATCTTTTATATCCATTCCTATCCTCTCCTTTCCACCCACATGGCCACCAAAATTATTCAGGTTAATATGTCTTTTCTGAATAACTGCAGGACTCCGTTAAGGAATATTAATGGGTACCCTGAACTCATCTTTTTGAATTGCCATATTTTCCAGAAACACTAGACCCAGAGAATGCAGAAGGCCCTGGATGTGTGGACAAAGCCAATTTAGGTGGAGATTTGTATTTTCTCCTCCTTCCTTTTTACTACTGTTATAAATATGTAAACTTCTGTATTGATTATGAACTCTGGGTTCCACATACATGTTCATTTCTCTTGTAATAAAACTAGTTTTCACCTAAGTTTTTTGAACTTGTGATTACCTCTTCTTTTAAATTTATTTTTTTTCGGGACAATGGGGGTTAAGTGACTTGCCCAGGGTCACACAGCTGGTAAATGTCAAGTGTCAGAGGCCGGATTTGAACTCAGGAACTCCCGAATCCAGGCCCGGTGCTTTATCCACTGTGCCACCTAGCTGCCCCTTGTGATTACTTCTCAACAACTCCAAGCTGGTCTTCCTGCCCTTATCCTCTAATTGATAAGAAAGAAACTCCCAAAATAGAAGTTAGGTTGCATTATTCTCTTGCTCAAAAACTTTCCATTCCTTTAAAGGAAGACAGACATAGAGACGAAAGGGGTCTTAAGGGCCATCTAGTCCAACCCCCTCATTCCCCAGATGAGTAATTGAGGGCCAAAGAGGTTAAGCAACTTGCCCAGTTGTCTGAGGCAGGATTTGAACCTGAATTGTCCTGACTTCAAGTTTATTCACAGTGCCATGCTTTCTGTGCTTACCATTACCTATAGTCTTCACCGTCGTATTTAAGCTTCTCCATATTTTGGCTCCATAGTGCCTTTTCAGTCCTTTTTTCACATTCCTTCTCTTTGTTCACTTGCATTCCACTCAAATTGAAATCCTAGCCATTACCCAATTTCATGTACCTCTCTTCTCCCTCTATGCTTCGGCATAAAATATTTTTGGAAAATATTCCCTTTATATCTCTGCCTGATAAAATCTCTCCTTACTCAAAGGTCCAACTTTTGTCTGAGCTCCTATGTAAGATCTTCTTTGATCACCTCTTCCCCACCACCCCTAGCTAGTAGTAACCTCCCTTTTTCTCTAATCTCTTAGGAACATATACGTATCATGTGTGTTCTAAATGGCAATCATTATCTTTTTTCTTGTATCATCCCCCTACTAGTTATACTCTTTGAGGGCAGGGCCAGTATCATTATTCATCTTTTATCCCCTTCATCTAGTATAATACTTCATTTTTTTTTAAAGCACACTGAATAAATGCTTGTTAAATTGAACTTAATTGAAATAGAATTTACTGCATAGGTAGGCACTGAAAACATTTTAAAGTATGAAATGAGAATGAATCAGGTGTTTATGACTAGTCAGAATTTCTTGACGGTGCACTAGAAAATACTGGGAAAAATTTCCCATTTTGGGAGAGGGCTGAGGCTTAGGCATATGGATAGGTGATGTTATAATAGACTTTCACTTGGCAGTTCTAGAAACTCAACTGCCAATTTTATCAAGGGGATCAGGCCCTGGCAGCCTGGTCCATGCTGACTAAATGCACTAGAGACTGTCCATAACCTGCATGCCAATTTCATTTAAATTATAATGAGAGTTGTATTTTTCCGGTAAAAATGAACCTGCTGTCTCCTAGACAAGGTGCCCTCTTCTTGTCAGAATAATGGCTTTAAAACCAAATTAATAATTTATAATAGGAAATAGACTTGGCTAGTCAACATTATGTTCAATGTCCTTTTAAAAAGGGCATTCTTTCCCTATTGGTAGATCTACTTGGAAAACCAGCTCAATCCTCAGAAGGTTAACTTAGTTGCTTTGGAATTAACAACCAAGGAAATGGTCTCTTCTGTAAATGACATGTCATCAGAGCATGGTGAAAAAGCCTAGTGAACCAGTACTCTATAATAAAAGAATAAGCATTTACTAAGTACCTACTATGTACAATGGAGATCCATAGGAAGGCAAAAATACAATCCCTGCCCTGGAAAATCTTACAGTCTAATGAGAGAGACAACAAGCAAACTAGTATTTATGAACAAGGTATATACATGAGAGAAATAGGAAGTAACCCACAAAGTGTATTAGAATTAAGGGGGATCAGGAGAGGCTTCCTGTAGAATGTGAAATTTAGATATGTAAACATATCTAAACATACAGTAAACATACTTATCTATAAAACTTTCTAGTAAACATTGGTGTGATTATGAAGACCCTGTACCTCTTCAAAGTACCTCCTTTGCAATTTTCACTTATATGTCCAATAAATATGTACTTGGCACCATGCTTTCATCTGGACCTGTGATTTCATCTATGCAAAAAACCCTGTTATGGAAACACTCACCAGTGATGCTTATCTTCAACTCCTCTCTAACTCAATTGTGTTAGCTATGGAAATTTATTTTGATTTGGGGACCCTACCTTTGGGCTGAGATTAGAAAGCCTTAGGCCCTCAGGGTCTCTTCTGGGTGGGAGGCGCTGGTGCCCCTCCCCCTCCCCTTCAGCTGAGCCAAAAAGCCCCGTGGGCTGTATGAGATGCCAGGTCAGACAGCTGGGGGGGAAAAGCCCCGAGCTCCCTCTGCCCAGAGCAGATCTATCCCAGAGATCTGGGGCTTGTGCAGGCTGGCCTCTGGGATAGCCCATGCAGAGGTCCCTGGGTGCACAGCAGGGGGCATGGGCCCCTGGAGCCCTGGGTGTGGTACGCAGGAGACACCTGAGCGTCCCTGCCCCCCGGCCGCAGCCCTGGCTGGCGGATTGGCTTGCTGTGTATGGGGGTACAAAAAAGCCCTGAGATTTGAGTGGAGAAAAGGAAAATATATATACACCTGGGAGTTAGACTCAGAGGCCAGCAGACAAGAAGGAACGGAAAAAGAGAAAAGGGACCGGCAGACAAGACTGAGGGGGACTGATGAGATTAGGAGAACAGAGAGAGGCCAAAGGACAAGATAGGAGGGCTGGCGGACAAGACTGAGGGGGCTGATGAGATTAAGAGAGCAGAAAGACTGGAGCACTAGGAGAATGGAAGGAGAGGTCAGTGAGAAACACAGGGGGTTCAGGGGTGGCAGTATGGAGAGGAAAGTCAGACAGCTAGGGGGATCCACAAAATGAAAGGGGGCTTGGAGTTAGAAGAAAGTAATAGGTGAGCAGTGAAAGTGGAACATACCCTAAGGCAAGAGGTGGCAATGGCCCTTATTGTATTAAAAAAGTTCCAGGGGCAGCAGGTGGAAGCACCAGAACACAGTCAGGTTGTACATTTTATTTCTTTGTATTTTTATGTTTAAATAGTATCTCATAAATAAACTCTGCTTTGATTATTTAGTTAAGAGGCTTCTTAATCTTTTGCTTATCAATTTGGGAGCAGTGTGGTGGAACTTTTAAACGGCCCACATTAAAACAATAGCAGTCAGATAGCTAGTTAGTCAACAGTTTCAGATTAAGTACCCCAGTCAGATTAGTCCCTCCAAATTAGGCTAGTAATCAAAAATATTTTACATAGCTTTGCCTAAATCTCAAGCTGAGGGGGCAGCTAGGTGGCGCAGTGGATAAAGCACCGGCCCTGGATTCGGAGGACCCGTGTTCAAATCCGACCTCAGATACTTGACACGTACTAGCTATGTGACCCTGGGCAAGTCACTTAACCCTCATTGCCCTGCTCCCCCCCCAAAAAAAAATCTCAAGCTGAAAGTCATCACACGGCTAGGGTGTGTCAAAGGCAAGATTTGAACACAGGGATTCCAGACTCTTATGTTGGTCCTCTATTCACTATGCTAAGGCATTTCTCACTGGCTATTTCTCACTTAAATGCAATCTTCTACAATTACCCAGAACACTTATAATCGCTTTTATTTTATTTTTATTACAACATATTTATAACAATACAAAACACACACCTGTAAAAAAGATATCTTTTGTCTCAGAGACTGTGTCTTTGCTTAACTGTAGCATTATAAATGACTCTGAATAGCAATGCTATTACTAAAGAGGTTTATGTTGATTTTCCTTGTTGCTATGTACAGTTTAAGGGCAGCTAGATGGCACAATAAATAGAGTGCTGGCCCTGGAAACAGGAGGATCGTTCAAATTTGACCTCAGACACTTACTAGTTGTGTTCTCTGGACAAGTCACTTAATGTTGTTTGCCTCAGTTCCTCATCTGTAAAATGAACTGGAGAACGAAATGGCAAAAAGATATTCCAGTATCTTTACCAAGAAAAACCCAAAAGGGGTCACAAAGAGTCAGACACAACTATAATTCAACAACATGTTCAAAGTTTAACTTTTAAATGACAATGATGACAAATTCTGTTTTTGTACTACAACACTCAAGTTTCTTGGCCCTCTTCTTACACTCTCTTGCATGATCTTTCCTTGATTTTTTTCCTTTTACAAGTTGCATATGTGAAATATTTTTAAATTTACAGGGAGAAGAAAAAATTTTATATATATATATATATATATATATATATATATATATATATATATATGATTAATTTAAAAGGGATAAACTAGAGAGATCTGTCAAGTTGGCCAAGAAGGAGGAAGCAGTACAGCTCATTTCCAGTGACCATCTTCTCTCGCTAAGCACAGTAACAATCAGCCATCTCCACATAGTCCCTTTGACCTGGAAGGGATCTTATACTTAGTCCCCAGGATGAGAACAAGTAACGTAACAGAAGAAAAGGGACTTAGCTCTATCAGATTCTAGTAGGAAAGGAAAACTAGGACTCAGTGGCAGGTCAAAGAAAAGGAAAATGAATGAAGTATTTAAGTACTTACCATGTGTAAAGCATTATTCTAGGCACTGGAGACAACTGAGAAAAATAAGACAATCTCTGTTCTTAAGGGAACTCACATTCTAATGGAGGACATAACATAATATGGAAGGTTGGGAACAGCTAGGTGGTGCAGTGGATAAAGTACTGGCCTTGGATTCAGGAAGACCTGAGTTTAAATCTGGCCTCAGACACTTGACACTTACCAGCTGTGTGACTTTGGACAAGTCACTTAACCCTCACTGACCCACAAAAATTAAAAAAAAATTTTTTTAAATAATATGGTAGGTTTTAGATTCGTCAGATGAAAAATTCTCATTTTTTAGGGTACAATAGAATAAAAACAAATATGAATGATTCTCCTTGAATGTTATTAATTAATGTTGCTATTCCCAGGCTCTTGGGTTCAGCGTCTTGGACTGTTCCCATCATACTCAGAAGGGAAATGGTGGTCAAGGGGGTGCTAGTGGTTGTTTGACTTGCCTAGGACAAATTGCCCCCTGTCTTTCACCCTCTGGGTACCTTGCTACTTCAGCTAGCCTGGCTTGCCTGGCTTATTTGACAATCAGTTGACAGCTGTTGAGCATGGTAGGCTCTTTCCCCGGATGAACTGCTTCCTTGGATGATGACTTTAAGGAATGGATGAGAAGAGGAGTGAATAAAGGACCTCAACATGGCATAATCCCTGGAGGAGGGGTAACAATTATATAAGGGACAGGGTAAAGGAAGTATCCTGGGGTTTATAAAAAATACTAAAGCCTCAGCCTAGTACCTTGGAAGAAAAGGTGCCCACTCTAGTCTGATTCCCTGAGGAAGGAGGACTCAATGAGGGGAATAAAATTGAAGGTACCTGGGGTGAGGAAAAGGATCCAACTCAATTTGACCTTGAAAGGAAGGAGGGGGGAATACACAAAAAGAGCTCAACACAGGGGAAGGACCTTAGATTCAGAATGAGGTTGAAATAAAGGACCCCAGTATAAAACAGAGTAAAACAAAACAGAGGTAGGATCAAGATTGTTTCATGGCAGAAAAATAGTGTGTTTCGGCTTCTCCAACACAATTCCTCCACAAACATCTAGATACCACACCAAGTCCTGATCACAAAATCCCAGGGTAGGCGGAGAGGGGAAATCATGATGATTTATTTTTCCAACTTTCTTTTGCATAAGGAAACAGAGAGGTCTTCAGACTCTAGGGACAGAATCTGATCAAAAGTACTTGTAAAGGGGCAGCTAGGTGGCACAGTGGATAGAGCACCGGCCCTGGAGTCAGGAGTACCTGAGTTCAGATCCGGCCTCAGACACTTAACACTTACTAGCTGTGTGACCCTGGGCAAGTCACTTGGCCCCAATTGCCTCACTTAAAAAAAAAAAAAAGTACTTGTAAGACCTTCTAATGCCTCGGAATTAAACAGGATGGATGCTTTGACCAAGGACAAGATGAAATCCTATTCTTATAGAAGAACCGATTAAAAAATAATAATACAGCTCCAGAGAAGAGATGTGAAGAGTATTATCTTGGCCCAAGAAGTACAAAACTTCCCCAAAACCAGAATTGATAAAATAGAAGCTAATGACACCATGAGACAACAAAAAAATGAAAATAAACTAAAAATATTGAAAAAATAAGGTATATTGTATTGAAAACAAAACTTTAAGAGAAAAAGCACATCCATGAAAGAGCACTTAAATACCACCGGAATAGCTGAATCCTCTGAACCAAAAAGAACCTGGATAAAATATTTCAAGAAATCATAAAAAGAACCCCCCCAAAAAAAAAAAACCACCTCCCTGGATCTCTTGGAAGAAGGTGGAAAAAAAAACATTGAAAGACTCTACTAGTTGCCATCTATAAGAACACCCACCCAAATCTTAATAATAAAGCTAAAATCCAGAGCTTCTACATTAAAAAATACTGCAAGCACACAAATTCAAGTACCAACAACAAAAGAATATTTAACCACTAATGGTTTAAAGGCGTATTTAGAATGAAATGTTATATTCTAAAAGGCAGATATAGGCCTACAACCAAAAATAGGTTAAATATATTCCTAATATCAAAACCAGGAAGATATATCAGTGAAGAAAAATTATAGAATTCACTCATAAATCCATCATTTCCCAATTATGTTTTAATCTTAAGGCCACAACTGAGAAAGTTTTTAACTCAGGAGTTCTGCATGTGGCTGCAATTTTGCCATACTGTTTCTTTGTGTACACATAAAAAGGTAAGATAATTCTGTGATACAGACACTAAGACCTGAAATGATCAGAAAGTTCTCCAGTATGGATGGAATTAGGCATGTGAGCTGAACTTTGAAGGAAACTATAGAGTTCAAGTGATGGAAATGAGGAAGAGTACATTGCAGGCATGAAGAAGAACCCGTGCAAAAGCTTAAAGATAGAGGATGTCAAGTCATGATTGAGCAAACAAACAAAAAGGAAGCCAAAAGTCTCATTCGTCAAGAGAGCATGTAAAGATGACTAATTCATAACCACAAGGTAAAGAGATTGGAGACCAGAGGCTTTAAAAGTCAAACAGAAGAGTCTATATTTGACCCTGCAAGTAATAGATAGCCAATAGAGTTGACTGAGCAGAAGGGTGACATACACCCATGCTGTAGGAATAGCCTTTGGCAGCTGTGTATAGAAAGGCATTGTGGTAGAGGGAGATTTGAGGCAAGGAGAGTAAGTAGAAGGCTAGTGCAATATAGCAGATGAAGAGTAGATAAGGGCTTGAAATAAGGGAGATGGTCTTTGAATAGAGAGAAGACAGATTCTAGAGAACTGGAATAATACCTGTTTAACATATTTTGAGGGTGGAAGGACTTAGGGGCAGGGCTTGACCACAAGACAAACAAATACCTTGAATACTAGGTCATCTTTGGAAAAATAACATGTGGGTAGAAGACAGAAGACAGACACATAAGAGCCAAATGAGCAAAAATGTGAGCCTCCAAGGAAGTAATCTGTGGATATTACAGGAAATGCCACTAGGCTAAATTTAAGATGGACAGACCACTCTCAGAGACTATTTGCTGAGGATCCCTATACATTGCTGACCCTTTGGAATCAGAGTGAAAAACAGTGGTTAGATCCTCTCTTCTTTTTACTCCTGCCTTTTATTTCTTCACACCAAGGAAAATGCACATCCTAGTCACCAGCTCTTTTCAGTCAGTTCTTCTTTCCCTTCAAGGTTGATTTAGTTCCCAATAGTTCTAATCAGGGATAAAATTGTGATCCACAAAACCAAGACACCAGTTAAAAGGAAATGAGAAGGGGTAGATTCATCTTTCTAGAAATGTGTAAAAATCTTACCTCACTGAGTTAGGTCCCATGTTTGGACCTGTGGGCAGAGTACGAGTTTGGTTGGTATGGGCTTGGTATAAGCGTGGAACAAGCCTGGCACAAAATTAACAACTTTTAAATTTAATCAAAAGCTGGTGAGTAAAATCTCCCAAACTATGAAGGTAGCAAACCACAGCAAATTTTAATTTCACTTTGTTAGCCATGGCTGTTTTGCCTTTTGGGGTTTGAAATCAATCTATGCCCCACTGTGAAGGATGAGTTGTTTGGAAAGGAAAAGTCATGCCCCAGTGTGGATCGTTAGCAACCCTCCACCTAAAGGAAGGGATAGGACAAACCATAGGAGAATGGGTGAACAGAATTACCTCCAAGGTTACCCAATTCTCCAGAGGTCACTAGCTGTTTACATATGTAAAGTACTTTGCAAATCTTTAAAGCGTTATAAAAACATTAGTTACTTTAGTTGTAGCTCTAGGCTTAAACCAGGCAGCAATGAGGAGTGAAGGTATCACTAAACAAGTTTAAATAACCATTCTTCTTCCTTGAAACTTGGCACCAAACTTCTCTCATACACTTTTTCCTTTACCTTTTCACTTTTCCACCTCCTGTCCTATCTTCCACTCATTATACCAGCTGCTATTTGTTGTTGTCATTTCAGTTGTGTCCAACTCTGTGACCTCATGGTTTTCTTGGCAAAGATATTAGAGTGGTTTGCCATTTCCTTCTCCACCTCATTTTATAAATGAGGAAACTGAGACAAATACGGTTAAACGATTTGCCCTGGGTCACACATCTAGTTAAGTGTCTATGGCTGTATTTGAACTCAGGTGTTTCTGACTCCAAGCCTGCTGCTCTATCTTCAAAAACAGCTAACAGGGCGGCTAGGTGGCACAGTGGCTAGAGCACCGGCCCTGGAGTCAGGAGTACCTGAGTTCAAATCCGGCCTCAGACACTTAACACTTACTAGCTGTGTGACCCTGGGCAAGTCACTTAACCCCAATTGCCTCACTTAAAAAAAACAAAACAAAACAAAACAAAAAACAGCTAGCTACCCCTTTATGCCAGTTAGTAAGAACAAAATAGTTTTCAGTTCTTATTCACTAATGTGAGAATGTATTATGCTTTATATATTTGAAGTTAAAATCAATTTTCATATAAAACACAGTTAAAATAATTATTAGATTTTTGTTTCTTTTAGCATGAAAGATATTATTCTTTAAAAAGTTTTTCATCTATCAGATACCCTCTGCCCAACCCCCTCCTATGTTGCTCACATTAAGAATATTTGTATCTATAAAACACCACTCTACTCATTATTCCAAAACATTGCAAGAGAACTAGTATATTATTAAATTTTAGTCCAGAGAGGAGGCTGAACTATGCAATGAATCGCTATACTAAACACTTGAATATTAATAATAATTTGTTCTGTTTTTCCTCATGGCCTAAAATTCAACTTAAAAACATCATTCAGTATGAGAAATTTCTTTGCCTTCCAATACTATACCTAGGAAGTATATAGCAACTTTTGGTACTACATACATAAATATACTGCATTTTTTTTAAGTGAGGCAATTGGGGTTAAGTGACTTGCCTGGGGTCACACAGCTAGTAAGTGTTAAGTACTGCATTTCTAATATCTTCTCTCCTCTTTACTAGCCAAGTTCTTACCTATCCCTTAAAACTCAACTCAAATGTTATCTGCTCTAAGAAGCCTTCCCCCAGTCCACTCTTCCTCACCCCAAGTTCATAAAGACCTTCCCCTTTGTATTTTACTTTGACCATTCTTTAAAAAAAAAGTCGTGAAATATCATGTATTATTTTTTGTGCCATGTCCCCCAAATAGCTCGTATGCTACTGGAGGGAAGGTGCCAATGTCTTAAGTAAACATTTTTTCTTTCCCAATTCTTATCAGTGTTCTGAATATAGCAAACTTTTATTGCCAAATGAATGAATGAATGAATGACAGGGGGAAATCCTTATTTCATTTTTTTTAGGTGATCAAAAGAAAATAAAGATGAAGGCAAATCATTTTCCTTCCTTGTGTTTCCTCTGCAGGAAAGCAAGATTGTTTCCTGTTGAGGGAAGTGCTGATTATTCAGGTGACACTGATTGTGTGCACCTGTCTTAAACATTAGAAAATAAAACATTTTCTGGTTGTATTAAAAACAGACATTCATGATTATTTTAGTCTTCATTTGGGGGCACATTCCCCCCTTTTTTGGTAAAGGGGCAAGAGTAATTTTACTGCAAAGCCTTAATTCTTGCGTTGGATGAAGGCTCTACAAGAATTCACTCAGCTTCAATCTTCTAAAAATGAACCAAAAGGATATAAGAAACTTTGCTGCTTACCACTACCACTTTGGAACCAAGTGCCAACTATTCATTAATTTGCAATGCATTGAATTTCTGGGCATATCTTCCAAGAAACCTGACAAAGCATAGCTTTAATTCTTCAAGTCCTAAAGTAATTCACTGGCAGTTCCACCCCCACCCCCAACACACCCTTAATTCCACTGAATTTTTGTCCCTTTATAAGGTGGTGGTGGGGAATCAACTATTGAGGATAAAAATAATCAAATGGCCCACACAGCTAAAAACCTCTGAACTATAATTTTTCAATTTCACACGACTTTGCACTTGTAACTTCTGGCTGAGACTGGGAGAGAGAGCATGAGTGACAATAGCACGTCCTACCAGTACCAGGTCTATTACAGTTTCATTAGGAGTTCTGGGGCTCCTGATGGGGTGTAGTGATGTGAGACAATCAAGATGACTGCTGACAGTCCACAGAGCACTCACTGCCAGTAGGGGGTGACACTGCAAAAGGTGTGAAACACCCAGCAAGTTTACCAAAGCCAAGTTGTTTTCTTTATCTAGATGGGGGACTGTTTTCTTACGCACTGTGACCTGATAGTAGCAGAACTAGACATAGACTGCTTAATAGCTATGATTTTTTCTAAGCAGAGACTCCAGATGCCACACGTGATTGCTTGTTTTTTCCTGCTTTCCTGTTGGAAGGTAGCAGATGCAGAAACCTTACAAAACTACTTCCTAATGGTTCCTATTTGTAGAGAGGAAATAGACTAGGGGAAAGGGGGTGATAGGGTCAGAGTTTTACTTTTCCTTCTCATTTTCCGTTTATCCCTCTAATAGTGGTGGAAGGTCAGGGACAAGTAAAAGCTGAGAAACTAAATCCTCTCTTTTTTCCTCTCCTTGTGTGGGTGACTGTCTTTCAGTAACAACCCATAGGTATGTTTTTCTCCTTAGACATGTACTCATTACAAACTTAAAGACTGAAGAACGGGGTATCCTAATCTTGCAGAATCAAAGTTGACTTACCTCAGGCAAGGACTTAATCTCTGGTACATAGTAGGCATTTAATAAATACCTGTGGATTTGACTGGACTAGACTCTTGCTCATTTACCAAAACTCATCCCAGGAAACTTACGATTCATTTTGTATTCATGTCTGTATTAACCTGTTCTCTGATTTGGGGACAGTTATAAAAATGTTATCAATAAAATTTATTTTATTCAGCATCCTGCCCCCAGGTATTGCCAGTGTTTAAACTGTTTGTTTCTTTCTCTCCTTCGAATACTTGATTAATCATAGCCTTCCTCTCAACTGCATTTGGATAAATGTATGAGTAAATGAATAAAGTATTTATTATTGTGTTTACTATGTGCTAAGCCCTGGGGACACAAATTTAAAAGATAGCCTCTGCTCTCAAACTCACATTTTACTGGGGAAACAATGCATATGCAAGGTTTCAGCTGCAAGTCAGATAGAAGGTTCTCATGGCCCTTAGAATGTAGCAGCAAAGTGTATGATAATGTAACTTCTTTAACATCATTTCCACTGATAAAATCAATTTTTAATGCTGACCCATTGACAGGTATGAGGACTTTGGTGGCAAGAACTTCCTGTTTTAACCAATTGGCATTTGTATAAGCTAGTATCTTTTTCTTAGAAGATCAAGTGCTTCATCATATAACATACTAATAAGGGATACTTTTAGATACTGCAAAATGGGACACTAAAAGAGTTGTATTCTAATACCATCATTGCTTAATCCAGTACTAACCAAATGAAATTTAGCAATCTAAGTGTACATTCTCATCTGGCTTATGCTTGGCAACTTATCACTGGGACGTTCATAAGTCACACCTGACAGCTATTTCTTCTAGAATATGAAGTAATGTACCCCAGGGATTGAGGAGGGTCAGGTCATTCAAATTATTTTGTGGTCCAGGACAGGTCTGGTTAGTTTCTTAAATTTCAAGTGTCCTGAATATCTTCATGTCAAAACACAAGACTAGGACGCATAAAACCAAAAGAAACTGGAATGTATTCTTTGCCAAGTTCCCCAAGTAGAAGTCACATCTCATTCTCCTGAATGCAGAAATGTTTCCTTTTTCAAAGATATGTGGCACTAGGTGCTTATGTCAGAATGATTTGCAAGTGGTCAATTCCTACCAATGATGAAAAGGGTAGTTTCACTCTGTTGTTGTCCAAAGGAACAGATTAAAATCCAACTTTCATCAACTTCTTGCCTCTTCTTTCTCTTACTTCTCACCACTGCTCAGCCATCAATATCTATATGTATTCACTTCATTTAAATGTCTCCTTGATACTGCCAAATCTACGTAGGGTGTAGACCATAACAAAAATAGTACCAATAAGACTCCAGGTGTCATCACCTGTAATTTTACTGTTTCAGAGCTTATTTATCTATACGTCTTGCTACCTAGAGGTATTAAAATTTAATTTTCTTAAACAACAGCTTGGTTTTTGTCTATCTTCAGAGATTGTCTTTTAAAATATAATCATAATTATTTTAAGTAGTTCATGTATTCTTAAAACAAGTACTTGATATCTGTACAACATCCTAGTAAGGCAGATAAGTGACATGATACTTCTAGGTGTAGGAAACAATGGCAGTCTAAGACACTCAATTGCTTAAAACAGTATTGTGCCCATAATTATGTTTCAATTTTTTTGATGAATATATCCATAATCCAGGAGATAATACTTTTGTATAGCCTTAGTATCAAGTGAAATATTATAGTTATAAATATAATAGGGGGGCAGCTAGGTGGCACAGTGGATAAAGTAACAGCCCTGGATTCAGGAGGACCTGAGTTCAAATCTGGCCACAGACACTTGACACTTATTATCTGTGTGACCCTGGGCAAGTCACTTAACCCTCATTGCCCCCCCCCCCAAGACCAAATAACAACAACAGAAATACAATAGGTAGAATTTATAATCCTAGAGAATCAGCAAAAAAGCTACTTGAAATTATTAACAACATTAGCAGAGTTGCAGGATACAAAATAAATCCACATAAATCATCAGCATTTCAATATATTACTAATAAAGCACAGCAACAATGGATAGAAAGAGAAATTCCTTTTAAAATAACTCTGGCCAAAAAAACCCAAAAACCCCAAAACAAAAAACAAAAAAAAAGGGGGGGGGGCAGCTAGATGGCGCAGTGGTTAAAGCACCGGCCCTGAATTCAGGAGTACCTGAGTTCAAATCCAGCCTCAGACACTTGACACTTAATAGCTGTGTGACCCTGGGCAAGTCACTTAACCCCCATTGCCTAAAATAAATAAATAAATAAAATAACTATGGCCAATATAAAATATTTGGGAGTCTACCTTCTAAGACAAACACAGCAACTATATGACCAGAACTACAAAACACTTTTCACAAAAATAAAGTGAGATCTAAATAATTGGAAAAATATTAATTGCTCATGGTCAGACAGAGTCAATATAATAAAAATGACAATTCTACCTAAATTAATTTATTTAGTGCTATACCAAACTACCAAAAATATTTTATAGAGCTATAAAAAATAATAACAAAATTCATCTGGGAAAACAAAAGTTCAAGGATATCATGGGAATCAATGAAAACAATACAAAAGAATGTGCTCTAGCAGTACCAGATCTCAATCTGTACTATAAAGAAGAAATTATTCAAACAATTTGGTACTGGCTAAGAAATAGAGAGATAGATAGATCAGTGGAATAGAACAGAAAGAAACTATGCTATAGTAAATGACTATAGTAATCTAGTATCTGATAAACCCAACGATCCAAGCTTTCGGGGGAAAAAAACTCATTATTTAACAAAAACTTGGGAAAACTGGAAAACATAATGGGAGAAATTAGGTATAGACCAAAATCTCACACCGTATACTAAAATAAGATCAAAATGGGTACATGATTTATACATAAAGGATGATACCATAAGAAAATTAAAGGACTATGGAATTGCCTGTCAGATTTATGGACAGGGGAAGAATTTAGGACCAAAGAAGATAGAGAATAAAATTAAATGTAAAATAGATAATTTTGATTATATGATTAAAAAGCTTTTGCAAAAACATAAATAATATAACCAAGATTATAAGGCAAGTAGAAAACTGGGAAAGAATTTATGAAACAAATATCTATGATAAAGGCCTCATTTCTCAAATATATAAAGAACTGCATCAAATTTTTAAAAATACAAGTCATTCCCCAATTGATAAATGTTCAAAGGATTTGAACAGTTTTTTTCAGATAATGAAATCAAAATTATCAATAATCATATGAAAAATGCTCTTGATCATTATTGATCAGAGAAATGCAGATTCAGACAACTCTGAGCTATCATCTTACACCTATTAGAGTGGCAAATATAACAAAAACAGAAACTATTGATTGTTGGAGGGCTAATCCACTATTGGTGGAGTTGTGAAAAGATCCAACCATTCTGGAGAGCAATTTGGAATTATGCCCAAAGGGCTGTAGAATTGTGCATACCCTTTGATCCTGTAATACCACTGCTAGATTTATATCCCAAAGACATCACCAAAAAGAAAAAAAAAGACCTATTTGTACAAAAATATTTATGGCAGCTCTTTTTTATGGTGGCTAAAAATTGGAAATCAAAGGTATGCCTATCAATTGGGAAATGGCTAAACAAACTGTGGTATATGATGGTGATGGAATATTACTGTGCAGTAAGAAATGACAAACAGGATGACTTCAAAAAGCCTGGAAAAACACATGAAATGATGTATTGGGAAGTGAGCAGAACCAAGAGAACACTGTACACAGAGACAACAATATTGTTCTATGAAGAACTGTGACTTGACTATTCTCAACAATACAGTAATCCAAGACAATCCCAAAAGAATACTGATGAAACATATTGTCCACCTCCAAATAAAGAACTGATATTGATGGAACAGAGAGTGAAGCATGCTATTTTTCACATTCTTTAAGTGAAATATGATGTTTTGCATGATCATATATGTATAACTCATATCAGATTGTTTGCCGCCTCAGGAAGGGGGGAGGGATAGAGATTGGAACAGAAATATCTAAATAAAAATGTTTAATCTGGGAAAAAATTTATAAGGTGGGGGAAGGGTGAGATGGGAAGGGCTCAGGAGGTATATATGTATTTATATACACACACAAATATACATATGTTGCACATATTAGTTATTTAGGTCTTATTTATATAATAATTTAAACAAATTTATCATATATATTATTTATATAAATTGATATATATATGTTATTTATAAAAGTTATTTAAAGATTTAAAATGCTAAGTTATATGTAGTAGAATATATCTAGGTATATCTAAAAGTAATAATATAGAAAATTTACATTATGTATGTCATATATGTATATATATCAGTTTGATATATATATAATTATATATCACAAAAATTAAATTTAAAAAAGATTTTATACAGGGCTTTAAGGTTTACAAATTGCTTTACAAAGAGAACCTCATTTGATCCTCACATTAACCCTGGGGGTAGGAGCTATTATAATCCCCATGGAAATAGAGGCAGGCAGAAGTTTAGGGACTTCTACAAGGTCCCAGAGCTGGTAAGTATCTGAAGCTGAATTTGAACTCAAACCTTCCTGACTTTTACTTTCCAAAGTACTTTCATATATAATCTCATTTTGGACCTCAGAAAACCCCAAAGTCAAGTAAAACGTACCATTATTGCCATTTTAAGGAATGAGAAAACTGAAGTAATGATCACACAGTTCAGTAGTGACTTAATGAAACTCTCAGTTCTAGATTCTACTGCTATTAAAATTTCTCTAATACTCCAAGAGATCTATGATCTTATAGATGGGGATGCTTCCTCAATGACACAGGTGTCAAGCTCAAATAGAAAAAGATCCCTGTTGGCCACATATTGACTTAGAAAACCACAAATCAACATTATCTAAATTGTAATGTATTTTTATTAATTGTGTAAACATTTCCCAATTTAATCTAGTTAGGCAGAAGTTGGGAGTTTTGCAGTTGTGTGTTTGACACCTCTGTTCTATAAAATCTAGCTGTATAGCACAGCCCCAATGAATATCACTACTAAAATTCTGGGCCTTATTTTAGGTAGAAGTTTGAGGTCATTATAAGCACTGGACAGTATCCCAAAGGCAATCCAACTTTTTCTCTCGTTTTTATTCAATATGGGGTTCAACTCACAGTTGATCCTCTATGTCCACTGAAGATATATGTACTTCTTGGACCAGAACAATAGGCTTTTTCATCTAAAAGCATGTAATAATCTTACTGAAAGTTATGTTGATTCAGTGACTCATTGTTTCCTGCCATGCTTGTCAATCAGTGTTAGATGAAGCCTTACCCAGGCCTGATCACTGTCATATAGTCAAGTCACTCCCTACCTGTGACCTCTGTTCCCCTACCTGCAAATTGTCACATTCTTAGTAGCATAAGGAACTGAGATGCAAGGGCTCAATCTCTTTTGCTGAAATTGATCTATCTGAATTGTCTTAAAGTTACCTATAAAAGCCAGATCCACCTTGAAGCCATTGCTGAATGCCAGTGATCAGCCTGTCAGTGTGCTGGTACCATGGCATACTTGAATAAACTACTTTTAATTCTCTGTCTTGAGTTTTGCCTCATTAATCATGGTGAAAAGTCCAAACATTATTTTTTTTTTCTTTTAACTGTCTAGATGATAAACATTCTTCATCCATTTGGTTCTTTTTTTGTCCTTTTCAATAGTAAGACTGAATGTTCTAAATGATTATAGATCTCTTGGGGCTTGGTGCAACCAGCATTTTGTCACATGCAAACAAGGGGATCTGAGGGAATCTTATACTCTATAGATAATCCCTCTGGGATCTGTACACAGCATTGGACATTCAGGGTGAAAGTGGCAAATAATTTTGGCAAGCATCTCCCAGCTTTATGCTTTTTTTTGGCAGGGTGGGGAGTGTTGTTGAAGAAAGTTCAGGAAATAACTAAAATACAGTTCAAATGAAAATGTTTGGTGACACAGTAACCAAAAGCTTGAATGGCTCAGAGTATGTCAGTTTATTTACATACCAAATATCAATGCTTAAAAATAGCCATCTAAGTCTCTTCTATCACATGCTCTGACAATGATCTAACTCCTAATTCCTTTGGCTAAAAGTGGTTGAATTCTGTAAACAAGGTCCTTTACCTTTTTGTCTTTTTCACAGTTTCTCTTCTTTCCTTGAAGTGCCATATTTCTGGTCACATGGAATAGGAGTCCCCATGGCACCTTGTAATCAGCAGAATAACAAACTGTCAACTTGTTAATGGTTTATATTACTTGAAGAAAGGATTATTATATTTCCATAAGCATACTTTAGCATATCAGATTAAACTTCAGAAATCCAAGTCTCCCTATCAGAAGACATTATCTGTTTACTCTTTTTTTTTTTTTAGTGAGGCAGTTGGGGTTAAGTGACTTGCCCAGGGTCACACAGCTAATAAGTGTTAAGTGTCTGAGGCCGTATTTGAACTTAGATCCTCCTGAATCTTGGGCCAGTGTTTTATACACTGCATTACCTAGCTGCCCATCTGTTTACTTTTGAAACTATGATTTGTATGTATGCATAGATAACACATTTATGTTAACACCCACCTTATAGTTAGACTTAATCCATTTCTTGGTTTGTAATTTCATATGCTCAAACTATAGTGGCTAGGACATAGGGTTGTAAAGGGCTAAAATTCTAGCTATATTGTCTAAAATATCCAATGAGTGGTCACCAATAAATTATAAGCTTTAGCAAGAGTTAGACTTTTAATAATTTATTAAGGAGAATAAGAATTTGGTGAAGAGAAAGAGAAAAGCCTAGATTCCTATCTATTAAAGGGAGAGAGCATTCCTAGCTCTGCTCTCCACCAGAGTCTACAGGAAAGAGCCAGAGTCAGAGCGCCAGGCTCCCCCTTCCTCCTCCCACCAGCAAACGTCACTTCCTGATGCCAAGAAAAGACGCATGGTCTTGCCCTCAGAGACCTACACCTCATGGCGGAGCTTTTCTACAGTGTCTCCAGCAGGCAGCGTCATTCCAGTTGTTACAGGGTCTAGGATGCATCTGGACTGAGCCACTCACAGTTCCTTGGACATTATTTGTTGTAGAATCCTTTGGGTGGAGGGAAAAGGAAGGAATAAGCTAGACTGAAGGCCAGGGCAGGTTTGAAATGGAGTAAGGGCAATCCAGGACAGAGAGGCTGCATAAATGCATATTTCTATACCATTGGTTTTTGTGATTTCTGTTTGGGCTACTTTTAGTTACTTTTGCCTTCAGTTATCTTTAAGAGTAATGAAGTTTCTAGTGAGACTTCGGTGGATTGTTAACCACTTATTCAATTAGGGGTCCAATTCACTGTCGAACTTTCCATTTTTCCCCTCTTCCTATTTTCCTTTCCCCTCTGTCTTCATTGGCCCGGGTGTCCTTTAGTTTTTTTGTTATTTTCAGGGCTTTGGAATGTTCCCAGAGTGTAATAGTTAATTCTAAAACAAACAAAAAGGATAGCTCACTTTAAAGAAGGTATGTGTTCTTGCAAACATAAGTTTAAAGGTTTGTCAATAACTTAATGTTTTTTTCCTCACATTAATACTGGCTCAGAAAAGTTGTGACATACTCAAGGTCACACAGATTGTACCTGAGTCCAAATCAAAGTCACCTGATTGAAACTCTGATGCTTTTTTCCATTACACTAATGGTGTTGACACATTTCATTTTTTGGTTTGCAAAACATTCTCCTTACAACACCCCTAAAGAAGTAGGTTGTGTCCAAATACATTATTGAGCCAAGATGGCAGAGCAGAGGTAGCAAACCAGCCAACTTCTTCCAACACAGCTCCCTGAACACACTAGTGGCAGACCACCTCTTTCTTCAGTATTTCAATACCTTCTGGTTACCATGGGAACCCCCTCCTATAGACAATATGTCCACTGACATCAGTTACACTAGGAAAAAAATGCTTTGATCACATGTGCAGCCTACATAGCAATGGGATCATACACTTCATACAGTAGTTCAGAAGCAAAATCAATACTTTCAATGCACCATACTAAAATGACTGTCTATTGAAGCCCAGTTGGATTAAGTGAGAATTGTTCATTCTTGACCCTTACTAATTGATCATTTCATATGATCTACAAAAAACAATGTAGGTAATTTTAATAACTACATCCTTGGGCATGTCCTAAATCTCTCCTAAAAATGATGAGTTTAACTGTTTTGATAATAAAACTAATAACTAAGCTTATAATTTAGATCAAATCTATAATTTGGGATTACTTCCTGCATTTTTTTCCTAAATTTGGAGTTTTACTTATTCAGCATAATTTAGCATTTATTTACAAGCTATGTTGTTTTTTTCTTCTTTTATTTAAATTGTCCGTTTTATCAATAGAGGTTGAACAATCAACTCATTTTACTCTCAATTCCCCATTTAACAATAAGCACTTCCCTAATATGACTACTATTTTAATGTCAGAGGATTGCTATAGTCAAGCCAAACAACTACATTTATGACATACTCTTTTTGGAAGGAAAAATGTAAGTATAATATTCATCCATACAACACTAATTTGGAATTTGCAGTGTTTCCAAAAGTATCTAAAACAGGGGTCATGATCTTTTGTGTTTCAAGGAACCCACTATCAGTTTGGTGAAGTACCTGGACCCCTTTTCGGGAATATTTTGTGAGACCTAGATTGATAATTAAAGGGAATTATAAATTTCATAGATTAATGAAAATAAAGATGCAAATTTTTCCCACCAAAATTTATGGACCCTCAGAAATCAATGTAACTCTTGTAACGGGCTAAAATTCTAGCTAGTCTGTCTAAAATATCTAATGAGTGGTTGCCAATAAATTATAAGCTTTAGCAAAAGTTTAGATTTTAAGCATTTATTGAGGAGAATAAGAATTTGGTGAAGAGAAAGAGACAGGCCTAGATTCATCTATCTATCAAAGGGAGAGCACATTTCTAGCTCTAATCTCTACCAGCGTCCTGAGGAAAGAGAGAGCACGAGCCAGCCTCTTCCCCTCTTCCTCCCACAAGCAAATGTCACTTCCTGACACCAAAGAAAAGCTGCATGGCCTTGTCCTCAGAGGCCTTCTCCTCATGGTGGAGCTTTCCTACAGTAAGTCTCCAGCAGGTGGCATCATCCCAATCGTTACACTCTTATGGGTGTGTGTGCCAGAAGTTATGAACCCGCAATTTAAAGTTTACCTTTGTTTTAAAAATAGCAATAATTAACAGTACTAGCTAGTCAGAAAAGGATGTTTAAATTATTTGGATGAAACCGTCCAACTCTTCAAGCATTTCTGAGCACCATTTACACCTGATTAGTGTTCTAAATATGTCATTCTTATTATTAGAAATTTTTATCATTGTATTATCAGAATTTTTTAAAAAAAGAGTATTTGGATTCCTGCTCTTAAATAGACAATGTAAAGATATCAACATTATAAAATCTAGTTCCCTTGCCTTAATGAATTCATAATAAATACTAGTCCCCAAAGGACTTATACTTGGAAACAGACTTTGTTGAGCAACTCAATCACCACTTTGTAGTTTGAATCACCATGGCATATAAATTCAAAAGGAATAAAATTGCATTATTTATACATAATCCATAATTCATACTTTTCACTGATTCACACTCATCTTTCCCCCAATTAAATGACTCAAATTTTAAGTGATCTGGAAACACGGAAGTTTACTATTTTTGTAAAATACTTTAAAACACATCTATTCAAACACATCTGCTTTCAAATAAAGCACATACTCTATGTAAGAAAATAGTTCACATCACCATCTGTTTTATGAAAATTTACATTTTATCTACTTATGAGTAATATTAATTCCTTGAAAGAAGAATTCTGTACATATCTTCTTGAATCAAGGAAACTTTTATGTATATAAATCCTAGTCAATTACTCAACATATATTATTTAAAGCTCTTTATCCTCGTTTTGGGGGCTTATTTGGGACCTATCATAAAAGGCTATCATTAGATAAATGTTTATGTTGATAATGTTTGAGCAGTGAAGTTAGCTTACAAAAAAAACCCTGTATCTGTTTTTTTATAATCTAATTATGTACATTATAAATTCAATTAAGGAAAATAACTGTGTGATTTAATTTGTTAGTAATTCCTTAGTTTCTACAGTTCAGAGAGATAACTCAAACTTGTTTTGTTGTTTACTTAATTGAATATAAATATTGTGGTATTTATCAAAGCAAATTGTATCTACCTCTAAAGTTCCTGGCAATTTTTTAAACAACTTGAGAAATACTGCTGGACACTGCTGAGAGTATATCAGGGAAACAGGAAATGCCTACTTGGCTATTTCAGTCCTGATCTATATACTAAATCTTTGAGATTATACACAGACAGCCACCTGTGTATTTTATTAACTTCTTAAACACATTTTTATTGATACCATGGAAGCCATTTTAAGTTGACTGACACAGTAGATAGAATGCCAGGCCAGGAGTTAGGAAGATTAATTTTTCTGAGTTCAAGTCTGGCCTCATACACTTACTAGCTGTATGAACTTGGACAAATCACTTAATCATGTTTGCTTCCATTTATCTATAAAATGAACTGGACAAGAAAATGGCAAACCACTTATAGTATCTTTGTCAAAAAAAACCCTCATACAGGGTCATGAAGAGTCTGACACAACTGAAAAACAACTGAACAGGTTGAAGGTCATTTAGGTAAGACCAAAAGGTAACACATGCCCCCTGTTCCTTCTTATAAAGAATGGGGAAATTAATGAACCAATCCATTGACTGTTCCTTATTCTGTCGTTGTGTTGTGTAGAACCATAAATATGTGCCAAACTCCATGCTCAGAGAGCCTTCCTACACAAAGACAGCTCCCCATAAGGAGAATAAACTGAGTGCTTGATAAAGTTTATGTTAAAATCTAAAAAACAGTATCTTTGGTTTTTAAATCACCAATATTTTTCACTGTATCCCTCCCTACTTCTCAGTAAGCCATCCCTTATAACAAATAAAAGTAGAAAAAAAACACATTTCAGAAAAACCAGAGCATCAAAAAAGTCTGACACTGATATTGTGACATAAACTTGTAATTTTCCACCTCTGAAAATAAGGGAAGGAGATGCCTTCTCATACCTCTTCTTTTGGGCCAAACTTGGTCATTATTATAATTTCACAGAATTCAGTATCAATTATTTTATCTCACCATCCTTTTTCCATCAGAATTACTCAATAAGCATTTATCATATGCCTACTATTTTCCATATACTGTGCTAGACATTGGAGATATAGTCCCGCTCCTTAGGAAACACATTCCACCAGAGAAAAACAATGTGGAGTCAGTGGAGACTCACAGAAAAAATATTCTTAAGTCTTAGCATCAGAAAACCTGGGCCACAGTCCTGGTTCTGATCCTTAGTAACCGTCTGACCTTCAATATGTCACAAACTTCCAAACCTTGATCTCATCTGTAAAATGAGATATACTCATTTTACTTATAACCTAGATCTCTAGTTAAGAAATTCCTTTAAAAAAAAAAAAGTAATTATTTTGCCTCCTTTAGCCATCAAGTATTACTCTAAATTTTTGGTATACTAAGAATTTCCTGAATCTATCATGGTATAACCAAAACAAATCAATAAATTAACCACTGCATGCTAAGAAATGTTGTGTGAACGTTATCACCATTGTGAATATACAGAAAACTTAACTGCTAATTTTACAGTTTAAAACCCTAAGCTACCAAGGATGGTTAACATCAGATCACCACAATAAAATATTGTCAGAATGGGGATTAAAATGCTGGGGCTGCCAAAGGGTGGACTGTGTCCTCTAATGACATTCATGATGTCATATAAATTCAATGGAACAAAATTATTGACTTGAAAGCCTATTAAAATAAGTTGATAGTAGTTACCAAAGCAATAGGAGAACAACATTATTAATTCAAAATATTGAACATATTCAGGGAAATGTGTATTAGTTTGTCTAACTGCATGGTGTGAGTTTGAGTGTGTGACAGAGAGCGAGAGAGTATGAGAGAGCTAGAGAGCACTCATCTAAGGGACAGTCTTTTGGTAATGATGGCAGAAAATGCCCAAACTTTCATCTTCTAAGAATAGACTTCCAGTTTTCAGTCATGTTATCTTTAGTTAAAATTTTATGCTGATAATTACATTTACTATCTATTGCTGATTTAAAGAGCCACCCGTTTTCAGTATCAGCTATGTGGAAGAACACAATCTATTTGGGATTAACTGACACCATTACTTACAACTGAAGATGAAAAGGACCTTAGAGATTATCAAAACCAACAACCTAATTTTAAAGTTGAGAAAACTGGGAGACAGGCTGGTGCTCATTATGATTCTATACAACCTCTTTGTATATTTATTTTAAAATAAAACTTGTGCTTTGTGATTTATAATGCCCCCATCCATCTGTAACATTATATTAAGATTCTAAATGAATGTAAACATGTCTATAAACACTTAAATGATATTGAATTACAGATGGACATTTCGGTTTTACTGCTACGGTGATGAGAGAGAAAAAACAAACAATTGATATAGAGAATTTATATTTAAAAGTGGGTTCCTGAGCATATAGGGTAAGAAACAATTCAGATTTGTCTCTTATGCCATCTATGACTGCAACTTCTCTATTCTATGGCACACTAAATTATTACAGAGAGATTCATTTCCACTGACATTTGTACCTTTCATAGGTTGTTAACAAAATAAGGAGAGGGTACAAGAACATTTTAGAAAGATTATTAACGAGGATTGAATTAAAGGAATTATGGCAGTTAAAAACATTACTCTTTAAGTATGTCAGAAAACTCAGAGCAATCTAAGTCTTGGATTTTAAATAAGGGTTTTCCCTTGATTTGGGGGGGAAGGGGGAGAGATGTTTAGGATTTGCTACAAGAATTAAGGTTTTTAGGCACCTTGGAAGAATGTTAAAAATCTAACTTCAATAAATAGATCTATTTTTAAAAAAACAGTTAATAAGCCAGCAAATTTTTTAAAAATTGTAGTGAAAGTAAATTTTAGTACTTCAATACAACTGTAGGAATACATTTGTCAATTTAGCATAATTGATTCCATTTTTAAGTCTACCCACTTTGCAATTGAGTTGCTCAGAGCAAGTTATTTTTCAATGATAACATAAGCAATTGTTTGTTTGGATGTAGTAAACTGCATGTGTATTCTTAAACATATAAAAATGTGACAGACCACTAAGGAAAAAGCATTATAAACAACTTTATCAGTAATTTACACAGTAATTACCAATCAAATTATGTGGTAAAAAACTTAGGAATACATATATCTAAGTATAAAGCATAAGCAAAAACCACTGGAGGCCCCAGCCATTAACCTAATTCTAGGATAGGGGATATATTTCGCATCTTTTACCCTTACCCCAACCCATCTCATCCCAGTGCTGATTAATTGACTTGAGACTTCCTAGACAAACAGCTTAGAGTGAGAGACACAGACCCTGAGCAAAGGGAACTTTGTTGAGGGTCTCATGGAGTGAAAAGCTTATGGGAAAAGAAAAAAAAAAAAGCTTATGGGAAACCCTTGAGAAGTTTGTTCTTAAAAAGGGTTAGGGGTGGGGCAGCTAGATGGAGCAGTGGATAGAGCACAGGTCCTGGAGTCAGGAGTACCTGAGTTCAAATCCGGCCTCAGACACTTAACACTTAATAGCTCTGTGACCCTGGGCAAGTCACTTAACCCCAATTTGCCTCACTTAAAAAAAAAGTGTTAGGGGGGCAGGTAGGTGGACAAAGCACAAGGACCTCGATTCAGGAGGACCTGCTTTCAAATTCAGCCTCAGATACTTTACACTTACTAGCTGTGTGACCCTGGGCAAGTCACTTAACCCTCATTGCCCCTTCCCAAAAGTGTTAGCACACTTTAATTAATAAAGTTTGATTATGTGTGTTGAGAACTAGAATTGTAATGAATGTTTTCATCTCACTAGTTGGTCTGTGTAACTAAAGGGGAGGGAGGTGCACAATATTTTTTGCATAGCTATCAAGCCTTCATAAAGATAGAGAACTACATCCATCAGATGGGGGTGGGGGGGGGGTAGATAGACAACCACAACCAGAAAATGCCCATTTTTATTTAAGGATCCGCGATTTGTGGTGAGCAGCTGAATCTTTTTGAAAATTCAAAACCTCATTTCCTTTTCCTGGTAAGGTGGGCACCTCGAAAAAGAAATCCTGTAAAACAAAATTTGCTTCCTCACCTATATAATTAAATAAGTTAAGCAAAATAACAAAAAAAAACCCTCCCTCTTAACTCATGTTTCCCACAGAACTCGCCCATCTCTCTAAATTCTTTTTTGTTGTTGCTGTCGTCACCAACATCCTCCTCCTCTTTCCACTTAGAAAACCCCCAAACTCATTTTCATCCCTTGTTATTTCTTCCACAATCAAATCAGTTGTTAAGTCTTACTGAGTCTCTCTCTTATCATGTCTCTGGCAAGTTTTAGCTTTCCATTTTTTTAAAACTATGTCACTACCTTTATCACTTTTACATTAAATAGTATAACAACCTCAATCCAATGAACATTTACTCACTATCAACTGTAGTGAATTCTCTAGATGTTCTGCCTGCCTTTGGCCTCAACCTTTTCCAAACTATCCTCGTGCACGAATATAACTTACTTCACCTGATCATAAGTTGCCGGAGTTCTCATAAAAACAAACTCCTTGTGCTTGGAATCTACCTCAAACCTACCTCTTCAACTATTTCACAATTATCCCACACCCACATTTCTTCATAACTCTCTACTAGCTGCTCCAAAATTGTATCTTAAAGTGATCCCTAAGGTATCTATCTAAATCTATGATTCTAGCTCTACACATTCACAGATTCCCTCTGCCCCTTCCCAATACCTAGAATACAATCCCTTTGCTTCTTGGTTAAAATCCTTTTCATATTTCCTGGCCAGTGGAGTTGCCACCTCCTTCCCACATGAAGCCTCCGTGATTTCTCCCTTCAAAGTTTAAAGTGATTTTCCCCTTCATATACTTTTCAAATAGCTCTTTTTCTGAATACATTTTACCTTGTGTCATACTTATTTGTATTGTCTTTTTCTCCGTATAGCAGAATAACTGCGCTCAAAAACTCTATCTTTACCGGCATAGTTAGCCCCACTGTACAGCAGGTGCTCGCTACATGTTTATTGAATTGAACTCAAAACTATTTCACGTGTCTGCTATGAAATTCTGGCGAAAATCTAAAACACGAATCCAAATATAAAATCGTAATGGAACTTTTTTTTTCTCTCTACTTACATAAATCACCAGAAAATAAACGCTTTCATTAACTAGAAAATCGAGAAAATGCTCCTGAAAAAGGAACTCTCTTCAGCATAAAGCAGGCTATAAGCCTTCAATACATGTCTACTATGTGCCAGGCATTCTGGCTATTTTTCTTGAAGACTTTTCTGAAACCTATTAGCACTTTAAATCAAAAAAATAACAATAAGGTTTAATGGTCACAGACAACTCTGCAAATCTTGAGTCACATACCCACAGAATTCAGCCAGTGATCAGAATTAGCTTGCAATCAGTTTTGGCCAATCAGACGGGCACTTGACTACAAACAGCCAATCAACAACGAGTCTTGCCTATCCCGTGTTTTGGGCTGAGGGTGGGGGAGTTTCTCATCTCCTTTAAATTCCTCCCAGCTAGGGTATGTTCTTGGTTTTCTCCAAGAGATTTGTGGGGATCCGAGGGTGGGAGAGGGCTGGGGAAACACTTTTGTATGGTGGGGAGGGAGTTTTAGTGACTACGTTCGAGTAGCTCAGCAAGTAAATGCTTTAGTATTTATAGCTTCAAAGAAAAAAAAAACTTCTGAAATAAAGGAAAGTTCAGTTTTAGGCTTTATTCCATTTTGTGTGTATTTCTGCCTTAAGTTAACCTTAAGGAGAAAAATAGGTTTGTCAATAAGTCAGGGCTTTGCAAGTTATTGTTACAGATGTTTGTTTCAGCAAGTATTGAATCCTAGGAATTTCAGAGTTTTAAAACCAGGAAGAGACTACACAGTTAAGTCTAGAAAGGCTTTTTGTGGAATATTTCATGATTTTAAAATTCAAAATCATGAAAGACGGGACTGGAAGACAATTTACTCACAGCATCTGAGTATTTGGGCTTGAGGAGAAAACAGCTTACCTTAGCTCAGTGCAACTGAGGCTTCCTTTGCTTTAATTTCAATATGTTTACTGGGATAAAAAGAGCATTTCCTTGGGGATTACGGAGTGGTGTGTTTCTGGTCCGGAGAGACCAGATGCTTTTATTACTCATAATTTAAAACACTTGTATAGTAGCAACAGTAAACACACAATGAGGATTTATGAATAACAGCTAGACTCAATGTAGGGCTTAATGAGAGAGTGAAAGGAAATGCAGCTGCTTCTGTTGTTTTAGAAGGATCTGCCTTGTCAACTTACTAAATGTATACGCAGATATAATCTTAACTTTCCTGGTGTGACAAAATGGAGGAGGGGAATACATTTTACATAACTGTTTAAGGAAGCGATTTAAGATTTGTGATTACATTAGTCGGGCTATGTAGAACTCATACTCTCCAGCTAGATGTGTAAGTTGCTACTTCTAATAGTGCCTTTGGCCCCTTCATCTTATGGAATTTAAAAACAATGTTATGTATGTAAGACTAAGTAATTTTTACTCTAGAATGTTTTTAATGAAGTGAATTTAAGAAACAAATGTATTTAACTTGGTGGCCAAGACTCAAAGTTACTCTGTGATAGCAGGGAAAAGGTGTTGGCTTGAGGTTTACTTGATTCCTGAAGGCTCTTAGTCTTGGAAAACAAAGCTGTGGGAATTCTAGAATGCGGAAAGCCAATTCCCCAAGTTCCCCAAAACAAGAAAACGGGAAATAATTATTCCTATTTAAAAAAGGGGAAAAAAACCCCAAAACTAATTCTCCTAAGCTCTCTCCCCCTCCTACCCCAGGGGGCTAGGTGATTGTGGTGTAGCTATAAAGGGGCCTACTTATGAGAAGGTGGGGCACATGACTAAGAAAACAATCAGGTTATGACTGTTTGAACTTTGTTTTCTCACACTTACTCAATAGTTTTGTAGTTAAAAATCTCTCCCTTGTTTCTAAAGGAATTACAATCATAGTGGCCTTTCATTGTTTTTGTTGTGTGAGAGATGGGGAGTGAAAAGTTCAACAAGTCCTAGTGATTGAGAAAGAAGTTGTATGGTAACAGGAAACCTGAACCTACAATGAATAATGGTATTTTAATAGGTATGATCTAACTTCTGATTCTGGATGTTTAAAAATCATATCATTCAGATAACATCTTGAGTCTAAGTACTCTGCTTAGAGTTTGTGGGGATACAAAGGTGAAGGACCTAGTCCTTGCTTTCAAAAAGCTTATAACTGAACATATTTAAGACAATATAGATAGGCATAGCAACAGTAAAACGAAGTATTTAAAGTATGATGTATAGGAATTCACAAGAAGGAAAGATAACTTTCAGCCAAGGCAAATGAGAGAAGCTTTTGTAAATAAAGCATCATTTAAGCTGGATCTCAAATGGTGAATTCATTTATACAGAAATTGGAGATTCTAAGTCATATTCCAACCCTTATTTGCCTGCATTTAGAGGGGAATGAGCTTGGAAAAGGTAGTGTGGTACCAATTTTAGGAATGTGGTGTTAAGCAGATCATCTTAATAAGGAAAACAATGGAGAGAAATTGAGAACTACATCTATAAAAACATCAATAAAGATAGATTTTCTAGTATTGAAAGTGTGAAGCATGAATTTGTAGGGTGGGAGTGTTAAGAATTAAGAAGCAATGTAATCTACTCTTGTTTATGGGCGTGCTAAATTTAACAATCTATTGTCTAAACCACCTTGTTTTTGTTTTACTAACCCTATGGGGGGGGGGGTGGTATACTGCCTATATAACTGATAAGACTACCTAAAAGTTTGGGTTACACCTGACTTGACATGTACAACTGTTATAGTAGAAACTGTATTTACAATTCAGATGTTTTAACTTCCCTTAAACTTAAAGCTGTCCCAATTTCAACACCCATCTTTATATTTTAAAGTACCATAACTCACTGTTATGTTTTAATTGTGTCTGACTCTGTAACCCCATTTGGGGTTTTCTTGGCAAAGATACTAGAATAGTTTACCATTTCCTCCTCCAGCTATAAAATTAGTTAAGAAAACAGGATTAAGTGTTTGGCCTTAAGGTCACATTGCTTGAGGTCTAATTTGAACTTCCTGACTTCAGGACCAGTTCTTTATCTTCTGCTCCAGCTCATCTTCTCCCAACGTTATTTTCTGAAGACTATAATGTTTTAGTTTTGTTTTTATAATAATACATAAATTTTCCCTGAAATACATGTTTATGCTTGTTGGTTTTTATATCATTTTAAGTAAATTTAAAGTATTAGTAGTTCAATTATGCTAGAGCTTTCTTTCATGGAGTAAACTTGTACTATTCCCCCTTAACCACATTTAATTAACTGAATCCATGATTTAACTGAAAAGGATTGATAATGATTTGATAGAATTCAGCAGGTGAACACTTCTTTTCTGGGAAAGGACCAATCTTTTTGTGTCACCCCTACTGTCTTTAAAATTACTTTGTACAGCTCTCCTGCAGAGAGATTAGAAAGGAGAGAGAGGACTAGACAAGTATTTAAAATATCATGAGCTTTGAGATGTTGGCTTCATGGCAAATTTCTTCCACTTTATAAAACTTTGCTAAATAAACTCAATTTTCAAGGAAAAAACTTGAATCCCATAGTTTCACATTGGACAAATTTTTAGTCCAATGAATGGCAATTTTTATTATAAAAAAATTCAATAAACAGTAAGCTTCTACTCTGGACAAGACATTTTTAGATAAATTAGAATGACAAAGACCAAAATCCATGTCCTTCCCCCCCCTCCCCCAAGGGTCTTAGGTTATATTTGGATAATGGGACATTAATGTAAACAAAACAAAAATTTAAGGAGCTAATAAGAGTAGCTTGGGGGTGGGGTGGATGAGGGTTATGGCTTCTTAAAAGAGGTGTGGCACGAAGTGCCAAGGGGGTGGAGACAAGGATTTTTAGAGATGATTTAAGGGAATTTAAATATGAATTCTTAAATGCAGAGACTATATACTAAACTTTAAGCCCCTATTCTAAGATGCTATCTCCCTAAAATAAAACTAGCCAGTTTTCCTTAAATCTGATAATTGACCGTAAATGATTGGTCTAGAGAAAAAGGCTGTGGTGACTGACGAATAAACCTGGGATAGTAAACTATTTTGCTAAACCTCAGCATTTAAATGGGCATAAAACTGGGCATGAATGAATGTTATATACATGACAGAAAATAAGTAAGAAGGAGATACATTGTGATAATTTGCATTTCATCTCCTATTGAATATTAACTGGTACAAATACCTTCAATAATGTCGATCTGAAAATTTATAAAACATAAAAATATTAAGGTCTTTAATTGGAGCAGAGGAGTTATAACTCCAAGTGTTAACATAAGATACTAGGAATACCCAAAGATGGGGGGGGAGGGGAACAGGGTGTAAATATGTATATGTGGGTTAACAGAACAGACTGAAAAATTGCCTTTGAGAGGAGTAAGGTTCTCACAGGTTCGTTTGAACAACAAGGTGAAGATCTAGAATCAGCCTTGAATCTCCAGAAGAACACTTTGGGGAAAGATTTACAAAATAATCAGAAGCTAGAATTGACAAAGTCTGGTCTGCCCCAGGCAGTTTGTTAACCTGGAAAAGAAACTAGACGGTCAGTTCTCGGTGAATTGTATTTATCAAGTAATCTCAAGAGTAAATTGTGCTGGCTTGCAAAGTGGCAAACATGTCTGAGAAATTTGGAAGTATGCTTAACAATTCTGGTATTCTCTAGAAGCAGTTTCATTTGATCTTAAAGGACTTAGCAAATTGACTACTCAGATGATATAATTAATCATTGGGATATTAGTCTTTACATCAGAGTTTTTTATTGCTTAAAAAGTCAGGAAATGAGAACAAGTTCTTGAACTTAAAATGTAATGGTCAACACAAAGACCAACAAAATTTAAACATGTCCTCTAGAGTTTACAGTTATGTGAAAGTTTGGTCTTGTCAAAAATTTAGTTTTTAAACCTGTCCTACAAAATAAACAAAACCAGAAACTCACACAGATCAGAGAAGGCCATTCCTGCCTCTCCTACGAGAAGCAACCACCTCACCAAAAAAACAGATCAGAATTGGTAGACAAAGTAAGCAGGAGCTATAGTTTTCTACCCCTTAAAGCAAATAACAATGGATGTGATAGAAAGCAGTTAAACAATTTGTTATAACAATTATGGAGGAAATACAGAAGCATCTTAAGACTAGCAGATTTCAAGAAAAAAAGGGGGGGGTGGATTTGGCAAGGATGAGGATGCACAGATGTCCCCATAATATAGGGGCTTACTATCCTGGCAAAAGAAGTCACCAGGTAGGGACTTATGTGCTAGCTATCTGCGTTCAGTTTGGAGCTCATTTGAAGGGCATTTTTCTCCTATTAATCTAGGGTTTCATAAAACTTCCTTGGATAATGCAGCTCCATCAGATTGTATTGTAAAGGTTTCGAGATTTTATAATAAGCGCACACACTTCTAGAGTTACAAGAACTTTATTAATTATAGCGAGTTTAGATAAGGACAATAAGTTTCAGAAGCATAGAAATAGAGAAACAAAGACACTAACAATTCTAATCACAACTACAGTGATAAAAGATACACATGACCAAATCAGGGAAGCATAACATCTGGATTTCTAGCTGGGGAATCCCAGTTCACAGCTTCCAGAGTCCTGAATGGGAAAGGTTCCGGGTCAGAGCCTCCTCTCGGAGGGTGAGATTCCAAAGACCACTTTCCCAGTGAAGACTTTATATACAGTTTTAAACAAGACATTGTCAACTGCCTGCTTGACCAACAGAGATGTTATCTTACTTTCTCACAGGCTTTAATATGGGAAGAATATCCTGCTTTGACTAAAAAACATTTATCTGTTTCTGAATTTCTGCAAAGGTGTTCTGTTTTGTTTTAAGGAAGCAGGTCAGGTTTTTGAGGGGGAAAAACCAACCCGTCAATCATCCTGATTTTTTTTTTTAAAAAAAGGGTCCCAGCAAGTCTATATTCTCATAAACGGGAAGATCTTCCTTGATTTCATAATTAACCCTTCACAGATCCAGGTGATTCAGATATTTAACCATCTAACTTGAATCTAGATTATTAAATTTGGCATATGTCTATGTGATTTCCAACTTGATAGGGTGCTTCAAGATTTGCTGTGTTAGATTAGCTAATATAAAAGGACTTAAGAGTACTAACAACTTTTGTCCTTTGTTCAAAAAGAGGGGCCATGACATCAGGAGGTGGTGAATTGGATTTAAGTGAGAGGGCTGTGCAAAGTCACCAAGGCTCACTTTGTCCTCTGGAGTCATCTGGGTTCAGTGGTGAAAGACACATGATGACAAGTACATATGGCCCTGATGTTTCAGGTAAGCTTAGTTAAGTGACTTCCCCAGGGGTCACACAGTCGGTGTCAAGTATCTTAGGCCAGATTTGAACTTGGGTCTTCCTGACTCCAGGTTCATATCCACTGTACCACCTAGCTGCCCCACTAACAACTTAAGAATTTAGGGAAGAATTAGAGTTAGCTAAACCTTAAGTAACCTGAATCAGACTCCAAACATGGGACAGGCCTTTGAAAACTTTTAGCGGTAGGACAATATGTTTAGGAAACTGCTAGTAAGCTAGTTTGACTCAAACATAGAGCATATGGTGAGGACTAACATGAGTTTAGTTAGGGAAAGTGAATTAGCAATATAGAAGGCTCAGATGCCAGACTACGGATTTTCTATTTTATTTTAGACAATTTTATTGTTTTATCATGTTTGATACCCCATTTGGGGGTTTTCTTGACAAAGATAGTTAAGTGGTTTGCCATTTCTTTCTCCAGCTTGTTTTACAAATGAGAAGCTAAGGCAACCTGGGGTTAAGTGACTTGCCTTGGGTCACTCAAGCTAGTAATTGTCAGACACCAGCTTTGTACTTGGGAAGATGTCTTCCTGGTTCCAAAATTGGAGTTTATATCCACTGCCGCAGCCTAGCTTCCCATTTAAGGAAAATAGGATACTATTGAAAATTCTTAAGCAAGGGATGGTTTGAGGGACTTAAGGGGAAAAAAGTTTTGGAAATGCCCCTGGTGACAGTGTGCTAATTGGGGAATAAGAATTTGATAATAGATAACATAAAATTGTTCATGGATAACTAAATTTTCGTGGACTCATTTGTTACTTTTCTTCAAAAGCATCAAGAAAGACAAGGCATACAAACAAGCAAAGAAGAAAGATAGTGACTTAACCCCGGAATTGGGCTTTGGTAAAGAAACCTTGAACAGGATAAGAACTTGGGCGATTTGAGGGGTAGAAGATGAACAGTTGCATTGGTAAACCATAGGCTCAATATTGGAACCTAAAGTATAATCAGTTATTAGCATTCTCAAGGTGTAAAAGACTCAATAGATAGATGGAAAATCTCGGGGTCAATGAAACTGATTTGGCCTTGTTCAAGTTTTTTTTTTTGTTTTGTTTTTAATCTGAATTTGAAGACAAAAATAAGATGTCCTAAATTTTGTGACGGATAAAAAAGGAGTACCGTTTTATTACGTAACAGTGGGCTAGAATGAAACACCAAATGTGTTATATATTCAAAGTTAATAGCACTAAATGTGAATTTCTACTTGGTGTTTCAAACGACCCACACAATTCAAAGATGGAGGTACAGGAAGGATTAACTAAGCAATATTTAATGTTTTGGGGGAAAATGAGACAGGGGGCCAATGAGTACAAGTTGTGTATATGCAGTAGGACGATATTCAAGCCAAACAAAAAAACCCTCAAGAAATTAATGGTATTTTAACTCATTAGTAGAAGCATAGGATGTGGAGTGAGGAAAGTTGTAACTGCCAAATTCTACACTACTTGAAATGCTCCTGAGGCAGGAAGCGTTTTTTTTTTATGTTGCTAGAGCCAGAGGAATGACCTGTGATTGTGAGGGTATATGAGCCAGTGTTTATACTAGTATCCAGTAAAGGAGCCGGGAATGCATACTGGGAAGACTTGAGGAAAACTTTTAAATGTATTTTTTCAAGTTTTTGAAGTTGTGTGAAAAAATAAAATAATTGTTAGGTATTGTTAATCATCTCTCCTTACCGTTGCTGGACCAAATAAATCTGGCAGGAACACAATAAAACAGTTTGAGTGGCAAGGATGTTGAACTTGAATTTGGGTTCAAATCTTAAGTACTGCCACTGAGTAAGTGTGACCTTGCACAAGTCACTTAACCACCCTCCACCTCAGTTTGTGTCATATGGTCTATATGACTTCTCATGTCTGTTCAAGAAGCATGCACAAATCTACAATGAACAGTTTAATTCTCAGTAGTTGCCATGGGGAGTTACTCTCCCTTCTGCCTGATGCTAATTTGCCTTGTATTTGGCTTTTCCCCTATATCTTAATTTTTAAAAATTTCTCCTCTTCCCTCTCCCTCCCCCAACCAAACTTAAGATAGGTAAGTCTTAAGGTATGAAGTGGCCTCCACAAAGTTAACCTTCTCACCTGAACACTGCACCTTCTTTGTTTTTCCCATCCAGTTTTTTTAAAAATAGCTAGCTTGGGGGCAGCTAGGTGGTGCAGTGGATAAAGCACCGGCCCTGGATTCAGGAGTGTACCTGAGTTCAAATCAAGCCTCAGATGCTTGACACTTAGTAGCTGTGTGACCCTGGGCAAGTCACTTAACCCCCATTGCCCCGCAAAAAAAAAAAAAAAATAGCTAGCTTGTGGTGTATTTAGTGTTGTCCTATCATTCCCAGACTAGAGCCATTTCAAATAAACATAAGTTCAAGCCACTGTGCTAAGTACTAGAGATGCAGAGCCAAAAAGTTTCCAAAATATCTGTCTATAGGACACTTCTATTGGTATAGTTCATACTTACTGATATTTAAAAACTAGAAAGCTGCTCTTGGATGAGTGTGTTCTGAATTTGTGTAGAAACGGAGTGAATGTGAAAGCTCAAGTTCAGTACCACAGTATAATATAAATGTAACCTTGGCTAAGATTTGAAGGGGTCACTTTCCTTGATGATCGTACATTTATCCTCGAAGTGTAAAGGCACCAAAGAATAAGACCTATGATGGCTTCATTAGCTATATTTATTTCTTTGTGCTATGGTAGGCCCCTGGGTCATTTAGAGGTCTGTATAAGCAAGCACTGATGTAGATGGAATATATTTGAGTAAGCCTCTAATTTAGTTGAGAATTTGAAAGGTTTGTAACTCCTTGTTCTGTCTGGATCTGCTTCTCACATCTCATTTGTTCTTTACCTGGTAAAGAGAAGACTTGGATAGAGTTGAGGTTTGTTGTTTAAATACAGTTTTTCAGATCAAATACTTGAAATGTTCTCTTTGCTTTTAAATTAGGAATTGCATGGCCCTCTAACCCATTTTGGGACAGATATTTAATATGGAGTTTGCAGTATAGTAGAGGGTTGAGTTAAGAATTAGGGTATGCAAATTACAATCTTTGCAGGACTTTTTTTTAATAGACCATTTCAGGGTTTTATAGTAACGAACTTTGGTGAAATTTCAAATTTTTAGAAACATCTGGAGAGCAATCTTTCTGTTGATATTAATGACTACAATGAAGAAGTCTCACTGTTCTGAAAATTGATTTCTTTGCTAATGGCTCAGATAAACAAGAGCATTGTTGATTGTAACTATACAAGTGGGTTTTAGGGGATTTTATTTTAAAACATTTAAAATTAACAGTTGAAGGTTAGTACATTCAAATTACATAGATTCAAAAAAGAAACAGTTAAGCAGTAATACATGATTTAAAATGAAAGTGTGGATCTTAAGCATTGAAGCAAGTTTAGTTGCATTTTACTTTCCAAATTCACATATCTAAAAGATTAGAGTATTACTGTATGTTTTTCTGCAATTTCTTAAGGCAAATGTTTCAAGAATAAATATCAGTTAACCTGCTTTTTCTTGGAGTGTTTTTTTTCCTTTCCAAGATACCTGGGATCCTTTTTTGGATTTAATTATAATGACCACTTCTACCTTGTAGTAACTGAAGAATTTCCTCAGTGCCACCCCATTGGTTCACCTGGTTATACTCATTGCATTAAAACCTTTTGCTACATTTTTTGTGATTCTTGCTGCCATTCAACTTTTTTTTTAAATTTTAGCATGAATTTACCAGTTGCTTAGGAATCAGATAGTAAAATGCTCGGATAATTTAGTCTCAAGAATCATTGAAATACCCAACTGGTTAGTAGTAAAATTAAATGACTGTTAGATCTCTAAGTAGACCGGTAGCGAGTATTAGAGTATTTCTCACTTGTATTTGTGGTAACCGGTCAAAAATAAATCACGGACTTGACATTGATACGATCTTCTTTTGCAAGCTTGCAAAATTAAACAAAGTTGTATTCACAGGTCTTTGAAAACAAACTAGTGAAGAAGAGGGTACCACTCAAAGTATTTCAGCAAAGGTTTTTGTAGTCTCAGCTATGCTTGTAGTGAACAATTCCCTGGCCCTGGGTCTGGCAGGCAGCAGTAAGGGTGACAACTTTGCCCCAGGCCAGGACAATTGTATCCAGGTACTAAAGCCACTCTGGATACATGAGCCACAAAGATGGGTGAAGACCTCCAGAGTCCCGGGGGAGGGGGGGAGTCTTCAGAATGGTTCACTTTGGTTAAGCAAGGAATGGCTATAATGAATTCCTGAGGAGACTTGCTGGCCAGCCAAGATTGCATAACCTAACAACCAATCAGACTGCAAGTGATAAACAAATTGCAACATGCATTAGGAAAGGGAAGTTTAAAACCCTGTAAATAGTGAATTAGAACTAGCAATGTGTTTTAATGAAATTTCAGCTGCACATCCGAATTTAGTATGTAAGGAAACTTCAGTCGCTGTGCTTCTATGCCCTTGCAGGTTAGAGAAAACATAGCCTGTGGCTTACAGCAGCTATTAAGCCGGAAGGAAGGAGTAGAAAGAGACCTGGTACTAGCAAGAGTACCTCAGTAGGTTGTCATTAGTGGAGGACCAGGTCTCAGTGATTGATAGAAGTTGAGAAGGAGAAGACAAGTTTTATAGACCAGGCATTCTAGAGGACACAATGGAAGGGAAGGTGTCACATGCTTGAAACTTTGAAGTGGGATGCTTGGAAGGATGGGAATAAGGAATCAGATGGTGAGGCATGGGGAATGGGTTTTTTATGACCAATAAGGTTTAGAATCACTGGAATGTGTAGGATATAACCAAATGTGAATATGTTAATCATTGAATGGAAAGTGATATCCTTCAAAGGAAGTTAGAGATCAGGCAGGGAACCACTGAACAGGAAATAAGTCATACCTGTGCAGCAGGAGATGGAAGGCCCTCCACTGAAAGTCTTCATTATAAGAGGCAGTAGATGAGGCTGGCAGGTGCACCACAGGAGGTAAAACTTATGTGCTGACGGATGGAATTCTTGTCAGGTTTTTGCTTCCTTTGCTCAAGGGGATACACAGCAGGGGAAGAAAGGTTGTCACCAAAGATGGATGGTCATTCATCTTGCTGGAGACTGGAGATTAGGTGTGTGCAGCAGTCCTATGTAAGGAGAGAGAGAAGTGTCACGGTGAAGGAATATTAATATGCATATAGAAGTTCCTTTAATATAAATAAATGCAGAGCTATGGAGAACAGAATGACTTTGAGACAGGCATTTGCTTCAATGAGGAAAGAAGAGTGTTCTGGACTATATGTAACAGCTTTTGGAATTTGGATTGTAGGGACTGGGCATAAATATAGATTGGGTAAAACTCAAGGGGGGAAAGGGTTACTGCATCACAATGATAGAGGGAGAACCTAGAAGTGCCACTTGGGAATGAGGGATATTCAGCTCCCTCACCTTGACTAAGTATGGGGGGAGTTTTTCATTGGTCTGCCAACTTGTGTGTACTTGAGTGCTAGGATTTTTTAAAATCAAGATGCCATTTTGTTGAAGGTCCTGACAATGCACACAAGCATCATATTGATATGTATTCATTTAGTATCTTTTCTAATATGTTTCTAGGTAGTAAATTTTATTCCCCTATCAACTCAAACACACTAGTCTCAAGTATCTACAGTGTTTGTCTCTGATCTCAAAATAAGTCAGTAGGTTTGTGTGGCTTCCAAACATTAGCAAGTAGAATGTAGAGCCAGTGATAGTTTTACTGTTAGAATTGTAAATGTGTGAGAAGCAGCAGCCTGGTTTTGCTGATTTATTTTGTACTGGTATCTATGTCTCTATGAACATAAGAGTATGATTAAAACGTTCAGGATGTGAATTCCTTTGAAGATAAGGTGGTATTCTAAACTTTGCCAGTCAGATCCTATCTCTTTTTTTGAGTATTGTACTTGCAGATTTCCGACTGTTTCTGACTGTTAGAAACGCATTTAACATAAGTGTTATAGTCTGTGTACAGCAGAGTGTTTGAAGGCTTCATTAATGTATTCTTCATAAGGATGGCCCCTCTGTTTAACATGGTGAAGTACACTGAAGTGAAACTTAACACAGATATTTATACCTACTTCTAGTGTGCAAAGGGTTCCTCCCTCTTTTCCTCATTGGTCCAGTACTGAGTTTACAATCTTCCTCTTAAGTTGCTACCTAATTTTAACCGTATTTCAGCATTTCCACTCACCTCTTTACATGCAGTATTGACCAGTCACGTTGCACCAAACACAATGCTAGGCATTAGCATATTTTGGGTAATTCTTATTCAAGCATATCTAATTGTGTTTTTAAAATCTCAATTCCTTATTTGGATATGACATTAACCAATCCTTGACTCTCTGTAATGCTTTGTATTAGCATACCTCACTTAATTTCCAAGAAATGAAACTTAAATTGGGAATCTGAAACTTGTTTCCTGCTGGTGTCGCTCTGAGAATAATCAAAATACGGACTTTTCTCTTGCTACTTTGTTCTGAATGAATCCAACATAGTGCTATTGTGTCCATATGCCTTTTTTTAAGTGTCTGCATACAATACTTTGACAACTGTGAAGGCTTTCTGGTTCCTTGAAAGATATGCTTGAACATACTGAGAAAAAGGGTTCATTAATATATATGATTTGCATTCTTTCTATTCCTTTCTAGAGATAGGACATGAATGCAAGCAAGTTCCAAAGGTTTGCTAATACTTATATTTTCCAAGTAGGTAATCGGGATGATTCGTTAGTATTTTTCCTTGAACTAAATGGACACAAATTTGTTTTTGGTGATGTCATCTCGGACCAGTGACATGTTTCTTACTTTTCCAGAGGCCTTTCTTGATCCATATGTCTAAACCATATTGAGCTCTCATAGGCATTATAGAGAGATGTACTAATTACTTTATAGTACTGTGAGTAGTATAAGTAACAATCTAGCACTATTCTTTTGCAGAGCTCAAAATTGTTCTACTGTCTTAATGATAGTCAACTTTCAGAAGACTGACATTTGAGTCTTCTGCCTTGACCAATTCACTTCCTGGTTCTTACTTCACTTAGACCTTTATAAACCATCTGCTGTCTTCACCAACCATCCAAAGACAATTGAGGCAGAGACGGTTGATACAATGACATGAGATTAATATGCTGCTGACAGATCTCAGATTTTTAGCTCTTAAAGCTGATTACAGTCCATTCCTTTGTTAGTTGTGTACAATTTTTATTTCTTTAGGTAGTACCATAACTATGGTGTTCTGTAATCTTCAAATGTGACAATGCATCTGAATCAAGTTTTTGGTATTTTTTTTCATTGTTAATAATGTGGCATGTTTCCAAATGTTAGTGGATTGTCAGTGTGTGCAATTTTGCTCCATACAAATACTTTCTAATTTTCTCAGTGATGGACAACTTCAAAGGTAGAAACCCCAGCTTATAAATGGGGTAGACTGTCACACAAACGTCTGCTGGCAAAGGTGCTTGATTTCTTGTAGCCATCAATCTTGATATGGAAGTTCTTGTAAGGCCCACAAGTGAAAATCTGTATGAAGAACAAAAAACTTGTTTGAGGCCATAGGCTGATATGGGTACATGTGTAAGTTAACCAAGTCTTAAACTGCTTGTTCATAATCTGTTTTGACGGCTCCTCAGATTTTCTTGGCTTCAAAACATATTTATGCTTCTTGTCATCCTGCCTCTGCCTCCTCTGCCATGTTAGAGAGTGAATCTTTCAGTAGTTTAGCAATAGTAGCATCATTTTTAACGTTGCTGGTAACAGTTAAATTTGAGATGTCCCCAGATCTATTAAGGTTCTTTGGCTGACTGAGTCCAGAGTACCTTTCTCTTATTTGACTCAGTTGCTCATACCCTGTTGAAACAGTGTTTCTCACGTACTTGACAAAGGCTCTGTCAAAATTGGCATATGTCGATTGAATGCTTAAGGCTGTTTTCCTCTGGCTGATACAACACTTCCATCATCTCATTACTTTCCTTCAGGGTAGTTTTGTGTAAAACAATTAGAAAAAGGAGGGGGGTTCACTAAATGACATAAAAGCCTATGAGCTGCATATGACTTTGAAAACTATACTTGTTTATTGACACATGACCAAAACTAAAATAAGATTGGAACTAGATATGTAAAAAAAAATGTGAATATAAGTGCTCATAATCTTTACATGCATTTCTTTTGTTGTTGTTGTTTTTAGTGAGGCAATTGGGTTTAAGTGACTTGCCCAGGGTCACACAGCTAGTAAGTGTTAAGTGTCTGAGGCCCGGATTTGAACTCAGGTACTCCTGACTCCAGGGCTGGTGCTCTATCCACTGCGCCATCTAGCTGCCCATGCATTTCTATTTTTATACAAATCAAGAGCTAGGTAGAGATGAAAAAACATAGTTATGTCTTAACATTGAATAGATTCAAAATAATCACAAAACCATTACAAGAAGATGGAAATTGTAATATTTTATAGAAACTTAGCATATTTTACAAATAACTTATCAATATGGAGCATAAATTTTGGGGATACATTTTCAGTATTGATGACAGATAATCATTTGTTAATCATGGTATCTGAAGCTTAAGTCTTTTTTTTTTTACATCAATTTTTTTAAAACTTTGTGTTAGAACTTCTCTTCACCCTTCCATTCCCACCCCCCCACCCACAAGAACTCAAGCAATTCAAAATAAGTTATACATGAGTAGTCATGGAAAAATTCCCTAATATAGGAATAGTTGTGAGAGAAAAAAAATTTTTAAAAATCAAAACTTCAGATTAAGGAATTGGCAATGGGGAAATGAAAAAAAAATTTTTTAATGTGTCCATCTGTTTTCAGATACTATCAGTTTTTCCTCTGCAGATGGGCTGTAATCTTTTTTTTTTTTTAGTGAGGCAATTGGGGTTAAGTGACTTGCCCAGGGTCACACAGCTAGTAAGTGTTAAGTGTCTGAGGCCAAATTTGAACTCAGGTACTCCTGACTCCAGGGCCAGTGCTCTATCCACTGTGCCATCTAGCTGCCCCGATGGGCTATAATCTTTATAAGTCTTTCAGGGTTTTATTGGATCATTGCCTTGCTGAAAATAACCACATGCTTCCCAGCAGATCATCCCCCACTATTGCTGTTATTTTGTGTACAGTACGTTTCACTGCTTCAGTTCATGTAGATCTTTCCAGGTTTTTCTAATAGTATCCTGTTCACCATAACCTTCATATGGTACCTTAAGCTTGACAGAGAATTTTCTTCATAAAAGCCCAGCAAAATAAGTACCATACATTTTGCCATTATAATCAATCATCATAACTATTTCTCTCCATTCCACTCCCTTCCCATGACATTTATTCTATCTTCTTTTTACCTATTCCTCCTCAGAAGTGTTTTACTTCTGACTATCCTATCCTCTCTGCACTCCTTTTTTTCACCCTTCCTTCTGTTAAGGGCTAAAATTCTAGCAATATTGTCTAAAATATCCAATGAGTGGTCACCAATAAATTATAGGCTTTAGCAAGAGTTAGACTTTTAAGCATTTATTAAGGAGAATAAGAATTTGGTAAAAAGAGAAGAGAAGGCCTAGATTCCTATCTATTAAAGGGAGAGCGCATTTCTAGCTCCCTTCTCCACCAGCATCCCCAGGAAAAGAGCCCCAGGTTCCTCCCTTTTTCCTCCCACAAGCAGATGTAACTTCCTGACGCCAAAGAAAAGACCCCTGGTCTTGCCCTCAAAGACCTTCACCTCATGGCCGAGCTTTTCTACAGTAAGTCTCCAGGAGGTAGTGTCATTCCAATCATTACACTTCCTTATCCTCTTCCCCTCCTATTTTCCTGCAGGGTTAAATAGATGCTCCTCCCAATTGGGTATGAAAGCTATTCCCTCCATGAGCCCACTCCATTGAGATCAGGGTCTCTGAGCTAATTCTGTGTTCTAAATTTTTCTTCCTCCCTCCTCCACCCTCCCCATGAGATTAAGCAATTCAATATGTCATACTGGTCCATTTCTATTTTAGCTTCTGCTTCTAGAATATCAGGGCAATTTTCCCTCACAATCTCTTGGAGGATGGTGTCTAAGCTTTTGTTTTGGTCATGGTTTTCAGGTAGTACAATGATATTCAAATTATCTCTCCTAGATTTATTTTCTAGGTCAGCTGTTTTTCCAAGGAGATATTTCACACTGCCCTCTATTTCATTCAGTTGGATTGCTTTACTGAGTCTTGGTTTCTCATAAGGTCATTAGCTTCCATTTTTAGGCAGTTATTCTTATCAGACAGTTTTTTAATCTCCTTTTCCATTTGGCTTTTCAAACTGACTTTTTTCTCATGACTCTCCTGCATCGCTCTCATTTCCCTTTCCATTCTTTCCTCCTTTTCTCTACATCTTCTTTCTATCTCTCCTACTTTCTCTTCGAAGTCCCTTTTGAGAGTTTCCGTGGCCTGAGACCAGTTCATATTTTTCTTGGAAGCTTTGGAGGTTGGAGCTTTGACCCTGCTATTATCTTCTTCTGAGGTTGTTTTGTGGTCTACCTTACCCTCAAAGAAGTTATCGATGGTCTTCTGCTTTCTCTGCCTACTCATCCTGGCTTACTATTTCTTGGCTTTTAACTCCTTCTTAAAGTGTGGCGCTGCTTCCAGGACATACTGTTCAAGCTACAGCGTGGCCCAGGCTTGGGCTTCTTCTCAGCCTGTCTGGCCTTGCTTTCATTTGATTTTTAACCTCTCCACTGGGGGGTGGGGCTGTTTCTGGCTCCACTCCTGTTCTCGGCTTCAGAAGGGCCCAGGTGTTTTGGGTTGAGGGGGTGCAGGATTTAATCTTACCTGGCCTGTTCTCAGGTCCGGAGATAACCTCAGGCCTACTTTACTAAGCAACCAACCAGCAAAGCTTTCTGTGGTGTGGTTCTCAGCTTTCAATGAGACTGCTCCCCTCCCCCACCTGGGTCTCCCGACACTCAGGATTTCTTCCTGGTTCCCTGCTGGGGTGGAACAGTCAAATCCTTCCCCCCAGTCCATTGGTACCCCTGCACTTATCCCCCTGGGCCAGCCGTTCTGTTCAACTGCATGCTCAGTTCCAGAAGACGCCAGTGTTGCAGCTGATTCAGAGGCACAGGGGCAAATTCCTCTGGCGGGTATCTGGTGTGTTGGCCTGATTATAGGGTCAGGCTTTATTCGTGGTCCAGCATAGCCCCCTAAAATCTATCTATAGCTGGAGAAAACTCTCAGCCTGTATTTTTATGTTTTTCTGCCCCAAGGGTTCTTTTATTGCTATTTTTGGGGGTGATTGTATCAGGAGCCCTGTAGGCTTTAGTGTCTTGGCTCCGCCCTGAAGCTTAAGTCTTAAGGGGTGACTCAGTGTGACTTTATTGGCCTTCTCAACCAGTGTATTTACTAGAGGATTTACATTTGTGACCTTGGTCTGATATATTCACTCCACCCAGTCTAGCTTCCATTTTGTCTAAAAAATTCTCTGTTCTTCTATGGTCCTTATTGTTTTTAGAAAGTGATGTGATTTATACCCTTCCTATAAAATAAAAATGAAAGTTTAAAAAAACTTAACTTTTTATATGTCTAGGTATAAATATATTGATTTCTCTACATCAGTTGCAGCAAAGGCTTTTCTTTCTTGATCTACAGAGTAACAGCTAGGTGGCACAGAGTACTGGACCTGGAGTCGGGCATACTTAAGTTCAAATTAACTGACAGTAGCTGTGGGACTTAAGAGCAAGATTCGTATCCTCTATTTGCCTTAATTTCCTCATCTGTATAATTATACCACCACCTATTTGGCGTAGTGAATGTGAGGGTCATGTGAGATAATTATAAATTGTTTAGCATGGTGTTTGACACATAGTAGGTACTGCTTGAATGCTGGCTATTAATACTATTATTTTAATCTCTTATCTGTAGTAAAGACTTAATATCAAAATAACAAAACAGAATTTGTTGCTTACTATTTGTTTTGTTTTTGCAGGAAATTGAGGGTTAAGTGACTTGACCAGGGTCACACAACTAGTGAGTGTCAAGTGTTTGATGCCGTGTTTGAACTCTGGTTCTCCTGAATCCAGGAGCGACCAGTGCTTTATTCATTGTGCCACCTAGCTGCCCCCTGTGTTGCTTACTATTTAACATACCACGTATTTATGTAATGCACAGATCAAAAAAAAAAAGGTCAGTTGTAGCAACTATGCTTACAAGAACCTTGAGGAGCAGAATTTACTGTGCAGGTGGTAAGCCTTCCCCCACTAGGTTACCAATAATGAGCTAATTTAAAAGATGACAAGCTTAATTGGTGCAAGAGAACATAACTATGAGGAGCACAGTAATGTGAAGAGGATAGTTGCCTCACATGCTTTTGTCTCCTTGCTTTCTGAGAAATGTCTCATGCTTCATTTCCCTGTGAACTCAATAGATTGCTTTCCATCAACATGAGTAAAAACGGTGCTTCTGTACAGATATGGATGGCAGGACTAAGTGTATAGTGTGCCACAAGGGCCTTAATCAAGTGAAAGTAATATACTTTTGTGTCATAATAAGAGCGACCACGCAAAGAAATTAATAGTTTTTACTTTTTTTGCTAATAGCTTTTCAAATACTTAAAATCAATATTTTTTTCCTGTGTTTTTCCATCAGAAAACCATGCAAGTTGAAAAAGAGAACTTGGTTATTAAGTATGGGACTTAGCAAATTGTTTTGCCATGTTGTTCACATGCTTTTATGTAAGATTTTAACTTCTGATGTGCTGAAGATTTTCCTCCAATTCCACTATGAGCCAAGCTTGGCTTCTTTCTTGTTAATTCTCTCCACTGTCCTGGTCTGAATTTGCTCACTTAAAACCATCTTCTCGCCTCTTACTCCCACTTACCATTTGCTTGCTTCCTCCAAAATTACCGATAACAATTAGATATTTGAGAGTGAAAAATTACACTAATAGTAACAAACAGGAGTTAGTAAACATGTTAAAGTTGGGTAACTGGAATGAGTCAATGTCTTAAACCAGAGTAATATCCATGTTGGTAGTCTGCAAAAGGTTACAAGGGAGAAATGTTAACAGGAGATTTTTTAATCTGCCAGAAGTACTTGGTTTTCTTACCGAAGCCTGAAAATAAAGCTTATGGAATAACAATAACTTGTATGAACAAAACCACCTGCAGCATCCAGAATAGCAGGAGCTTATACACATTTTTCATAAAATATTATTAGTCCATTAAAAATGTTTTCCAGCATTTTTCCACAAGTACACGACTTCTGGCAACCCTTCATCATAGTTCTCTCTTGGTAAAAATTTTTGTACTCTTAAAACGGCACTCATAGAAAATGGATTTTAGTTTTAAAATATAGTATCTATATTTTAATGTTTTTGTTTATTTCCCAATTATATTTTTTTGGTGAGGCAGTTGGGGTTAAGTGACTTGCCCAGGGTCACAATGCTAGTAAGTGTTAATTGTCTGAGGTTGGATTTGAACTCAGGTCCTCCTGACTCCAGGGCTGGTGCTCTATCCACTGTGTCACCTAGCTGCCCCCCAATCATTACATTTTAATTTGATTCAGGCCCCACTCACAAGTGTCAAGGGTTACATATTTGACACTTGTTTTAGGTTCTTAATGACAATGACACCTTTGAGGTAGATCAACATGCATGTCACTAACTACTTTCTTCATCAGTCTCTGAAAAGTGACAGGTGCTTCTGTGAGTTCCTTATTGGGGCATACATTTAAACTAGTAAACTCTAGATGATAGATTAAAGTTATCTTTTCTTCAACATTTTCTGCTAGAGGAAACTACAAGAAAATAGACATATCTCTGTCTAACTCCAATTGAGAAGCCTTCGGGTACCTTCAAAAGTTTTCCAAAAGTTTTTTCCAAACTGACTCAAACCAGTCATCCAACATTCCCTAAACCCCTACTGGTGCTTGCTTGATGAAGGTTCATGAACCTCATATATATTATCCAACATACCCCTGGGCGGAGATCTAACATAATGAGACATGCATTGTATGACACAGGAGGAGGAGTACATGAAGGGAGTTGTATAAAGTAGAAGTGTCATGAAGATTGTGCACTGGGAGTGTTCAGCCAATGGAGATATAGGGGAGGGAAATTTGCATTAGAGCATAGGACAAAAGCTTAAGGCACACCACTTATTTGAAAGCGTGTGCCTTTTCTTGCGAGATCATTATAAATGGGCCAGAAGCGCAGGGAAGGGGAGTCACTGTGGTTTCCTGCTTCAACAGTGCTTGAACAGAACCTGCTGCTTGATTCCAAGCCAGAGCTGCCCTTAGACACCTCTTCACCTTCACCTCCACTAACCAACCCTTCTCTGTCCTACTGTTAAGAGCAGCAGCTGTCTGCCTCAGCTGCAGCTGCCTCCTCCCTCCTCCTCCTCCTTGTCAAAGCCATGTCCATCATCTCTGCTGCCATGACAATCTCGTCTCCCTCTCAGGGTGTGACAGAACTACCCCCAGGACTCTGAGGCTGCCGTCAACCTGGAGCTCTACTCATTCCTATATCTACGTGTCTGTCAATCAGCCATTACTGGAACTGCACAAGCTGGCAACTGACAAAAACGACCCCCACGTACGTGATTTCATTGAAACCCACTACCTGGACGAACAGGTAAAATCCATCAAACAACTGGGCGATCATGTAACCAACCTGCGCAAAATGGGGCCCCTGATTCTGGCATGGCTGTATCTTTTTGACAAGCATACCCTTGGAGACAGTGACAAGAATTAAGCCACACCTGGCATATTTTGGTGATTTGACCTTTTCCTAATCTTGTACCAAAAAACTACCACCATGTACATCCCAATAAAGTAACTTGGTACTGATAGGGGCGGGGAAGGATCGTGACAAATGGCTTTCCTACTAGCCCAGGAGCACACTCCATTGCTTTCAGTCTGCTCTCTGTCATCTCGGTCTGGTTTCTTGATGTCCTGCAGGAAGATGTGGCTACCACATTGGTTCTGCAGTTTCATCAGCTTCTCAGTGTGCTCCCGTTCCTCATGGGACTGGTGCAGTTGGTCTGGAAAGACTACTGGTTTGTCTTAAAGTTCTGGTCTTAAGGTTGACACTGGGGGAGTGGGGGAGGTGTGCCTTGCTGGTATTTGGGGCTTGGGGCCTCCCTACAGACCTACTGGGGTGCAGACTGCTTCTGACACTCGCCAACCACACTCCTTTCCCACCCGGTCTGTCTCACAGCTGACCCTCCAAGCTGTCCTGGGCTAGTAAGCCCCTTTCCTGCTTCAAAATTTTATCTGAGGTGGTATTGTAAGGGAGTTTGAGAGGGCACCAGAAATAAATCATTTGAGTTTTCTCTTCCAGGATTATCTTGCGTGTTTTGTGACTTTACTCTATGTAAAAGTTGGACTCTGCTCTTGGAATGGAGAGTGCACCACCACAGGCTCAGGGCCTTTCT